>NW_028270142.1:25460646-25766246 GCF_037043375.1 Chiloscyllium plagiosum | reverse complement strand
CCTCATCTCGAGGTGTAAGAGGCAGACAAAACAGGTGCTTTTCCATCGGTTAGTAGTCTTGTAAGATCTCATTAGCTTGAAGCCAGAGAATAGCCTTTTTAACACTGTGCATCAAGCATGGCTAACTGGGAATGCAGAAGCAGAAGTGGGTACTGTAGATGCTGGAGATTAGAGTCAAGATTAGAGTGGTGCTGGAAAAGCACAGCAGGTCAGAATTCCTGGTGAAGGGCTTTTGACCGAAACATTGATTTTCCTGCTCCTCGGATGCTACCTGACCTGCTGTGCTTTTCCAGTTCCACTCTAATCACTCTAAGGTTGGTAGATGCCAACCTTACCACCTCACCTTGGGTGAGTTGAAGGATTTGTAGTTTGATACACATTGCGAACACATGTTCATTGATCATCAAGTCCTGGAGTGTGCCTCAACCTTCAATCTTTTGGCTCAGAGGCAGGGATGGTACCAACTGTGCTACAAAATTTCACTGTTGTAATCATTGTGTTTTAAAGCATTGCAGCAAATTTGTCTCTTGAATATTCTATTGTTAAATTCGACCTGCAGCATCCAAAATAATAAAACAAGAATAATGCAGTCACAGTAAAGGTGAGCTATGTTTACATTTTTAAAAAAAGGAGATTAACAAAATCCCTTTTTAATACCATGAATGGTCCCAGACTAACACTTAATTCAATTTTTAATAAGAAATTCCAGCTCAGTTATTACCAATGAATGAGTATTATATTTGAATCCATTATAATTGGCTTGGATATAGATTAGTAGCAATGTAGTGTTGGTAGCTCACAGATCAAAATATTTATATTCAAGCAAGTTAACTTCAGACAATCTATGTCTTCAATTTATTTGTTACCAATGGAAATAAACGTGTCATTAGCAATAATTGTGAGACAGTGTAATTTTATGAAATCTATTCAGAATTAAAAGGGTGGCAATAAAGATAATTGGCAAATTATGTAAATGAGTTATACAGGCTGAGATAAGAAATGCATTTAACCTTAAATTGGATTTAATACCTTGAAAGCCAGAAAAATAGATGAGATTTCAGAGCATTAAAGTAATCATTTAGAGCGTTCAGATGCTGACTGGGCAAAAGAAAGCACCCCCCATCCCCCAATCCTGCATTGGAAGCCTATTTTGTGCAATTGAACTGATTGGGAAAGATGCCAAATAGCTCATCAGTGCTCTATTACTGTGATCTGTTAACCCTGATCTGAATGTGAGGTCTGGGTTATACAACTCTGTTAATGGGAGAGAAGTGCGAAGTTTTGTTTTTAAGTGTCTATCCTTCCAGTTTCAGGACTTTTCTTTCAGTTTATCAAACTTGGAAGATCTACAGAATCCACAAGGTCCACTAATCAAGCAAACTTCCCTATCCTTGATGATATCAAATGTTATAAAGACCTATTTTAGACATAATGTCCAGGTGAGTGTTGAGAATTTCATCATACTCATTAAAGCGTCAGAAGATGAGAGTCTTGCTGACATTGCAGCCATTGGGCTGATGTGAATGATTCAGTTCTGCTTCTGGTCAATAGTGATGGTCCTTCTGCGGTTAAATAGTTGATACTCAACAATAGATATCTACACCATGACTCAATCAGAAACCACTGACCTTGTGAAATGGCCAAGCAACAATGAATACTTGTCAGGGCCAGGGCCAGGTCAAACAGACCTTACACCACTGTACTACAAACTGATGGGTCAATTCGCCTTCTTGCACTAAAGCTGTTGGCTTCGGAGAAATCTGCATGTAAGACTGAAGGTTACTGTCTGTATATATAATAATATCAGGTTGCCACTTCACTAGGTTATGGGATGGCCATTCACCAGGTTGATGTAGAGACCTTTGCAGAATTAACTAGGTTGGGATTTTTCTTAAGTCCTGTCCAGAGAAGTGGAAAAACAAAATTACAGGCAGCCTGAAGCTCAGGGTCACCTTGATGACTGACTGGAGGTGTTCTATAAAACAATCACACAATCTATATTTAGTTTTTCCACTATGGAGGAAATTTCACTGTGAGAAATGAGTACATTGTACCAGTTTGGAAAAAAGTACAGCTGAATTATTGTTTTAACTTGAGGGAGTGTTTGGGGTCTTAATGGGAGATGATAAAAGGGCAAGTGATTCACCTTTAGTACTTGCGCACAGAAATGGGGCTTAAAAAGACAGAGGCAGTTCGTGATGATGCAGTCGACTAGAATTTAATGGCTCTTTCAGAATGCTGAAAGATGACATGCAAGGAAAGTGTGCGTAATGGTGTCATTATACTGGAGATGGCAGAAATGACAGAGGATCATGCATTGAACACAGATGATGTTGGGACATCAAGTGAGGTAGAGGGAAACATGATGTGTATCTGGAAGAGATGGGAAGGGGTGACAATTGGACAGACGTGATTGAGGCCCTGTCAATCACAGTTTGGAGCATTTTTGATTAATATTAAAGCATCACAGTAAGGCATGTGTAATGTGAAAGCTGTATCTATTGGGAATGTTGATATAATAAGTTATAATAATAAATTGCAACAAAACCAGAACTGAATGTTTGTATATAAATATTTATTTTATTTAATATTTTTGTAGAATAAATAGTCACTTCTATTTGTATATATCTTTGGTTGGTTGGTCTTTTTTTTATAACTATAGAAACAATGCAAGCAGCATTGTTTAATAGGATAAAAACAAAATACTGTGTAGCTGGGAATCTGAAATGAAAACACCAGAAAACACTAGAGAGACTCAATACATTTGCAAACATCTGTGGAGAGAGAAAAACTGGGTTAATATTTGAGTCCAGAGATTTTTCTCTGCAACGGAAGAAGAGTCTTTAGGTTCAAAATGTTAACTCTGTTCCTCTTTCCACGGATGCTGCCAGAACTGCTGAGGCTTAACAGGAATTGCTTAACAGGAATTGTGTAAATAATGATTCAGGTTTAAGTCTGAAACTATGGAAAGATGCATCAAATCCTTTCTTCAATTCATTTCTGGTTTTAAATGTCTCGCATGTGCAAATTCCATCCATTTCAGGATGAACATAAATCAATTACTTAAAATTGCAGGCAAATTGAAATGAAGTGACATTGAATAACACCATTCAAAGCCTGACTGATTAACAGAAAGCATGGATCAGTAAAGCCTCTCAATAGACCTGAACCCTCTATGCCTTAAGGTACTGGCAGGTGACTGAACAAGTCTTCCAACAGGGATTATTTTTCACAGTTTTTCTGATTAGTATAGGAGGGGTGTATTAGCACTGCAGAGGGTGCAGGGAGATTTACCAGGATACTGGTGGGCTGGAGAGTTTCAGTTATGAAGAGAGGCTGGAAAGACTAGGGCTATTTCACTTAAAGCAGAGGAGAAAGAGGTTGATTAAGATGTATAAAATTATGAAGGGCATGGAAAAGGAAGAGAGAAAGAAACATTTCACGTTGATAGAGAGATTCATAATCGGAGGCATAGATTTAAGATTGGGGCAGAAGGTTTGGACGAGATGTGAGGAAAAATATTCCCATTCCGAAGGCCGTTGGAACATAAAGTCACTGCCTGCAAGAGTGGTAGAGGCAGAACACCTTATAACACTTAAGAAATATTTGGATCTGCACTGGTGATGGCCAAGGCATACAAGGCTTTGGGCCAAGTGATGGAAAATGATTTGAGAATATGTTTAGATGGTTGTTTTTCACTGGTACAGCCATGATGGACACCAGGATGGTTGTGCTTTGATACATTTGATCAAACCAGACGTGCTTAATGTCTTTCAGACATTTGAAGACAATTACGGAATACATTCTGTATCTTCCAACTTCTCTGCACCACCTTGTTGGATCTTGTCCTGCTGCTTCTCCGTCTGGAGGCTCTATAGCAGTTATTGGTGTTTGCTGTTCCTGCTGGTCTTGCTGAAACTCTTTAATTGCTCTCTCCTTCTCCAGTTCCTTCTGAATATGAGCTAGTGGCTGTCAGAACCAGGTAATGCCATGGGCAATTCGGCTCCATTAGAAGGTAATCTGGAGGGAAAATCAGAGAGACCATGCAGTGTTATTGAAGGGGCACATCAACCTCTCAACCTTCACATTCAAGCCAAATGTTATGCCCTCACACAGTGTGGCATGAAAGGCTTCCCAAGGCAGACATTTTAAAGGCTCAAAAAGGAGCTCAGAGATATGTGACCTTATCTAATTACTTATTTTCCCCTTGAAACAGACTTCTGCCAGTTACCAAGTTTGTCCGGAGGCTCACTGAAGATGTTACCTAGTATGGTGATGAAACATCTGAAAAATGAATCTTCCAGCTCATCCAGTTATCAACTATGAAGTGCACCTTCCCCTGCCTTTGTGGACCATGCATCTGAGAACTCCACCCCTCCCCGACCATTAACTCTGAGATCTCACCTACTATCTGCAAATACCCTCTTTCATAAAGACCATCCCCAGACTTGATGTGCCTGCTTTTTCCAGGACGCTATGTGTTACCACCTGATAAGCTTTCTGACCATTTGGAACCAAACTCTACTGACCGACTGTGTCCAGATTAATTTGGCAAGATAGCTTCAACGGACTGTGGCCAACACCCTGGACTGAACTCTCAACTGATTTACCTGTAATCAGTTTACAATTTGCACTTAACCTAGAAGACTGTATGTTGATTTCTTTCAGATTCAGAAGCAGATCATTCATTGAGAAAAGTCTGAAAAAATGTCCTGAGTGCTTTATTGTCAGTAAGAAAAAGCTGTGGAGGAGGAATTTAAGAGATATTGATGAAGAAAAGGTCAATATCGAGGGACATAAATTTAAAGTGAAAGGCAGGAGGTTTAGAGGGATTTGAATAAAATCTTTCTCCCCAAGAAGATAATTGGGGTCTGAAATGCACTGCCTGGGAGGCAGTTGAGGTGGGAAACCTGACAATATTTGAAAAGTGCTTGAATGAGCATTTGATGTGTCCCAACATTCAAGGCTATGAGCCTAGTGTGGGAAAGTGGGACTATTGTAGGTAGCAGTGGGTTTTTAGTGGTACAACCTGATGGGCAAAAGGGACTCTTCTGTATTATATGATTCTATGACCTGAATCAGCAGAGTGTTTAAGGCAGTCATGAAAAGCCCTTAACTAAAGAAGCTAGCATTGAGTGAATGCAAGTCAGACAAAAGGAAATCATGATTCCCGATGAAGAGTTCATGCTTGAAACATTGATTCTCCTGCTCCTTGGATGCTGCCTGACCGACTGCTTTTCCAGCGCCACACTTTTCCACTCTGATCTCCAGCATCTGCAGTCCTCACTTTCTCCCAAAAGGAAACCATGTAAACTTTAAAGAAATTTACACAAAGATACCTTTCAAATGATGTTTGAGTATCTGGAGGATTGTTATTGGGACTAAAACAACTGAATCTTTATTTCTTGTATTTGTAGTAAGAACATTTTACATAGTTGATACAGAATGCAAAGTAGCTTTTTTTTCACTTTGTCCACAGTAAACTTTGATATTCTTTTGTCAACAGTACAGTAATAGTCGCTTATGAAAATGATGAATGAGTAACCACATAGTAAACAAAGTTTGAAAATAAGACTTATGGTATCAAGCTGAGGTTCAGTCTGGGATCTGACTTATCTGTATTATCATTGATTAGGATCATAACAGTACTTATAAGTTTCACATGTGTAGAAATTAGCTTGTTGCCACTGAAGGGTGAGATTCTGCATTTGTAAGCTCAATGAGGTGAGTTTTCCAGACATTGAGAATCTGACTTTTCCACTCTTACCGAAGTAAGTCCTCTCGCTCACCATTAATCCTACCACAGCAGAAAGGGGAACATTTCACTCATCTTTTCAAGCACTGTGAAATCATGAACATCCTGGCCTTATTTAGTTGATAATACTTATTCAGTTTACTGTGATAGAATCATTGCTAATAGCAAAATGTTTGACAATTAACCACATCAGCCTTCTCCAATCCCCTTCTATTCTCACCTCAGTGACAGGACTCCACTTTCCTGTTTCCATGCTTACCTATCTAATCATAGCCAGATTATTACTCACAAGGACTTCTGTTCACTGTCCCACAGTATTATTTGATGTGCCTCAAGAATGTAATAATTCTCCTTCCCAATTTTTCATGTATTAGCCACCCCTTGGCAGCATCTTCTAAAGTACAGTGTTAGATGTCATGTGTAACTGATGATACTCATCTCGACCTCATCGCCATCTCTCTCAACTCCAATATCCAACCCTGTATCTAAATTATCAAGCTGCTTATCCCGTGTCTCGCCCAGAATGGGTAGAAGTTTTGTCTGATCAAATTTTGAAATGGCTACATCCACTTACTTTGGTCACAACTCCAAAATCCATTTCCTAGATACTGACTTCATCCTGGCAACTAGTCTGAGGTTGAAACAGACTGTTTACAACTTTGACGTTATATTTGACCTGGAGATATGCTACAACGCCGTAATTTTGGAGATGCTAAGACTGTCTTGACTCCCTCATTGTTGCCCTGCACAAGTTCACTCCTGTTTCAGTCTACTGGCTATTGAAATAATCATATATACTTCAGTTATCTGTACACTTGACTATTCAAAAGACACCAACTTGCCCACCAGCTCACCTCCACTCCCACTTAATAATGTAATCATAAATAATAGTGCTACTCATGGTTTTACTCACTTCAAGTCCCATTGACCTATTGTCCCTCGACTGAAGTACTTGTGCAAGCTCCTGTCCAAACAGGTCCTTGATTTTTACTCTATCACCTTGTTTGAAATTCTTCCGTAGCTCCACTGCATCTCAGAAATCACCAAGATATTTACATTCACTTAAATCTGTCCTCCTGAGTATTCTTGATTTTAATTGTTTTGCCATTGATGAACGAACCAACTGACTGAACCACAGTCTCTGGAATTATCTCTCTAAAGCTTCTTTTTTTAAGGTTAGATTCCCTACAGTGTAGAAACAGGCCCTTCAGCCCAACAAGTCCATACTGACCCTCTGAAGAGTAGCCCACCCATTTCCCTCCAACTAATGCAACTAAAACTATGTGCAATTTCGCATGGCCAATTCACCTGACCTGCACATCTTTTGGATTGTGGGAGGAAACCAGAGCAGCCACAGGAAACCCACACAGACACAGGCAGAATGTGCAAATACTGCACAGATAATCACCCAAGGCTGGGATTGAACCTGGGTCCCTGGTTCTGTGAGGCTGCAGTGCTAACCACTGAGCCACTGTGCCACCCTAAAAATTCTCTGAGAAGAGAATCATTGAGCACAGAAGAGGTCCATCAGCCCATCAAGTCTCTACTACCAAAAATATACTATGAGTCCCCCTTTCCTGAACTAGGCACATAGCCTTGAATGTTGTGAAACTTCAAGTGCTCATCCAAGTACTTTTTAAAAGTTGTGACATTTCTCATCTCAACTGCCCTCTCAGGCAGTGCGTATTCTGTTGCACTCTCTCTCTTCCTTGAAAACATTCCTGAACATATCTCTTTAAACAAGCTTTTGCCCAACTGCCTCATATTATACCACAGAGTTTGGCATCTTATTTTGTTTTGGTAAGTCCTTGTGAGACACCTTACAATGTTAAAAAGTCACATAAATATAAGTTATTTACATTTTGATCAAGTTAAAAGGATTTTCTTTCCTGAATTATCTCAAAGTTTTCCACACCTCTGTTTTCTTACTGTTATCTTCACGTTTTCTTATGATTTTCATGGCATTGGTCTTTCACTCAGTCCATAAATGTCCTTTGTTGATATCTGTCTCCTGCTGATTTGGCTGCAGATTTTCTCTGCATGGTTTCTATTTGATTAGTTTCTGCAGCTGTACAATGCACATTGGTTCAGACAGACAGGTTTTGTGTATCCCAGGATATTTGATGTATATCCACATGCTGCAAATTGTACAGTATAAGTAAGGAAGACACAGCAATAATATGATCTGTGCAGTAACACAATAAAGTAAGACAGCTTTGATGCCATTGAACTGTGCAATTGTTCAACATGACTCCACTGAAGTTGCCTATGTCCTGCTGTCAAACACTGGGTACTTTAGATCATACAGGATCAAAAAAGACGTATGTCTTCCATTGTCTGCTCCCATAATTATGTATTTATGTCAAAGGTGAACTACGTTAATCATTCTTTGTGAATTGCTTAATTGTATGGCAGAATTTATGTTTGATATATAATACAATAACATTAGACCAAATATGTCCTCAAGAATTGGAAAATTCTAAGGTGAAAGCATGTTAATCCAACTATAATAATATTGTCAATTACATCTTATGTTTAAAGAATCATTTTGCAAATTTTGCCAGCAAGTGGCTGTGATTTTTCAGAAGCTTTGATGGCATCTGGTGAGCTTATACAACCATATAATTTATTCTGATTGGCAAAAGAACATCTCAACTCATTCTTTGGATTGTTATTCCAGTCCATAACCGTATTTGATTCCACCTCCTAGATTAAGCAGTAATGTAATTTAATGCTACAGCAATTTCCTTAGATATGTTCAGAATTATCACCTCAGTCCCATCATCAGAGAAAGACCAGTGGCAAAAGAAGTAGACATGTGCCACAAAAAGCCCAGGATTTCAAGGTAACTCAGCCAAATTACACTGAAGGAGCCAACTTTTAATGACATGTCATTGGATAGAAACTGTGTTCTCTTGTTACTCAAGATCAGTATGAACGGTACATCTTGTATTATCCACAGAATGGGTATGCTAATTCAATAAATATTTAGCAGCAAACTTCTGATAGTTTAAAAATAGAGATGATTTATTCTCTCACAGATTATTCAGAATTGAAAGCAATGTCTTGCTCTCTCATAGTCTCACGAACATACAAAGAGTGTACGTTTACAAATTAAAATTATCTCAACCTCTGAGATTTGATCATCAGTCTCCAATATGCCAGGCTGTGGTTTCTTAAATGATTCTTGAAGCTTCAAAGTTGAGTCCCATAGATTAGTGAACAACAGATTAATAATAACATTCCCATCATTATGGAAATAATTTTAAGAGCATTATTAATATACATTTGCATTTGTGACTCAATATTTAATGGGGCTAATACAACCAACTTCAAAATGTAAAATTTTCCTGATTGAATCAAGAAAATTCTTCTTCCATCAGTATGTCAACACTGCACTGTTAGGAAGACCTTCATATTTTTTCAAATAGTCTGTAAGCCAAGTTTCACAATTCTAACTTTCAATATCGTAGCTAGGCTATAATGAAGACAGGTGATGTATCTCTCCATTGTGTTTGATATTCTAACAGTTTTAGCCGAATGCACAGTTTGGAAACTCAGAGCCCAATTTAGTTTCCAGTGAATAGATTGAAAATGGATTAAAAATCTTACCTCAGAATTCATTTCCCATTTTCTTTTCAAATGATCTTGTTGCTGTTTCCATATTTTCAAAGCTTTCAGGGATGGGAAGGGGCAATAAATAAAAAGCTTAGAGACAGCAACTCCTACCACCCAGTTAAAGTAGTTGGAGCCCCAATTTTTATTTTGTTTATAAGTACAAAATTTGTTCTAAGGTTAGGATTCATGCATTCAGCAACAAGTGAAGAAAGGTTGATTCATGTTGGATCTTGGACCATACTCCAAGGAGCAGGTAGCATTTAAAGTGATGCTGACTGTACGATGAAAATGCAGGTAAACCAATACTGGCTTTAAACTGCTGACTCTTCATATGTTATGATATATATTCTATTATTCTGGGCTGGTTGCCAGATTCTGTTTTACTTATCTCCATCTTAGCTTCCTTAATCACTACTTAGTGATTTAGTTAATCCTTCTCAATGTTTCCTGCCTTGGCTTTTTGCCTTTGGCTCTCAATAACATGCCCATAGTTTCAGAGAAGGCTACACATTATCCACATGGATTGACACGAATCTCACATACTGTTACCAACTGTTTAGTTTTGCTAGCTTCCATTCACACTGTCCCTCTTTATTTCTCTAACCTCATTCAGTCCCTGAAACACTCCAGGAATGTGGCTGAAACACTCCAACCTTCTTCGAATTCTGACTTCTCAATTTCTCCCAATTTTAATCACTTCCCTACTGGTGGCTCACCCTTTAGTTGCCAGACCTCTGTTATATCCTTGGTAGTCTTTTTGGCTTCTTAAGCACTCTTTGCTCCTTGAATATGCTCTTTAAAAATCTAGTTCTTTGACCAAGCATTTGGCCATCTGTTCTAATATCTCTTTATATTGTTCAGTGTCGATATGATACTCTGCGGTAACATCTCTGGACATGTCATTACATTAAAAGTGACACTTGAATACAATTTATTGTTGGTGTTAGAACACTCACTGATTTTTCATTGTTTTTATTTCATTTGTTCATTAGTTTGGTTTGGAACTGGGAACTGTTAGCTGAGGATGACTTTTGGACGGTGTATAGCAGCTTGTGTTGAACAGTGTGGCGCTGGAAAAGCACAGCAGGTATGGCAGCATCAGGGATGATGAGGAAGGGCTTATACCCAAAATGTCGATTCTCCTGCTCCTCAGATGTTGCCTGATCTTCTGTGCTTTTCTTGAGGAGAAAGTGAGGTCTGCAGATGCTGGAGATCAGAGCTGAAAATGTGTTGCTGGAAAAGCGCAGCAGGTCAGGCAGCATCCAGGGAACACGAGAATCGACGTTTTGGGCATAAGCCCTCTTGCACCATACTTTTCGACTCTGATCTCCAGCATCTGCAGTCCCCATTCTCTCTTCACAACAGTTTGTGTTCAAAGAAAAACTGATCAAGCAAGCATATATTCATGAGGCCAGGCCTGAAAATTAATTGCAGTTTGGTTCCTGATCAAGGTTCTGCAGATCCTTTGTCACTGAGAAAGAACATTATATTTAAAGAGTTAGTAGAAGTTGGCTAATAATGAAGACAGTACATGGGAATTGGTTCCACCACAAAAGACCTTGTGCTTAAGTGGATGGCAGACATTGAATGGTAACTGACACCTTGTTCTGAAGATGCTCAGTCTGTCAGAGAGTGGTCAGAGTTTGAGTTGGGCTCTAGAATCAGTTTTCAGTGAAAATATGAATCTGGCTCCAGCACCAAGATTTGGAAACTCCCTGCTCAATCTCCCATGAGGAGGTCTTAGAAGCTCAGTGAATGAAAACTAACTGCTGAGTATTACTGCCTTTATTTGAGTGAATTGGAAAGGTGGCTCTGATCAATATATTCAGAAAATCAACCAAGAAGCCATAATTTATGCCTTTGGAACACATTATGAAAACTATTTAGGTCACCTGGTTAGTTTTGTTATCACCCTTTATTTAACCCTTAACTGTATTTGTTTGTCTGTCTTTTTTGTGAATGCCGGGGTTACACCCAAAACGTTGACATCTCCACCTCATGATGCTTCCTGGCTTGCTGTGTTCTTCCAGCCTCCTGCTTGTCTACCTTTTGTGTGAATGCGGCTGAAAACAAAGGTTCTTGTGTTTATAGTACAGACTAATTAGGTTACCTTGTTTAAACTTTGCTCTGCTAAAGTTATTATACTGCTAAGAAATTGCTAAGTCTTCTGTTTAAGATTCAAACTGAAATTGATTAGTCATAGAGTCTGGGATTGGTTATCTAAAAAGCCTCGTTAGGCACTATTGGGATCAGTTTTGAGAGTCTTTGTAAGTTTTCATTTTACTATGTTGTGAATGTTGAGGTAAAAAGACAGGTTTGATTCGGCCATCTGTCTCCAAGTCAGAACAGTGTACAGTGTCTCAGATGTTTGCCTTTCTATGAGAAAACATGGATCCCAATCTGAAATCCTCTGGACATTAGCCCTGACTTTAGATAAGCAGAAACTATAGCTACAGTTATATTTGGACCCATAACGTTCTCTTCCACAACTTCATTTTTTTGTCATAGACTCCAGCACTCAAATTTCCATCACAGTTGATGTGCTTGTGTTGTGATTGCTTGTCTGTGTGATTGATACAAGGTCAGCTTGGTCAACCTCATAGAATAAGATTTCCCTGATTGGAGCTGTTAATCTGGTCCAATCAGGGAGTCCTGGCTGACATATTATAATGGGAGTGTCTACCCGGGTGAAAAAAAAAGAAAAAAATAAACAGGAGTGTCAGCCGCCTCCGGAATTTAAAAAAAACCAAAAAATATATATATATAATGGGAGTGTCAGAGGTGCTGTTCATTCTGAGAGCTGGCTCTGAGGGAGCTGGATCAGTGTCAAGGACTCTAAATGTGTAAATAAAGAGAGACTTGCTGGTGGGATAGCAGCCTCTGTGGAGTTATTTCAGTATGAAGTGGTACAAATTTCCAACAAATGAAGGTCATAAATTCATAGAGATGTACAGCATGGAAACAGACCCTTCGGTCCAACTCGTCCATGTCAACCAGATATCCCAACCCAATCAAGTTCTACCTGCCAGCACCCAGCCCATATCCCTCCAAACTCTTCCTATTCATATATCCATCCAGACGCTTTTGAAATGTTACAGTTATGCTAGCCTCCACCAATTCCTCTGGCAGCTCATTCCATACCCATACCACCCTCTGTGTGAAAAAGTTGACCTTTAGGTCTCTTTTATACCTTTCCCCTTTCAGCCTAAACTATGCCCTCTAGTTCTGGAATTCCCCACCCCAGGGAATCCATGCCCCTCATGATTTTATAAACCTCGATAAGGTCACCCCTCAGCTTCTGATGTTCCAGGGAAAACTGTTCTAGTCTAGTCAAGCTCTCCCTATAGCTCAAATCCTCCAATCCTGGCAACATCCTTGTAAATTTTTTCGGAACCATTTCAAGTTTCACAACATCTTTCTGATAGGAAGGAGACCAACATTGCACACAATATTCCAACAGTGGCCTATCCAGTGTCCTGTACAGCTGCAACATGACCTCCTAACTCCTGTACTCAATACTCTGACCAATAAAGGAAAGCATACCAAACGCCT
Organism: Chiloscyllium plagiosum; assembly: GCF_037043375.1. Lineage (NCBI taxonomy): Eukaryota > Metazoa > Chordata > Chondrichthyes > Orectolobiformes > Hemiscylliidae > Chiloscyllium > Chiloscyllium plagiosum. Next base: position 25,753,321 of record NW_028270142.1, on the reverse strand, counting down.
TCTTCACTATCCTGTCTACCTGCAATTCCACTTTCATGGTGCTATGAACCTGCACTCCAAGGTTTCTTTGTTCAGCAACGCTCTCCATTAAGTGTATAAGTCCTGCTAAGATTACTTTCCCAAAATGCAGCAACTAACATTTATCTAAATTAAACTCCATCTGCCACCTCTCAGCCCATTGCCCCATCTGATCAAGATCCCCTTGTAATCTGAGGTAACCTCCTTCGCTGTCCACTACATCTCCAATTTTTGTGTCATCTGAAAACTTACTAATTATACCTCTTCTGCTCACATACAAATCATTTATATAAATGATGAAAAGTGGTTGACCCAGCACCGATCCTTGTGGCACTCCACTGGTCACAGGCCTCCAGTCCACCACCACCCTCTGTCTTCTATCTTTGAGTCAGTTCTGTATCCAAATGGCTATTTCTCCCTGTATTTCGTGAGATCTAATCTTGCTAACCAGTCTCCCATGGGGTACCTTGTTGAATGCCTTACTGAAGTCCATATAGCTCACACCTACCCCTCTGCTCTCATCAATCCTCTTTGTTACTTCTTCAAAAAGCTCAATCAAGTTTGTGAGACATGATTTCCCCTGCACAAAGCCATGTTGACTATCCCCAACCAGTCCTTGTCTTTCCAAATACATATAATCCTGTCTTTCAGGATTCTTTCCAACAACTTGCCCACTTCCGACCTCAGGGTCCCTGGTCTATAATTCCTTGGCTTGTCCTTACCATCTTTCTTAAACACTGGCACCACATGAGCCAACCTCCAGTCTTCAGGCACCTCACCTGTGACTATCGATGATACAAATTTCTCAGTAAGAGGCCCAGCAATCACTTTCCTAGTTTCCCACAGAGTTCTAGGGTACACCTGATCAGGTCCTGGGGATTTATCCACCTTTATGCATTTCAAGACATCCAGCACTTGCTCCTCTGCAATATTGACATTTTTCAAGATGTCACCATCTATTTCCCTACATTCTATGTCTTCCATGTCCTTTTCCACAGTAAATACTGATGCAAAATACTCATTTACTATCTCCCCCAGCTCCTGCGGCTCCACACAAAGGTCACCTTGTTGATCTTTGAGGGGCCCTATTCTCTCCCTAGATACTCTTTTGTTGTTAATGTATTTGTAAAAAACCATTTGGATTCTCCTTAACTCTATTTGCTAAAGCTATCTGATGTCCCCTCTTTGCCCTCCTGATTTCTCTCTTAAATATACTCTTACTGCCTTTATACTCTTCAAAGGATTCACTCGATCTATCCTGTGTACACATGACATATGCTTCCTTCGTTTACCTCACCAAAACCTCAATTTCTTCAGTCATCCAGCATTCCCTATACCTACCAGCCTTTCCTTTCACCCTGACAGGAATATACTTACGGTGGACTCTCAGTATCTTATTTCTAAAGGCTTCCCATTTTCCAGCTGTTCCTTTACCTGCGAACATCTGTGCCCAATCAGCTTTTGAAAGTTCTTGCTTAATACCATTAAAATTGGCCTTCCTCCGCTTCAACTTTTAGATCTGGTCTATCCTTTTCCAGAATTATGGTTGCTGGCTCCAAAGTGCTCCCCTACTGACATTCCAGTCACCTGTCCTGCCTTATTTCCCAAGAGTAGGTCATGTTTTGCACCTTCTCTAGTAGGTACATCCACATACTGAATCAGAAAATGTTCCTGTACACACTAAAGAAATTCCTCTCCACGTAAACCCTTAACACTACGGCAGTCCCAGTCTGTGTTTGGAAAGTTAAAATCCCCTACCATAACCATCCTATTATTCTTACAGATAGCTGAGATCTCCTTCCAAATCTGTTTCTCAATTTCCCTCTGACCAATAAGGGGTCTATAATAAAATCCCAATAAGATGATTATCCCTTGCTTATTTCTCAGTTCCACCCAAATAACTTCCCTCGATGTATTTCCGGGAATATCCTCCCTAAATACAGCTGAAATGCTATCCCTTATCAAAAACGCCACTCCCCCTCCTTTCTTGCCTCCCTTTCTGTCCTTCCCGTAGCATTTGTATCCTGGAAAATTAAGCTGCCAGTCCTGTCCATCCCTGAGCCAAGTTTCTGTAATTGCTATGATAGCCCAGTCTCATGTTCCTAGCCATGCCCTGAATTCATCTGCCTTCCCTGTTAATCCTCTTGCATTGAAATAAATGCCGTTTAACTCATTAGTCCTACCTAGTTCTCTGCTTTGTCCCTGCCTGCCCTGACTTTTTGACTTGCCTTTGTTTTCAACTGTACCAGTCTCAGATTGATCTCTTTCCCCACTATCTCCCTTGCTCCCAATTCCCCCCAATCTTTAGCAAATCTCCCTGCTAGTATATTAGTCCCCTTCCAATTTAGGTGCAATCCATCCTTCTTGTACAGGTCACTTCTACCCCAAAAGAGATTCCAATGATCCAAAAATATGAATCCTTCGCCCATACACCAGCTCCTCAGCCTTGCATTCATCTGCTCTATCTTCCTATTCCTGCCCTCACTAGCTCGTAGCACCGGGAGTAATCCAGATATTACTACTCTCAAGGACATCCTTTTTAAATTCCTGCCTAACTCTCTGTAATTTCCCTTCGGAATCTCAAACTTTTCCCTTCCAATGTCGTTGATTCCAATGTGTACAATGATCTCCTGCTGGCCCCTCTCCCCCTTGAGAACATTCTGCACCTTCTCTGAGACATCCTTGATCCTGGTACCAGGATCATACCTTTCTGATTTTTTGTTGCTGGCCACAGAAATGTCTTTCTATACTTCAGACTAGAGATTTCCCGAATACAATTGATCGCTTGGAACCTGACATACCTCTCATTACATTTGAGCCAGTCTCAATACCAGAAACTTGGCTGTTCGTGCTATGTTCCCCTGAGATTAGATTAGATTAGATTAGATTACAGTGTGGAAACAGGCCCTTCGGCCCAACAAGTCCACACCGACCCGCGAAGCGAATGTAGTCAGTCACAAATCATACATGGCTGACTCATGACCACAGTGACTTTTGTTTAAACCAAGCCAGATGTCCACATTGATCTTGAAATAAATCAATTTTTCTTTAATCCGTCAAAATGCAAATCCTCCAAGAAATATTAAATAAGAAATGTCTTCATAATGTTCTGCAGTCTCTCCATGATGTCTTTTACTCTGACAGCAAGGTGGAAACAACCCATCAAGATTCATGTTGACTTTTGCAGAAAACCCCTGTCTAAAGCTCTGATCAAACCACAACTGAGAATCCATCACCTCCTACATTTTCCAAAACAGCATGCTTGTTTGAAATGGGGATAGCCACAGAAGACTCCTGCACTACCTGCCTACCTCTCTTACCTTTCCTGGAGTTAACCCATCTATGTGACTGAATCTGAGACTTCCCCCACTTCCTGTAACTGCCATCCATCACATCCCCTTTCTCTTGTAAATTCCTCATTGCCTCTAACTGCCTCTCCAACTGATCCATTTGATCTGATAGGATTTGCAACCAACAGCATTTATTGCAGATATAATACTCAGTAACCTGTAACCTCTCCCTAAACTCCCACACCCGACAAGAAGAGCATATCACTCTGCTAAGGGCCATTTTTTGTTTCTTTCAATCTATAGACCCAGAAAATAGCACTGTCTTATTCCTCTATAAAACACTGCTCCAGAATAAATTAATACTTATGGCTTATAATTTAAGTTTAATCAAGAGACATAGCTCAATAAAACATACAATCAAGAAAGAACCCACTTGACTCACGACTGCAGACTGATTGTAAGGCCACGCTTAAAATCCACTTATCTGTTTCTGTGCTGTGACCTCTCCCCAACAGGTTCCTCCATGATCAGTTGTGAATTTCACTGTTTTTTTAATTTTCCCAGACATACTCTGATGTCCAGTGATACACGAATTCAACAGCAAAGGCAGTAACGGCTAATTCTGTCAGTCGGGTTTCTTTCTCTCTCTCTCTCTCCTGCAGTGACCTCACCAAGTGCTTCCTTTGTCTGTTCTTCTCCCTTTTAAACTGCTGTTGTTTTGACATTTGTTTTCTCCAAAGTTCCAAAACAATGCAACAGCATATAAAACAGTAATTGCTGCTCCTGGAATTCGAGGAAATCACCTCCAACACCTAAAATACCTCAAAAAAGGAGCAGCTGTTATAGCCAGAAATTTTTCCTGTCTTGACCATGATAATGTGGGGAGAGAGAAATGTTAATATAAAATTAATTGTAACGTCATTTAAAATTTTAAGCAGGTAACTTTGAATTTGAAGAGTGCAAAATGCATAATATTAGCTTGGATACTTGTTCAACATTCTCCCCAATTGCTCCCTCTGAGAGATGATCAGAGCTTGGGGAAAGTCACAACTATTCACCTTAATGTTTGCAAGATCGGAGACAGGGGAAAGAATTACTAATGCAGTGATTCTCATCAATAAAGATGAAATTCAGTAAGAACATGAACAGCAGGGGTGGTGTCAGAATACACAAAAGACCTTGAACTTGATTTCCTGAATTTGTTCTATGTTAGATGATTACAGCAATACCATTAGTTATAGAGAGATGTACAGCATGGAAACAGACCCTTCGGTCCAGCCTGTCCATGCCGACCAGATATCCCAACCCAGTCCCACCTGCCAGCACCCGGCCCATATCCCTCCAAACCAATTAATTGCAATGATGCCGTTTCCTCCAGACTTTAGACGCAGCAGAAAGAAAATCTGCTTGATAGAAATAAGGAACAAAAGGTGCTGTAAATATTCAACAGATCAGGCAGCATCTGCAGGCAGAGAGGCAGCGTTGACAGACTGAACTGTCACATTTTGCTGAGAATCAATTTTGTCAATTTTTGTGGACCGTTTCTGTCCATGAAGCACAGCAAGATTTCTCATTATATCATCCCAAATCTGCCTCCCCCCACCCCAATGGCAACACTGTTGTCTGATGCTTGCCCTATTTTGGCACATGACAAATGCAGAAGGCTATGCCCCCACCGGCATATCCCAGAATAGATTGTCAACCCTTGTACTAGAATAATCTTTAAACGGTCATTGTACCCTCGAATAGGAATTGCTGGCCTGGAGATGTCCTGATGGTGGCAAACATTTGGCTGGATGTCACAGAGAAGGGGACACTGGTGTCTCAAGCCCAGTGGACAGGGTTATGCAAGTGAGGGGTACGCTGTTCCCCAGGACTGGCCGTGGAGACCTTGTCCCTACACGTTGCCAGCATGCACCACCTGAGTCAGTGAAATCTCAGCAGAACGTCCACTCGTATGGGGAGACCTTCTCCATTCTGCCGGCATAAGAGCCAGCATTTTCTCTGTACTACCTCATACTTACTCTATCTCTGCTGCTGCACAGTGCTCTCACCAAAGCACATGTTCTACCACTCTCACTGCTGCATGTACATCTTCCCTTACTTACAGTCACCCACTCAAGCACCACCAATACTGTACACCCTCTGCACTACCTACTTACTCAGTTGAGCCAACTCACCATTTCTACCCTGCTTGTGTCAGCATTAAGAGCTGTGCCATCCACTTTTGTCTAACTCTTTCTCTCCTATTCTCTTATTCCAGCAGCAAAAAAGAGGGGCAGAAAGGGCCAAGATGGGTGGTGTGCTGGACAACATTTGGCTCCACACCCCTTTAAGGAGAGGAACCTGACCCTGAGAGTCCCACACAGCTGAAGACCCTTACTCATAGTGGAACCTACTGTTAACTCATTTTTCTGGGATCCCATGTCTGAATTCTGTCTCCCTTGACTTCATTGAGAACTGTTGATAACCATGACAAGCATCCAGGTATTGTGCATGTGCTAAAAGGCAAGACAAATGTAACATGAGCCCGGTCACTCTGGCTGAGGGATCAAAGTGCGAAACGGCAAAGTAAGAACTCTAGTGGGCTTTCATGTAGGCTCAAGGTGAATGAGCATCAAGAGATCCCTGAGATATAGAGCCTGGTCCAGTCAGTAAGCTGGATGCCTGTCCCACACAGAGTGCCCTTGCAATAGCATTTCAATACAAAATGCCAGTTGTAACCTGAAGTACAGCTTTAAAATGCAGATTCATCCTGCAAGTGGATCGGAAAGATACCATGAGGGTCCTAAAAGGTGTTGGATGCCAGTGTCTGTGGGCGGACGGTGCATGCGACAGGCGAACTGAAGTATGCCCTGAGGTATTATTGCTGGTGTCCAAGATGGCGGCCCAGAGGAGCAAGCAGTGAGCTGCATTTGATGATTACCTGCTTCAACTTTCAGGTTAGGAATTGTCAACACCTGATTTCCTCTCGGTAGGTGATAGGGTTAGGAGCTGCATGTTAATGAGGCAAGATTTGCAATTTACAAGGCTGATTACAAACAATAATCCCCATTAAATGCATCTCTTCCTTGCATAATCAGAATCTCATCTCAACAGCTGGAACTCTATTTGAACATGAAATGAGTTGAGTAAGGCCTCACTTGACTTGTGTTATGGTCCAGGCCAGACCCCCTAAAACCATTTCAGGAAGTTGGTCCAGACCCCAATTTTGTTTTCGTTGTTTTAAGCAGGTGTACAGTGGATATTCCAGGAGTGATGTAGCTTGCCCAATCACTCTGTTTTAAACAAAACAGAATTTATTTGCAGATTACTGAATGAAACACAAACAAAACAGAATGAATTTAGAATAACTTACCTATCTGAAAACCCAGTCGAACCTATCACAACTTAATTATGCTGTTCCAAATACTTGCAGCATCCCCATAAACACCCCCTTGGCAAAAATAAAAGGTAAACTCAAACACAGGTTCTTCCTGGAGAGATGTCAGAGAGAGAGAGAGAGAGAGAGGATCAGCATGGAGCTGTTTCCTTGGGTCCCCAGTGAAAACCTGACCAACAGTTTTGAACAGACTGCTTGCTAAAACCTGAGCTGGGAGAATTGGCCACTCCCCTTTCATTGTACAAATGTTTATAAAAAAAACTTAAAAGGCTTTAGCCTGAGGCAGTATCTGTTAGCCATAATCAAAGGACCCCACCCAGCCAAACCGGAACCTCTGCCATTTACAACCCCTTTTGAAAACAAAACCAAGGACAACATAACCTTGTTAGAGGAGCAACATCGTCACACTTCTCATGTGATTCTTCCAGATTTTTGCACCATACTCTAAGTCATTCAGGACCTGATAAGATTCTAGCCAATGTTTACATTTGCTGACCCTTGATCAGCACTTTGCTTGAGCCAATCAGATCTTCATTGCTGTTAATTGACTCCCAATGGAATATATATGTGTGTGGATGAATGCAGGTTGGCCCTCAACAATGATACTCTCCTTGGTGAAAATAGCTTGTCAACAGGAATGAAGAATAGTCATCCAATCAGGAGATAGCAGCTGACGTTTGTAGAACTGAACCTCTGCAAGACTCCAATCATCAAGCGAGAAAGGGAAAGAAAAAAAATAGTTTTTTGAATACAAGTGGTAGTCAGTGCAACATTATGTACATACTTCAGCAAATAATTGTTGGTTTAAATTAATACTTTTGTTTTTGGTTACAACTTTACACATGATAAAATACAAAGCACTGACATGATTTTAAAAATAAATCGGTTGCAGGAAACTAAATACAATATTTAGTCAAAATTTGCAGATGGCACAAAGCTGAGTGGGAGGCTGAACTGTGAGGGGGATGCAAAGAAGCTTCAGTGTGATTTGGACAAGTCGAGTGGGTGGGCAAATATGTGACAGATGAAGTGTAATGTGGATAAATGTGAGGTCATTCACTTTGGTCAGAAAAGGGAAGCAGATCATTATCTGAATAGTGACAGTTTGGGAAGGGGAGACTGGTGTCCTTGCACACCAGTTGCTGAAGGTAAAAATTCAGGTGCAACAGTGAAGAAAGCAAATGCTGTGTAGGTCTTCATAGTGAGAGGATTCAGCTACAAAGGCAGCAAAATCCCTTTCTACAACTGTACTAGGCCTTGGTGAGACCACACCTGTAGTATTGTTTTGGTCTCCTTATTTGGGGAAGGATGTTTTGGCTATGGCAGGATTGAAACAAAGATTTACCAGACTGATTCTTAGGTTGACAGGATCGACTTATGGTGAGAGACTTGATCAGTTAGGATATAGTACAATGACCAAATGGGTTAAATGCAGGACGGATATTCCCAATGACCAGGAAATCAAAAACCAGGGATGAAAGTTGAAGGATATGGGGTAAGCCATTTAAAACTGAAATGAGGAGAAATGTCTTCACTCACAGTGTGGCTGTGTGGAATTTTCTGCCACAGAAAGTGAATGAGGCCAAAGCATTAAATGTTTTCAAGAAAACGTTAGATGTAGATTTTAGGACAAATAGATCAAAGGCATGGGGAGAAAGTAGGAACAGGATATTTAGTTGGATCATCAGCTCAAATGGCCTACTTCTACTCCTATTCCCTATGTTACAGTGTTCAATAAAACTCAGTACATTTAATCAATGTACAACAAAATGCATTTAGTTAATTGCTTGCAATTCTCAATATTAAAAATATGTTAAGTTAACGTTAATAATTGAGGGATTGGAGGAGAAACAGTGTGGTCTTACCTTGGATAGAAACAATCACCATAAAACTAAAGACACCAACATTTAAATATTGAAATTACCCAAGAAGAAAATTCACTTTTTGAGAAAATATATTGAAGCTGATGGCCTTGTTAGGAGAAAGTTCATTCAGTTACTCCGTAACATCAGCTGATTGTCAATAACAAGCTTACATAGGACATTTCCATTATGAATGTAAATGTGATAACTTACACTGGATAACACAAAAAGGATGACAGGAAAGTGATTAACGTCTATATATAGACCTGCATAAAATTCTCCCAGAATAAATTATTTTTGACTTTGAAAGCAGTTCAAATTAATAGAACGGAATGTAATGTGGATTTTCACCTCTGCCAAGTAGGCCAAGTGACAATGAATTGGACATAAGAGCACAGAAAGGAAGACTGACATTTTCATTTTCTCAAGTTTGGTGAGAATAGTTGATAGCTGCTGCATAGCAACTATTATTCAGTGAGATGATTATTAAAACTGATAGTCTTGTTTTGAGCATCTTTCAATAGCTTCACAAAATGTGCAACCTTTTTGAGATGTTTCCCCCAGTTCCTTGCTTTGTTTGGATTGCTGTACATATTTCTGTCAGGCAATTAAAATGTTTTCATGTATCATTCATCTCACTTTATTAGTTCTATCCTTTTACATGTTCTCTGACCAGTAATATTACCCTTTTTCCATTCTTAGGCCATTCAGCTGCACATTTTTCATATTCATTTTCAGATAGATGTTTGTTGTTGCAAATTCCTTAGCTTCCTAGATTAAAGTTGAAGCAACAGCCCTGTATATCTTTACCACTAGAATCTTGCTCCCATTCTGGTTCAGGTGCAAATTGACTCTGTGGTACCATCCGACCACTGGTTTCTGAAATGTCTATTTCCTGTACCAGATTTTAAGCTATGCATTCACTTTCCTGCCCTATCCATTCCAGTGCTAATTAATACATGGTTTAAGTAATAGTTCAAGATTACTACCTGTGGAGTAATACTTTTTGATGCTCCTTGAGTAGGACTGCCTTCCTGTTCATCGCTATGTCATTAGTCCTCGCATGGGCCATCACAACTAGACTTTCTCCCTCCTGTCCATATTCCTTTCAGATATCCTTTAACCAGATACAAAGTGAGTATATACCGTCCTGGGTTTGGGGTTGCACTCGTGAAAGTAAATAAGACTTTCTATCCCTCTGAGGATAACATTCGCTTGGGCAGCATGGTGTTCAGTAGTTAGCACTACTGCTTCACACCACCAGTTCAATTCCAGCCTTGAGTGACAGTCTGCGTGGGTTTCCTCTGGGTGCTCTAGTTTCCTCCCACAGTCCAAAGATGTGCAGGTCAGGTGAAGTGGCCATGCTAAATTGCTCATAGTGTTAGGTGCATTAGTCAGAGAGAAATGGGTCTGGATGGGTTACTCTTCAGAGGCTTGGTGTGGACTTGTTGGACCAAATGGCTTGTTTCCACGCTGTAGGGAATCTAATCTTTGTCTTTTTATCTTGCACCTTCCTGAATAACTACATCTTACATCGTAATAAATATTTGTTTAATAGTTAAAGAGGGTTATCTTCAGATTAGGAAGATCAAGCCTCTGATGGGCCCCTGAAGGGTAGAATTGCTGCATCTGGCCTATGAACTTATTAGCTGCCCATAAGTTTTTGCATGGGCCCCCGACATTGTATGGAAAGGGAGGTAAATATCCTGGGTCCCACTGAAATCAAAATGGTGAGAGATTGCAGAGTTATGAGTCATAGAGATGTACCATATGAAAACAGACCCTTCATTCCAACTTGTCCATGCTGATCAGATATCCTAAATTATTTTAGTCCCATATGCTAGCTTTTGGTCCATATTCCTCTTGCAGTAGCAGTGGCACCTGAGTGTTCTTATGCACGAATCATAAAAAGGTTAGTGCACAGGCACAGTGCGTAATTAGCAAGGCTAGTAGAACTTACTCTTTATCATGAGGTACATTGGATATAAAAATAAAGAGGCTATGCTTCAGTTACACAGGGCACTCATGAGGCCACATCTGGACTGTTGTGTGCAGTACAGTTCACCTTACTTAAGGAAACTGCAAATGTACTGGAGGCAGTTCGGAGAGGATTACGAGACCAGGAAGTGTTGGACATATTAGAGTCTTATTCACTGTGGTGGAGAAGAGTAAGAGGCAACTTATTTGAAAGATATAATATCCTGAGGGGTCTTGACAGGATTAATGTGGAGACAGTCTTTCTTCGTGTGTAAACATCCAAAACTAAGGGTCTCTGTTCAAAAATCAGGGATTACTGATTTAAAATGGAAAGGAGACACATTTTCTTTTTCTCTTGGGCATCATGAGTCAAGGTGGAAGTGCTCTTGAACCCTTTTAAAGCAGAAGTGGATAGGTTCTTGTTAAGTAAGAGGTGGAAAAGTTATCAGAAGGAAGCAAGAATGTGGATGAGAGATTGCAATCAGATTAGCCATGATCTTATTGCCTGACAGAATAGAGCTGAATGGTCTCTACTAAATGGTTCTTGATTTGTTCATTCATATGTCCCAAAAGAATTTTGACTCTAAGGTTTACTGACAAATCTGCCCGAGTCTCAGCCAGAGAGCGAATTTCCAAATTTTTGTTAGTATTATTCTTGTGGCGGAGTGCCTTTGCACAATCAGTCTTAATCCTAAAAGCTTCAGCTTCTCATATTGCAGAGATCCATGGCTGCAAAATCAGCACCTTGACCAACACAACTCAAAACTCCAAATGGTTAGGTGACAGTAAGGACTGCAATTGCTGGAAGCCAGTCAATAGATATGAAGCTGGGAGGGCAAAGCAGGTCAGACAGCATCCAAGAACCAGGAAAGTCAATATTTCGGTCCTGAAACCCTTCATCAGGACCTTCCTGCCCCTCAGGTGTTGTCTGATTTACTGTGCTCTTCCAGCCTCACATCTATTAACTCAAAAATCCAAATGCTTTAAAATGTCATGAAAGGAGAGTGGATGGACTCAAAGAGTAAAAGTCTGTTGAACAAACTTTTATGCTACTTCGTTCTGCCTGAGAAGGCAGTGGATGTGGGGGCAATGAATATTTTTTAAGGCAGCAGATATTTCCTTATTTAGTAAAATGTTTAAAGGTTATCAGGGGTAATTGAGATTGTGGTATTCAAAGCATAAAAATACCCAGCAGTAATCCTAATGAATGGTGAAACAGGCTGAATGGGCCAAAAGACCTACTTTTGCGCCTGATTTGTTTTTATCACAGGCCTGGAATAGCTGTTTCTAGGAGTTTTATGACTATGATAAAAGTGGGTGTGATGAATCCTTTTCCTGAAATGACCTCTGCATATTATAAATTTTGATCTTCCCTTTTACTCTGTTTCTGCAGTAATGTTTTTGGGACAAATTAAATCTCATATCATGACTCCAAATAATATATATGCACCTGTGCCATCACATTAGTTATATGTTAGTTTGGGATTAATACTACATGGGATTAATACTAAATGACATTGATTAATGAAGCCCACTGCTCATTTTGTAAATGCCTGGGCTCCTCTTTGTAAAATCTGGAGGGTGAAAATTTGACCATTATTGTTGTTCTTATTGAGCTGGAATTCCAGTCAGTATGATGTACAGTAAATAGAGTTGTGCTAATGTGTTAGTTTTGACAGGGCAGTTTTCAGCCTTTTACTATTGATTGGAAAGGTTCAGCAACATAGTTACTGTCTCAGAACAAATTTCTAAATTCCTCTCAGGACCACTTTAGACCTTTAAATGTTTTTAGAATGTTGCTGACTGTGGTTGGTTTAGGCTTCCTCATGTATGAGCTGAGGTAGTCTCTGGTAGGTAGCCTTCATATTTCCAATAGAGTAGCTTTTGGACTCAAATATCCTGTCTCAGCAGAATCAATTTAGTTGGAAAAATTAAATCAAGTCTGCACTTTATGTTGAGAGATATTCATTTGTAAAGATCTTTCAGCAGTATATGTATTGAGTAATTAGTTACACAACATGAAACACCATATACAAATCACCTTAAATAAGCCTCACTAAGGTACGAGAATGCTACTTTTATGCAAACTTCTGTTGAAAGAAAACTGAATATTTAAAACTGTATAAAGAGGTACTTGAGAAATGCATCTTTTTAAAATAGTGCAGAAGGTTTTTGACAATAGAGTTATCATATAGTTAAAACACATTTGTTTCTAAATTGTCAGACTGCTCAATCAGTTCAGTGCAGAACATTCTTCACCTTTATAATCAATCTTCTTACAACTTACAAACGTAATTTCTTAGCTAAAACCCCACTATCAGTATGATGTGTTCTGAGCACTACCTTGTATGATAGCTCAAGTATCTATACTGCAAAAAATCAGGTTTTTGCTGAGACAGATGTCTTGGAATTTATTAACAACATTAATTATTTAAATTGCTCTAGTATCACAGATTTACATAAATCTGGATTCTGTGTTTACTGATGTTAACTGTTACAACACATGTACATAACTGACTGTACGTAACTGACTGATTGAATACATTACATTGACCCCATTGCACCGAGAGTGTGAATGAAGACAAAGAGAGTACCTTTATACCAGAATGTCATATATTGTGATTTATGTAACTGTGAGATCTGGAATCACTCGAACTTCAATCGAACAATATATCTGTCAGACAACAATACAGTGTTATTATCCAGGAGAAATTAATTATGTATCTCTGATCCTTAAGAAATTCAAAATCATTTGTCTAATTTACTCACTTTGTGTTTGTTTGTTTCAGTTGATAGTATTCTTAAAATTGAAAGACTGTTTTAAAGCCTCACTCTAAAATTTGAGCATGTGAACTATAATGGTATTCCTGGAACACTATTGGACACCACTTAATTGTCAAACAGTGGAGATCTTACAGCTAAGTCCCATTTTCCTGACCTCATGGTTCAGATGCATATCGACAATGCTAGAATGCTGTCGGAAGAGGGCAAGTCAGTTCCCAGATACCAACGAGGGAAAAAACAATTGATTGGCTGCTCAGAATTAGGATGAGGAATTTGGTTTTCAAGTCTCTTTCTTTCACTTAGTCAAATCATCGTCCTCTGCTCATTCCTCGTGTTATTCAATATTTCTCTTCAAGCAATCATCCATTCTGCCTTAACAGATCTTGTGACTATGCTTATTGACATTTTTTTTGACAGAATATCTTCCACTTCAACTACCCTCTCTCTATTTTTTTTCTGAAAGAAGCCACAACTTATCAAACTTATGATGATGGGATCATGGTGATTGCTAGATAACAGCTATGTTGATTTATTTAACAACAGAAACTACAAAGCATCATTCATTCTATACATAAAGAAGAGAAATTAATTCCATATATGTGGGTTAGCAAGATGTGACATTACTGTATAGATTTCTGACAATATATTACGATTGTGATGTTTTTGGAAATTCTCCAACAATTTGATTCATGGAAAACAATATATAAAATTAAAAAGGGGTGAAAATGGCCAGATGTGTGAAATGGACTCAATGAGTTGACAGCACCTTGAATACTGCAACTTCTTTATTTTATAACGCATAGAAATACTGCCACAGGTTTTAATTTTGAATCAAAAAAACAGTGGCAGTGAGGTAAGGAGACAAGTCTTCAACAAGAATATGAATGGGGCATGTGAAAAATGACATTTGGTTCGTTAAGAGCCCATCCTGCTCTACTGGTGGTGACCAATTTTACTCCCAAGTCCACTTAATATTAGATCTTGAAGCAAATTGTATTCTTAAAATGAAAAATAGTGACTATATTTGAACTTCTGAATCAAAGCAGAAGTTGTAAGTAACACTGAATTGGTCAGGCATTGTTGACAGAAGAATTAAGTGTTTGATATTGACCTTATTTGGTCTCATAAAATCATTGTATGGGCATGCTAGCTCACTCTATTGTATGAGCTGCTTGTTAATGAAAAAGGCTGCTGGCATCATCCTTCAAGTGTAGGGAACTACTTTGGCATAATGTAGTAGATGAAAACCATTTTTCAATGTAACTAGAAAAGCCACTTATAATTAGCAAGATATGTTTATTGTACGTGAGTAACTCTGCACAGGTTACACTGATATGATAGACATTATGACAAAGACTTTGACAAGGACCAGATATATTAAGTTTTACACCTTTGGAGCTCCCATTCCAAGTCTACATGGCATCATAATATTGGTGAGGGCCGCAGATGCTGGAGATCAGCACCACACTCTTCAATCATAATAGTGGTGGCAATCTTCTGTCTTAACACTTCCAGACCAATGTACAATAATAATGTCAGTCCTCACCTTTGTTATTCCTTTAATGTCACTAGCAACTCTGAGAGTCTACACATTCATACTTAAATGCAGAAATCAGGAAATTGCTGACAGTGAATTCATGCTTCTCCTGAGAAAGTGCTGTTGATGACCCCACAGACTTCAAATCAAATAGAAATGACTGGATTGTTGTAAATTTGCCCTTTTATGTTATTAGACTAACTCCAATTACCATTGAGAAAACTAAAAATTTTGAACAACACGTAAATGGGTTTTGAACAATTTCTCTGCAGTTACCACTACATCTCATTATACAGCTAACATTGACTTTCAACAAATATAAAATTGGTTTTCAGAGACAAAGTTCTGTATTGTAAATAAAAAAAAATCTTTTAATGTTTGTGATATTTTAGTTTCTACTTTAATCCCTTATGTATGTTCCAATGATTTATTTTCTTCAAATGTTTTGATGATGAATGAAAAGTTCAGTGCATGTCACTCGGTTTTCTGCCTGTGAGATTACTTCATTGGTATTGGCTGCTGCCGCTTGATGCCATCATTTTTGCTGGACTAGTAATTCCTGAACTCAAATTGACATTAGGAAAGGAGAAAAATATTACCATAGAAATTGCTAGATCTTTGTGAGCAGTTTTCTTCAAGGTCAGTGGTGAAAGCTGTCACTTGGGCAACATTCCTAAAATCAGGAGCAATATGTCAGGCTGTTAACTTTCTCTCCAAACTCAAGGAAGACTCTCAGACATTACACTTCAATCTGATCATTTTCCTTCCTCCACAGTTAATGGATAACCTGCTGAGTATGTTCATCATTTTGATATAATCTAAAAACTTCCTCTCAAGCACCCTGGTAAAATGTGATAAATAAGCTTTTGAATGTCATTGTACTTAAAATAGGTGACAATAAATCACTTGGGTGAACAAAGATGGGACTTATCACAAGTAGGCTTGGGACCATGGAAGATAAGAAAGATGTGGGATATAAGATTACTCAATAGTAAAAGGCAGAGGTCAGGTTGATTAAAAAAAGCATATGATAAAATTGATTATAACACAAGAGGTATAGAATATAAAAGTCAGGAAGTCATGATAATACCTACAAAACCTTTTTCAGATATCAGTTTGCATACTTCATGTATGATTGGGTTCAATGCTATCGGAAGAATGCAAACATTTAGATAATTGTGATGTAATGTTCTCCATTTTGTTTAGATGAGTGGAGCTCTAACAGTAGTGGGGAGGCAATGGCACAGTGGTATTGTCACTGGACTGGTAATCCAGGGACCCAGGTGGTGTTCTGCACAGCCAGGTTCAAATCCCAAGAGTTATAAGCCTAATGTCCTCAAAATTGACTCCGGAGCCCATGAAGGCTCATGGCAAAAGATCAAACATAGGCAGACAAACCGCCAGCTGATTTCCACTTACATCTCTCATTTAGGTGATCAATTAGTGCTCTTCCATGTTGAAGCACTGAGGATGGCAAGGGCACAGAATGTACTACAAATGGGGACCGTCAGTGTCCATCACTAAGACTGGTCTAGCTGGACAAGTCCGAAAGGACATACCAGGGCAGATGGTGAGGGAACCAACAAGAAGGACAAACATGCTTGATCTCATCATCATCAATCTGCCTTATGCAGATTCATTTGTCCATGACAGTATGTGCAAGAGTGACCATGCACAGTCCTCAGGGAGACAAAGCCCTGTCTGCTCATTGAGCATACCCCTCATCATGTTTGACACTATCATTGTGCTAAATGCAATGGATATAGAAAAGATCAGACCTTCCAAACGCATGACCCCACAACCATTAACAAGGACAAGAGCAGCATGTGCATGGGAATTTGGAATGCATATTGCAGTTCCTTCAGTGTCATTGTTTCAAAATTAGCAACTGCCTTCCAAAAAAAGTCTGTGATTCTCCTGATACCTAAGGACTGCAACCGTTCGAGGAGACAGCTCACTATCAACTTCTGTAAAGCAATTTGGGATGATCAATAAATCCTGGCTGAGCCAGTGATGCCTACATCCCATGAATGAATAAAATTAAAATAAAGTACTCACTAGACACTGCTTGATATAATGAGGTAACTACATAGAGGATACAGATGATGCACCGCATTTACTTAAAACAATTGAAAATAAAGGATAAACTGTGCGTAGATTCAAGGTCTGGAAGGGAATGGAAGGTGGCCACTTTAGATCACACTCTCTGTTGCTCCAAAGTAAACTGGTCAATTATTTCTTTGTGGCTGTTTGGTTATGGATTAACTTTTGAAAGAAAATGCTAACAGAAGTATATTTGCAACTAATACTCTGTAAATATTAAACATGGAATATTTGATAAACAAGCTGATAAATAGAGAATAAGCAAGCACAAGAGAGGTGATTTATAAGCGTTCTTTATAATTTGTATTTCATCATGAAAGATTAATAAATTGAATCTTTCAATATGAGCAACAACTATTATGGAGTCATGTGATAGTTCATCTGCGGCAAAATGAGCAAATATGGTAGCATTGGTTTACAACATTACGATGGGCTCAATACGTATTAAAGGTCTTTCTGATTTATCAAATAAATTGCATATTCCTGCTCTTCATTGTACTGTATAATGAAATGATTCTGAAAGAATTAATGTTGAGTTGTGTTACCCAATCTGATGATGTCATACATTGAAACATGAGGTTCCAAAGGAGTTAGACAAAACACTGCTGCCTTCTGATATTTGTACCTATGCTTAGAAAAAATT
Source organism: Chiloscyllium plagiosum (assembly GCF_037043375.1). Lineage (NCBI taxonomy): Eukaryota > Metazoa > Chordata > Chondrichthyes > Orectolobiformes > Hemiscylliidae > Chiloscyllium > Chiloscyllium plagiosum. Next base: position 25,735,725 of record NW_028270142.1, on the reverse strand, counting down.
AGTTTTACGTATTACAAATCTCACAAATAAACTATTCTATATTTTGTTGTATAAAACAAATGCCTCCTCTTGTTCTGACTCTGCAGGTTTAAGACTTTAAGCTGGAGTCTGTTTCTTATATCCCATTTTCACACTACCTTCAGACATTTAAATTAGAACTGGTGTAAGTTGGAACCTAATCAGACAATATAGGATTAGCAAGAAGAGAGTGGTGATGAAGTGGTCTATCCTCTACCACTAAAACTTTAAAAAGCCAACAGATTCAACTTGGAAAGGAGGGCTGGTGGCAGAATATACAAAATACCTGCAGCATTTTGACCCGAGAAACACCTTCTTTTCAAAAGTTAAGGAATCACATAATCTCTGCAATGATTATTTTCCTGAAACGTACAAAGGTACTGGCAGCTATATTGGATTGCCCTAGCATTGGGAATAGGGGTTCATAATGTGTAATTAACCTGCACCATTTGACTGCAATGCAGGCAGCCTGCAAATGTTATGCTTTCTGCTCAATTTAATGATCTGTGCATGAGCTAGCATAAACCACATTTCACTTTGGTTGATCCCAGCAGCAGGAGGCTGATTTTGGGAGTAACTCATAAAACTAGATAGCAGTGCTTAAAGCAAAGTTGCAGTATAACTGTACTCGGTGCTGGAAATTGACTGAGAGAATCTGAGTTAGGAATCAGCAAGGACTAACACACAAAGAGTGGGCTCCAGTGTTTTTGGTAACTTTAGTCTGAGGAAGTTGGAAAGGAGAAGTGATATTCTGCAGCTACAGGGTCTAATGATACCTCCAGATGTTATAACAGAAGGCCATGAAAACAGATAACCGTGAGTTCAATACCAGGAGTGAAATCACAAGGACCTGAAAGAGTGCCACAAAAATTCCAAAGATCTCACATGGGTGTTCAAGATCAGTGAAAGCATCTTTAAATGCCATATCAAACTTATTACACAAGCAGCTTTCGGCTACTGCCTGAAACCCCCTCACCTGCAGCTCCTATCTACCAATAGCCTCCATCAATCAAGACTCATGCCCAACATTCCTCTCATCACCACACACTGAGCACTGCTGTCAGTCTCGCATCCACACATCACAGTTTGTATATTCTGTCAGCTGTTCAATTATGCAGTCACATCAAACAGATTGGGCAACACTGACATATTTCTTACACACACACACACAGAAACACACACACGCATGCACACACACGCACACACCAGCAAGAATTAGAGGAAAGCAAGTGTACCTCAATCTGGCTCCATAAAGGAAACTAGGCTGTCCACTACTGGCATAGCCTGGGCTAATGCCATGGTCAGTAGCAGGAACTGAAGAAGAACGTCTCCTCATACCTCAAACTATTCCCCATATGCTACCTCCCACTTTCCACATTCTCTTCAGACTTTTGAATGAGAAGTGCTATAAGCAGGAACCTGATGTCAGACCATAAAGGATCAGCAAGAAAGCAATGACGAAGGCACAGAACCATCACTTGATGTCATACTTGCAATCACCAGTTTAGATACTGACTTTGCAATGAACTTGAAAGGTGTAAGTGGGATCTGCTGGTGGTAAAACATTGAATATAAGTGGCCTGCAGCAGCACTAGAGGCTAGAATCATATAGATGGCAGCTCACTGAAATGTGATGTTGCCTGCAGATTGTGCTGCAGTTGGGGACTTTTAAGTGGCAACTTCCCATGTTGACTAATGTATATGAACAATGACATGGGTGTGTACTGTGGTTGGCATTTTGGAGCTCAAAGGACACTTCATTGCAAATCCTCCAAATAGATGCTAATTATCTTGATTTCTCAGCCAGAGTACCTATTCATGACTTTGCAAGATAATGTTCTGAAGGTATTTCTCACCAGTGAAGATTATCTTGCTGATTCCCATACAAGCAAAGGCAAATACAAACCCATTTAAGTAACCATTTTCTAGTGAAGGAAAGCTAGGATTTGAACCTGGGTCCCAGAATATTAGCTGAGTTTGTGGATTAAATATCGAACAATAATGCCACTAGGCCATCACTTCCCCACGTGAAATCTAGTGGTTGGAGAATTATGTAAAAAAAGTTTCAGCTACGACTGATTGATTTCTGAATTTGTCATCACAAGACACTTAACTTATGAAAAAGTGACATAATTATTTTAAAATAAAACATGTTGCACTTTGACTTTCATTCAGTTGAGTCCTGCTTGAACCAGTCAAAGCAATTAGTACAGTCCTGTTGAAGGGCTTACACCCGAAGCATTGTCTCTCCTGCTTCTTGGATGCTGCCTGACTTGCTGTGCTTTTCCCGCACCACCCTTTTCGACTCTGAAGTAATAAAGATCCTTATTATCAGAGCACAAATAGGTAAGAATAATTTATCAATCAAAAATAGACTATTAATAAAGATGAAGCCAAAGAGAGTAACTGATGTGTATAGAAGCATAATTATAACCACAAAAATAAATCTGCTTTTATTTACCATTAGATTTAAAATAATTTTGTCTGCCATCTTTACCCAAGGTATTGGAAACAGTAAGTACGTCAATTGTACAATTTGTTTTTTTCCAAATACTTCAAGAAATAAAGAAGTGTTCTTTATTTTTTAAAAAAATATTTTTCATTTAAAAAAGTAAATCACGACCCTGACCAATTTTTTTTTCGAAGTCCTTTCCTTCAATGGCTACTTTGTTCATGTTCAACAAGTGCTACATTCAGACTGAAGTGATGTTGTCTACTCCGAGATATCAAGTTCTCCCACAAAGCTGAGATGCTCACAGATCTGCAGTCATGTCTCTGAATGCTTCCAGGTCCCAAACCATTCAGATTGTTTCTAGTTCTTGACCACCAGTTTTCAATTTCCAATTTTGTGCAGTATAAAAAGCAGATAAATCAGATTTTTCAGAAGTGTAAGTTTTATCAGTCTTAGAATGACCATATCAGTTCACCAGTCTTGGAAAGTTTACTGGCAGTGTTAAAAACTTTGAGGAGTTGTAGGCTATCTTAATTATAAACAAATTAATTAGGAACTCTATAGCCGTCTCTCTCATCTGACCAAGCTGAGAAAACATAGGAACTGTTGGAGTGTCTACTCTAAAGCTAATCTCCTCTTCTCCAGTTAAAATTCACAAATACCAGGTTATAGTCCAACAGATTTAATTGGAAGCACTAGCTTTTGGAGCGCTGCTTCTTCATCAGGTGGCTTCATCAGATTAAGGAGCAGCACTCCGAAAGCTAGTGCTTCCAATTAAATCTGTCGGACTACAGCCTGATGATGTGTTATTTTTAACTTTGTACACCCCAGTCCAACAGCATCACCAAATCATGACTCCTCTACTCTCTTCTACAATTACAAAGGCTGCTGTGGTCCTGCCCTCTGGGTCCCCTAACCTGGATCAGTGCCTTCCTATTTCTGACCACTGACCAATTCAGAGAGCCATATTCTATGATGCCTTCTGGAATAAAGTCTCCAAGTAACAAGTTCGATATCAACAATAGATCAGTCATGATCTTACTGAATAGTGGAGCAGACATAAAAGACTGAATGGTTCGCTCCTGCTCCGAATTCATACTTTTGTACGTTAACATTTATTTATGAAAGATGTATGTCATAGAAAAAGTACCATCAAAGTTTAGTATGATATTTTTCCCCTTTAGTCACGGGATGTGATTGTTATTTTCCCAGAGGACAGTTAGAAGTCAATCACATTGCTGTGGGTCTGGAGTCACATGACAGCCAGATCAATTAATAACAGGTTACCTTCTCTAAAGGACATTAATGAAATAGATATTTTTTTCAATAACAACAGTTATATGGTCATCATGAGGCAAGCTTTTTATTGAAGTTACATTTCTGACATAGTGGGATTCAAACCCATGTCCCCAGAACATTAACCTAAGCTTCTAGATTACCAGTCTTGCTACATCACTACTATGCCACCAGCTCCATGGTTTACTTCCTATCACTTGATGAAACCAAATTTGGTCCAAATATATCTTTAAAGAATGCAGTATCATTTAAAAAGTATTGTGAAAATTGCCATAATTTATCTATCCATTAACCAGGACTGCAAAATACTTACTCTTTGAAAGGCTCATAACTACATGTGCATTTTGTAAATGATTATTAATGTAAATTATTTTGTCAAACTTTCATTAGCTGTTTAATTGTCCTGCCTGAATAATTTTTTTAAAATTTCTATCTATAAAGGTGGTAGTAACAGAAACCTTCATAACATTTAGGAAATATTCAAATGTGCACTTGCACTGCCAAAGCTACAAAGCTCTCAGCCAAGTGCTAGAAAATGGAACACAACATGCCAAAAAGCCACCTTCTGTGTTGTAGATCTCTGTGAATCTGATTCAGAGTTATTTTATACCTTTTACTCTATCCTCCAATCAATCTCTATCTTTCTCATCGTATTACTGGTTCCTTTTGTCACCTTGTTTATTTTCTCCTGCCAAATATACAAATAGAAAGAACACTGCTAATGGTCAGTAGGGACATCATAAGCACTAGCTAAGCTACCATTATCCAACATCCATGTTTGTATGTATGGCTAAATTTGCCATGGAGTAACCAGAAACAAGGATTCAGGATAATTTTCCTTGTTATTTAGGAATGTCCGGCTGATGGTCAAGTTAATTCTTCTCATTCTGAGGGTTTCCAGTTAACAACCAAGTGAATTGGAGTTACTGAAATATGTTTGAAACTGTTGTCATGACCCATTGATACTCCAAACTGAGTACTCCCAGGTCTCTTCATAAAAATGATTCAAAATTCTAAATTTACCTTCCCGATAATGTCAGATTAATATAATAAAGCAATCAGGTTTCTGTGTTGAAAAGAAACTATAGTTTATTACAAATCAATTGGTTCTTTTGCTTTACTCATTCGATATGGACCAACACTGCCTTTCCAAGAGTCAATCACAATACTCTGGAATCACATGTACACTAGACCAGGAAAGTTTCCTTCCTGAAAGGACTTTTTTTTCCTGTCAATAGTTTCATCATCATCATTCAACTCGTAATTCCAGAATTTTATTACATTTAAATTCTACCTAGATTTTATGAGTGAAGGAAACAATTCTCACTGTGTTTGGGCGACACAGTTTAATAGCACCACTCCAAAGGCTTTAATGAGTTGTCCTTTGGTTTCTACTATGTCTTCCCAGCTCTGATCTCCTTTGGTCTAAATCCTCTAAACGCTTTGCTGAAGACACAGGACAGTTGGCACACTAATTGTTCAGTGTCTCAGTACTAGTTAGAGGCAGCAGCTGCAGATGAGTGAGAATAGTCAGCTATCTTCCATTTCTTTGTCACTTGACTACACAGAGAGAAAATAGGTTCTTTTTTCGACTTAAGGGACTTTCTACCACATTACTGTCTGCACACAGCCTGGGACAATAAAAGAGGAGCCACTAAAAGAATTGTTATGCTGAGCAATCTTAATCCATACAGCTGCTTCTGTATGAAAAACTTATCAACTGCCTGACTGTAGGTAAAACTGCCCTGAACACAAACCCATGGTGCTGATGAATGTCCAGCATTTCCCGCCCCCCCTCCCCCAACCACTGCTTGACCAAGGCGATAGTGTCAATACAACTCACATTGAGTCCCAGTAACTTGTTTCACAGTTGCGACATCTCCTTCCACATATCTTAGTGGAAAGCAGTATCCTTTTTTCCCATTTTGGTCCAACAACCCAAAAATGAAGAAAAATAAACTATGTGGTCTTTACACCATGAAAACTTGGTTGTCTATTGACACTCCAAGGTGATTTTAAAGAAATTTTCTCAACCTTCAACAGTTATTGGCCATAAGCCAAAGGTCAAAGTTCAGATCTGCATGAATGCAAATGCAAATGCAATCTTGTGAAGATGAGGCGGCTGTTGTTATTATGGGCTGAATGCAATCAAATGATGTGCAAAATGACCAAAACTCTTACCCTCCCTCCCACTATCATCTCACCTGTCCTAAATGAATTTTAAAAAATGTTTTCATCAAGACTACTTCTCTTATTATGAATATTTATGCGTGTGAAATTTAGAATTGGTGGGTTGGAGATAGGTGGGTTGATGACAGCGATTTTGTTTTGCTCGATTGAAGATTGAACTAATGTCCACCCACATTCTTTCTTGCAAGAAATTAGCATTTAGATCATATTGAAATAAATGAAGTTGAGCAGTGTAAAACTCAAATTCTAAATTCATGTTATTTACAGTCATAAATGGTAATTGAATCTTTTCACGTTATTTAGTGCTTTGATTTTAGTCTGAAAATAAAAGTTATGTGCATCTTTTTCAATTTTAAATTGGTAGCTTTCAATTTCTACATTCAAAGTTTCACAATCAAATGCAGTGAAAGCTCAGTTCACCCATGAATATTAACATACAATTTAAAAAAAAATCTGCATGCTCAAGCTTATTATGACAAAAAAAAAGAAATCCTATTATCATTAGTTAGAGAAATGTGCATAATTCTGAACATCACATCCACGGAAGGACATCAAGTTTCTGGAGGGGTTTAACAGAAGTTTATTAGAGTTCTACTGGGGAAAGGAACTTCAGTTCTGTGAGGAAGCAAGGATTGTTCTCAGAACCAAGAATATTAAAGCAAGACTTAATAAGGTAACTAAAAATTTAAATGATAAAGCAAGTGGAGAGAAATTATTTCCCCTGGTAAGTGTGTTACGAACTTAAGATCATTTGCACACTGTTATCAGCCTTATATACTCGTTGACAAAACCCTGTTTTTGTAGTCTGCAAAAATAATTGTTCAAAAATGGTACCTTCATCCATGAGAAAATAAGTATTGAAATTGCACATGGAGATTGTTGCATACTCTATGGTAATATTTTGACCAATCAGAATCTACCCTGGCTGGTAAGAGATTAATATTGTATCAAAGATGGACAGTTAACAGTTTCTGATGTATCTCTATACTAGGTAACATAGATAAGGAGAAACCTTTCCTGCCCATAAAAATAACAAGAACAAAAGGATGTGAATTTGAAGAGTTCTGCAAAAGAAGCAAGGGTGAAGTGAGGAAAGTTTTTTTCACTATCCAAGTAATTAGGATATGCAATGCATTGCCTGGAAGTGTGGTGGGGGAGTTTCAATTGAGACATTCAAAATGGTTAAAATCATTTGCAAAGATATGAGAAAAAGCAGAAGATTGGCATGAGATAATGATGTTTATTTCATGAGTTGGTGCTGGCAAGCTCGGCCAATTAGCCTCCTTCTGCTACATACCACTTCTGTGATTCTGAGTTTAGACCTCTGGGGAAGTTATCACCAATAATTTGTTTACCCGTTTCCTGACTTGACATAATGAAGGCACTTGTGTACAGACTTCACTTTGCTTCAGCGATCTCATGCATCACCTGTCATTCCTGTGTGATCCTTTACATACATGTTTGTGCAGGTGAATGCAAAATATTTCATAATTTTATGTCAAACAGCCAGGATGCTTTCTCCTATTGTACTGTACGATAAATATCACTTCATACTGTTTTGAAAACTGGCCAATTGTTTATTAGCCCATTGCTGTTTTTGGGATCTTGCTAATCATAAAATGTCTGCCAGGTTTCAAACACACTGCTTTGTCTTTTCATCATCAGTTCAAGCCAAGTCCTACATAGATGCAAGTAGATCTTTCTTGTTTTTTTTTAATTGGAGGCTCTAATATATAAATAGAAGTGCAGCCTTTCAGATGAGACTTTAAACCAAGACTCCATTCACCATCTCAGGTAGACAAAAAAAGATCCCGTAGCATGATTTGAAAGAAGAGATATGGAATTTTCTGGGTGTTTCAAACAAGATTTATTCATTCATCAATGCCTAAAAGAAATAATTTGGACATTGTTTCTGGACTATGAGACGGGCCTGGCTAAAACTTCCCTGCTATTGCAGAGTGCCAAGAATAATACAATTGTTGTAAAATGTTTTGAAACACACAGAGGTTGTGTGGTGTTATATAATTCCCATTCTTCCTTCTCTTCCTTCCTTGTATTTCTTTCCATCCACCTATTTATTCTTCACCTGCACTGAACTTTTGGATAACATAAATCTTTAAAAAACTTACAGATTCTGTTTGATTTTACTTTATAATTGATCACTAATGATCAAGCACTCATAGGCTGTACGGGTAAATTAGAATGAATTGAATTTGCATCACAGTATAAATGTCTCATCACTTTTGAAATGTGAGAAATGTGTCAGCAACAGCTGTTACTTGTTCAAATTGCTGGTAAAGTTGTGCTTCTCTATTTCAAGCCACACAAAAATAGCAGCCCTCCTTTAATCTCCACTGAGTTTCAGGAATTTGCCAGATTTCTGCATATGATATCACAGAAAGGTAGGGCTTGTACTTAAGTGTTAGGACCTCTTCCATGTTACAAAATAAATTCCTGCAATGCCACTTGACTTTTGTTACCAACATTCAGTTGTTTCAATTTGCTTTCACAGTGCATGTGAGATTTATTTAAGTGTGCAACCACTTTAAATTCTGTTGCACAGCTGAACATGCTGGGAATTTAAATTGGCCAACTTGTGTGCATCACTGTGGTCATGCAGTTTGCCGTGAATATTGTTTATGTTCCAAACAGGGAACAACTGAAACTATGGAGTCTTATCACTGCCAACACTAAATTGTCCTGTTAAATTTACCAAGAAAAAAAAGGTTTCTAGTCAGGTTTACTGAGGTTAGTGTTCACTCTCAAGAAATTTTAAATCTTTCTGTCAAATAGTTGTACATCCCTCCTGCATAAAGTGTGGCACAATTAAAGTTTTAATAAAATTCGTAAAATGAAAGATTATCTTTTTGATTATAGAAGCAACTTACGTGCAGTTTTCTAGCACTTAAGGAAAAGTAAATTTGATGGTTTGGACATAGTTTTAACAATGACATTTCCTGCTTTAATTCCAGTGACATGATCACAACACTGATGCTTGTGATTCACCAATTAGGTCTACACTCGCTAGTGAAAATTTTGTCCGGTACTTGATTGTGACGCTAATTACAGAACAGAATAGGATATGAAAATAAACAGTATGTCAGTCACAGCAAAAAGAAATAAATAAGCACATCCAATTGCATTTAGGTGAAAGCAAGTTATAATACCAGTTTAAAGTGACATAGCTGTGAAACTATCTTCAATCAACCACATAGCAAATAATGCAGTAGAACAATTCTGAAGCATGTTAAATCCAAAATCTGTTTTTCTTGAGAAAATTAAAATGTAGGAGTAACCCATTGTAGGATTCCAATAAAAGTGGATTTATTGCAATGCCCCACCATAATTCCTGCTGCCCTAGTGTGAATGCATTCCACAAATAGAATTAAATGAGAGCTTTATTATTCATCCTGCCGTGCTAACTTCCTCTTTATGTCACTGAATGAAATTGATTTTTAGTTTCACGGTGTAACAAATTGGCCTTTGTGTCAGCATCAGTACTGATGCAAGCTGTGATAATACAATTTGTCGGACTTCCTTTATCCTGAAGCCATCAAAAATTACAAGCAATAAACATCCCCTTTTCTTGCATGTGAACCTTTCCAGAAAATCTAATTGATATTCAAAGACAAATTCTGACAAAATTAAATTGATTCTTGTGAATGCTGTGAAAAGACCATTTCGATTGGTGAGACTTTAATTTCTGTGTATGGTGGTTTTGTGAGTAGGTTGAGGGCAGGGAATTGTGACAAAATCCTACTTATGCAGAATCATAAGAAATGAGATGTGTGCACGGACAGAAGTATATTGGTTCAACTATCCATGCTTGCAGAGTTTTTGCTTTGCAAAATGGACTTCAAAAAGTTCATGAAAAGATAACTGAATTCTCATGAAAAGTAGCTAATGCAGCACCACACAGCAATGAATGTGTAATTAAAAGAGAATAGCCAATTAAGATGAAACCTTCAAGAGTTATCTTGACATAATTTTGGTAACATACGCACCTCTGAATCATAAAATTGTGACTTGAAGGTCACAATCTTGGATTTGAGAAATCTAGAGAACCACTCGCTTTCAGGCTGAAAAGAGTGATACCTTATGGAAATGACAAACCAAAGTTTCATTTGTATTAGAAGGGGTTTGATTCTTCAGAATTTCTTACCTTAGAGCGCTGTTATTAAACAATTGTGGAATATATTCAAGATCAAAAGTTTCTTGGCAAAAAGGAAATCATGCAACATTGGGAATAGGGCAACCCAAGATTTTGTCACATGATGGAGTAGGCCGAGGAGTTTGATAGTTCTGTGCTTGTGTTTTTATGTTCTCACAGCTATTTCAGCATTGAAAAGATTTAAAGAATCACAACGTCTCCTGGCATTCTGGTTAAGATACTTCCTTCAGACTGCTGTGCTTTCACCTGTTTGTTACACATCACATATTGGCCTGCATTTCCTGCTGGCCAAAGATTCATTATTCCAGTGTAGGTAGGAGTTGCACACAGGGACCCTGAGGAATCCCCATCACAGCAGACACAGAAGATTTTATCTGGGAAATTAAGAATTTCACTGGGCTATGCCTGAAACCTTTTCAAAGTATCCTTTTTAAATGAGAGAATTCAGAAGGTTGTCATGAAATGAAGTAGTTACTCAGGAAAGGTTTGACAATTAAAAACATAGCTTCTCGATCCTGACCTGCCACAGTCCAAAACCCCCACCCTGCCTCTGGACCTATTCTGCTTCAGACCTGCACTGTCACTGAGCTCGACACCTCTTCCTCTGCTTCTTGACCTATTACCCATCCACCCTTTCCCATGCTCTGGATATGATCTCCTACTCTTTCCCCACACTCAGTTTTCCCCCACACTGGACCTGATCTGTATCCCACCCTTGGGTGGCAGCTGACTTTTACCCCACTCCAGACCTGATCTGGCCCTGTCCCCTCCCAGGGAGACCTAGCCTTCCCTCCCAGAGAGACCTAGCCTTCCCTCCCCATCACCACTGGATGCAATCACCCCCTTTTCCCTTGGAAATCAAGTTTTGAAAAGACAATAAAGTTTTTTTTTGTTTTTCCTGTTCCACAACTTAGGAATCAAAAAGGAAAGCAAAACTTCAAAGCTGTAGCGCCCTGCCCACATGCCTCCAAACCCTTCCTACTCATATAACCATCCAAATGCCTCTTAAATGTTGCAATTGTACCAGCCTTCACCACATCCTCTGGCAGCTCATTCTATACACGTACCACCCTCTGCATAAAAAGGCTACCCCTTAGGTCTCTTTTATATCTTTCCTCTCTCACCCTAAACCTATGCCCTCTAGTTCTGGACTCCCTAACCCCAGGAAAACGACTTTGTCTATTTATCCTATCCATGCCCCTCATAATTTTGTAAACCTCTGTAAGGTCACCCCTCAGCCTCCGACGCTCCAGGGAAAACAGCCCCAGCCTGTTCAGCCTGTCCCTGTAGCTCAGGTCCTCCAAACCTGGCAACATCCTTGTAAATATTTTCTGAACTCTTTCAAGTTTCACAACATCTTTCCAATAGGAAGGAGACCAGAATTGCATGCAATATTCCAACAGTGGCCTAACCAATGTCCTGTACAGCTGCAACATGACCTCCCAACTCCTGTACTCAATACTCTGACCACTAAAGGAAAGCATACCAAACACCTTCTTCACTATCCTATCTACCTGCGACTCCACTTTCAAGGAGCTATGAACCTGCACTCCAAGGTCACTTTGTACAGCAACACTCCCTAGGACCTTACCATTAAGTGTATAAGTCCTGCTAAGATTTGCTTTCCCAAAATGCAGCACCTCGCATTTATCTGAATTAAGGTCCATCTGCCACTTCTCAGCCCATTGGCCCATCTGGCCCAGATCCTGTTGTAATCTGAGGTAACCGTCTTCGGTGTCCACTACACCTCCAATTTTGGTGTCATTTGCAAACTTACTAACTGTACCTCTTATGCTCGCATCCAAATCATTTATGTAAATGACAAAAAGTAGAGGGCCCAGCACCGATCCTTGTGGCACTCCTCTGGTCACAGGCCTCAAGTATGATAAACAACCCTCCACCACCACCCACTGTCTTCTACCTTTCAGCCAGTTCTGTATCCAAATGGCTAGTTCTCCCTGTATTCCATGAGATCTAATCTTGCTAATCAGTCTCCCATGGGGAACATTGTTGAATGCCTTACTGAAGTCCGTATAGATCACATCTACTGCTCTGCCCTTAGCAATCCTCTTTGTTACTTCTTCAAAGAACTCAATCAAGTTTATGAAACATGATTTGCCACGCACAAAGCCATGTTGACTATACCTAATCAGTCCTTGCCTTTCCAAATACATGTACAGCCTGTCCCTCAGGATTCCCTCCAACAACTTGCCCACCACTGAGGTCAGGCTCATCGGTCTATAGTTCCCTGGCTTGTCTTTACAGCCCTTCTTAAACAGTGGCACCACGTTTGCCAACCTCCAGTCTTCTGGCACATCACCTGTGACTATCAATGATACAAATATCTCAGCAAGAGGCCCAGCAATCACTTCTCTAGCTTCCCACAGAGTTCTCGGATACACCTGATCAGTTCCTGGGGATTTATCCACCTTTAACCAATTCAAGACATCCAGCACTTCCTCCTCTGTAAACAGGACATTTTGCAAGATGTCACCATCTATTTCCCTACAATCTATATCTTCCATATCCTTTTCCACAGTAAATACTGATGCAAAATATTCATATAAAATCTCCCCCATTTTCTGTGGCTCCACACAAAAGCCGCCTTGCTGATCTTTGAGGGGCACTATTCTCTCTCTGCTTACCCTTTTGTCCTTAATATATTTGTAAAAACCCTTTGGATTCTCCTTCATTCTATTTGCCAAAGCTATCTCATGTCCCCATTCTGCCCTCCTGATTTCCCTCTTAAGTATGCTCCTACTTCCTTTATACTCTTCTGAGGATTCACTCGATCTATCCTGTCTATACCTGACATATGCTTCCTTCTTTTTCTTAACCAAACTCTCAATTTCTTTAGTCATCCAGCATTCCCTATACATACCAGCCTTTCCTTTCACCCTGACAGGAATATACTTTCTCTGGATTCTTGTTATCTCATTTCTGAAGGCTTCCCATTTTCCAGTCGTCCCTTTACCTGCGAACATCTGCCTCCAATCAGCTTTCGAAAGTCCTTGCCTAGTACTGTCAAAATTGGCCTTTCTCCAATTTAGAATTTCAACTTTTAGATCTGGTCGATCCTTTTCCATCACTATTTTAAAACGAATAGAATTATGGTCGCTGGCCCCAAAGTGCTCCCCCATTGACACCTCAGTCACCTGCCCTGCCTTATTTCCCAAGAGTTGGTCAAGTTTTGCACCTTCTCTAGTAGGTACATCCACATACTGAATCAGAAAATTGTCTTGTACACACTTAAGAAATTCCGCTCCATTTAAACCTTTAACACTATGGCAGACCCAGTCGATCACCTTATTACACCTTATAATATGATCCCGTGTTATAAGAAAATCATGTAATAGCAGTTCCAATTAAACTAATGGGGACAGGACCACGTTATAACAATGTTTTAAGCATTTGCACTTTAGAAACAGTGTCCTAAATTTGTCAATCGCGTCACTGCGAATTTGCATTAACAAAATGTGCATTGCAGCAGAACGACCTGTAAGTTGTGAAAATTGGCAAACAAGGAGGTTATATAATTCACATTTTTAAATTCACATTTTCAGACTATGATTGGAGCTTCAGTCTTTTCTAATAGTGTCAAATGTTTAGTCAAGAAAGCAATTTCCAGTGATCATCTGAACCCTTTGAATTCATTAATCAAGGAAGAGCATTAATTTGTACAATCCGTTAATGCAAAAGGAAATCCGAGGGTGCTCTACATGCAATCAAATATTTTTATTTTATGTTTTAGTGGCATCAAAATTAGCTGGTATTTTTAATTTGAGTGCACAAGGGTTTCTTGTAATGAAATCATCAGCTGTTTTGTTCTGTTTATTTTTAATAATTTACTTTCTCTATTGTTATTATCCCCAAAGGGATTGAGGGGATTTTTTTAACAAAGAAATTGATTTTCTAGTGACAAAAAGAATAAAATTTCACATTTTGAGATTTTTACTGTAACAGGCAAACTAAAATCAACACAGATGAAACATCATTTAAACCTTAATGATTAGATAGCTAATAACCAAGCTAAGAAAATGAGTTTTTATATTCACGAATTATGGCATTTGGTATGTATCTCAAAACGTCTTTTGCAACATCTACCCATCTGACAGATGCGTAGCTATACAAAATTAAATGCCAAGTTTCTCCCAGCTTTCCAACAGTATTACTTCTCCCGTCAAACCAGGTCAAATCTTCCAGAGTCCTTCAAAAATCTGTCCAATTGACCTGAGTATTCAAAGCCTGACTTAGATTAGATTAGATTATTTGCAAAGTGGAAACAGGCCCTTCGGCCGAACAAGTCCACACCGACCCTCCGAAGAGCAACCCACCCAGACCCATCTCCTACATTTACCTCTTCATCTAACACTATGGGCAATTTAGCATGGCCAATTCACCTAACCTGCACATTTTTGGATTGTGGGAGGAAACCGGAGCACCCGGAGGAAACCCACGCAGACACGGGGCAATGTGCAAACTCCACAGAGACAGTTGCCTGAGGCAGGAATTGAACCCACAGTGCTAACCACTGTGCCACCGTGCCGCCCACCAGCAAGACTCAACTTGATGACTCTTCGTTCCTGAAAACTCTACAAGTTCCATCAATCCTGTCACCTTTCTTTCAAGCAGAAAAAAAATTGTATTTACAAGTATCCTTCTTTGTTGTTAACAGAGTTCACCCTGTTCTTCAGAGCAAGAGCGACCACTTCTTTACATAGATGTAATTCATGTGTGTTTCCGTGTGTGTGTGCATGTGTATGTATGAGTGTGTGTGTGTGTAAGCCTGTCTTTAAATAGTAGCTATTACTTTTTCAGTTTAAAGGTGTAAAAGCTATTACTTGTACTTCCATAGGTTTTGGCTTGAATTTCTCGTCTTGTGATACATGGGCCTATCTACGGGAAGATGTTCAGTATATCCTCAAAATTCTACCTTCTGGAAGAATATTGTATTCATTTTAAATTAAAGGAGAGACTTTCAGAGAAAATGTTTTGTAAAAGAGACCCTGAGCTCCAGTTTGTAGTGATTCTCTAAAGGATTTATTTTCCCTATTCCTCTCTGGGGACAGGAAATAATGCTGGGATATGAGGATCAGTTCCATTCTGTTTCACTGGAGTTACAGCATTGCCATCTGCACATACAATCCATTGAAATAGATTATTTGTCTAGCTACAGCCAACCCAAGAAAAAAAAATCCAACAGAGATTCGAAAGGAACTTCTAAACCCAAAGCGTCTGAAGAATATGGAACATAATGTGCCACATGGAGTGGTTAAAGTAAACAGTACAGAAACATTTAAGGGGAAACTAGACAAACTTTTCAGGAAGAAGGGAAAAGATCATTGGGACAATGGATTTAGGTGAGAAATGATGGGACAAAATTTGAATGGAACTTGCACAGTGACATGAACTGATTGGGAGTGAAAAAAGGGAGTCTCATCAAGGCTGATTATTTATGTGAACCTCAGTAGAACTCTGTTGCTCATAAAAAGTTGTTCAACATTTACATTACATGAACAGACTTGATTCCATTACACATGAAACTGTTTGGAATGTGTACTGGGTTCAAATAGTTGTGACCTCCTATCAAAATTGTGGTCCTATTTCCATCACTGGATTATGATTTTTATGGCTCCATGCCTGAAACAAATAAATTCTTTGAACAGTGAGTGATAAGCCCATTTCAGAGTTGAGTCACTGCTGTGTCAGTATTGACAGGTATGATGTCTGCTTTCTCCACTCCAAATCTGCAATTCCCTTTTAAAGGCAAAAGAACAAAGCAAAGATCAACACCTTTAAATTTTGTCAACTGCGCCATGTGGACTCTATACTTGGAAAATGTAGATTGGTGCGAAATAATTATGAGGCGAATGTATTGACCTTTCAGTGCAGATTTTAATTCCCTTTTAAGGCACTGAGAGCTAGCAAGTTTTTCATTGAAAGACTCCACACCACTTAGACCTAGATAGACACTGACAGTCCTTTCAACCGGTCATCGTGACATTTGGTAAATGAAAAGTAGGAAAGAGAATTGGTTGAAATTGAAGATAGCTATATCATTGAGAGGTCTCCCACTTTAAAACATCTTTTGAACATCAAGATACACAGTGCATGGGTGATTATGTACACGATTTGACTCATTTAAACTTGACCAATATTTCGCTCTATCTTCAATGCCAATACACTTGTTTATCCCAAGCATAAAAAAAACATATCCCTCTGTATATCAAATCAGGAACAGAAATATGAAAGAAGGCATAACATTTATTATCTTATTTCTAGATATTCTTGTGTCAAAGAATATTTATTTTTCACAGAAAATACAGTGACACCAATTGACCTTGATCATTTTACTCTTGATTCATTGACCCATTTGTTTTCTATTGCATTTCACTGACTTCCTCTTGTTACCTTCATTCTTCAGTAATGTTCAAGTTATTACAAAACCACTGCAGATCAATGTCAGTACAGTGCAGACATTTCTTATTCTTTTGAGTTCAAAAGCTGCTATTGAACTCATGGAAAGGTGTTTAACTTACACTCATCAGAATAATGATTTGTGGAAATAGTCCATTCATGGTACAGAACTTGAATATTTCTGAAAATAAAATTGCCTAAGCTTTTTTCCTTGCACTCATCAGGACATTTGCAAGAATACTAATGTAAAGGAGAACACAATGTATGAGAAAAGTCTGTGTGTTGATTTACAAGTAGAATCTGTGTGGTAGAGGTATTATTACAAAGAATATACCAGTTAAATGATAACTGACAACTAACTGCCAAATTTGTTTCAATTTACAGCCAAGCAAATTAACTCTGATTGGTCAAGATCTTGTCTTAAATGTTTTGCCAAGAGACTGGCTGTTTCCTATTTTGTTCAGTTGAAACAGGCACAGTGTGTACGTTTTTTTCTCTTTGCCCTATGCATTAATATATGTAGCTTCCTGTATGTGCAAATGAGCGACATTTTGAGCCTAATTCACAACCTTAGATTGGTTATCAACACGGTTCTTAGCATTTTTGAATTATTTAACCAATGTGGTCCAATTGCAGAGTCACATCTAATGTTAGATAGTGTTTTAAGTTTTGCAAGCACTGATTGTTTAGGTAACGTCAGTACTTTGCCTGTTGCAAGCAATTGGAGGAACATGCATTTTGATAGAATCTATCAGTCTTTGTCAGGCAAGGTCTTCATACGTAACATCATGCAGGTATTGAGTCCATATAACACATTATTCATTTGTATGATAGGCAGAATAGGTTTTTGCCTTGATAGTAGTATCCTATCTGTGGTAAACTTAGTGGTAAGTGGATATAGGAACAGAGATAGAGCGAATGTGAAGTATCAGAGAAAAAGTGGCACCCTCTTACCTCTGGCACCAACTTTGTAAATTTTCACTGTACTATCTCCAATGTAAGTATATGCTTCCTCAGATATAAACATGAAAATTCCACTCAGTATTCGATGTGTAATTTCAAATAAGATGTCTTCATTCTTATATTCCAATCCCCTTTCAACAAAGACCAACATACCATTGGCCTTCCCAATTGCTTGCATGACAATTATACTAGTTTTTCAATGTTTCACGACTATTGCAGGTGGGATTTTCTGGTTTCATTCTCCTAACATGCAACAGGATTGCAGTTTGAACAGTCTACAGCTTTAGCCTGAGATTTTCCAACCGTGAACATCAGTCGCGAAGAAATAATTGGCTAGGGTAGTGGACTATCTTGATTTGTATTTCCAATATGTGCTAAAGAAAATTCTGGCTCATGTCTTTCTCATTGTGCTGAATTACTGTAAGTTGCCTAAGTTCTTGAAAATCCAATACAAGCAGGGACTGGGATATCATAGCAATTACAGAAATGTGGCTCAGAGATGGACAAGACAGGCAGCTTCATGTTTAAGGATACAGATGCAATAGAAAGGGGGGCAAAAGAGGAGGGAGAATAGTACTTTTGATAAAGGATAGCACTATAGCTGTACTTAGGGAGTGTATTCCTGGGAATACATCCAGAGAGGTTATTTGGGTGGAACTGAGAAATGAGAAAGTGATGATCACTTTGTCAGGTTGTAATATAGACTCCCTTATTTTCAGAGGGACATTGAGAAACCAATTTGTAAGGAGATATCAGTTATTTGTAAGAATAGGGTGGTTATGGTAGGGGATTACAACTTTCCAAATATAGACTGGGACTTCCATAGTGTTAAGGGTTTAGATAGTGAGGAATTTGTTAAGTGTGCACAAGAAAATTTTCTGATTCGGTATGTGGATGTACTTACTAGAAAAGAGGAGGATGGGGCGGATTGGTGGGAAGGAAAATGGACAGGTTGGACAGATCATAAGGGCAGTGCTAAGTTGGAAGGTTGGAACTGGGATAAGGTGGAGGGAGGGGAAATGAGGAAACTAGTGAAGTCCATACTAATGCTGTGGAGTTGGAGGGCACCGAAGCGGAAGATGAGGTATTCTTCCTCCAAACGGGTGATTAGGAAGTGGTGATGGAGGACGACTTGGAACTGCATGTCCTTGGTGGAGTGGAAGGGGGGAGTTGAAGTTTTCAGCCATGGGGCAGTGGGGTTGGTGGATTCAGATGTCCTAGAGATGTTCTCTGAAGCTCTCTGCAAGTAGGCGTCCTGTCTCCTCAGTGTTGAGGAGACTACATCGGGAGCAACAGAGAGAGTAAATGACATGTGTGGACGTGCAGATAAAACTCTGATGGATGTGGAAGGCTCCTTTGGGGCCTTGGACAGAGGTGAGGGGGAGGTGTTGGTGCAGGTTTTGCAATTCCTGCGGTGGCAGGGGATGGTGCCAGGAGGGGAGAGTGGGTTGGTGGGGGGGCCGTGAACCTGACGAGGGAATCGCAGAGGGAATGGTCTTTACAGAAAGTGGATGGGATGGTGGAGTTCCCATCATCTCCCAGACTGTACACAACCTCATCACCTCAGGGAATCTCCGACCCACAGCTTCCAACCTCATAGTCAGAAACCCTGCACTGCCCAGTTCTACCTCCAACCCAAGATCCATAAGCCTGACTGCCCAGCTGACCCATTGTCTCAGCCTGCTCCTGCCCCACCAAATTCATCTCCACATACCAAGATACTGTCCTATTCCCCCAGTCCAGGAAATCCCCACATACATTTGTGACACAACCCACGCCATCCATCTCCTCCAAGACTTCTGTTTCCATGGCCCCCAACACCTAATCTTCAACATGGACATGTTTATTCCTCCATCTGCCATGACAAAAGCCTTCAAGCATTCTGTTTCTTCTTCTCCCGGTATCCCTACCAGTACCCTTCCACTGACACTCTCATTCGTTTGGCTGAACTGATCCTCACCCTCAATAATTTCTCCTTTGAATCCTCCCACTTCCTCCAGACTAAAGGGGTAGCCATGGGCACCCGTATGGGCCCCACCTATGCCTGTCCGTTATGTGGAACAGTCCATCTTCTGGCACCATTCCCCACCTTTTCCTCTGCTACATCGATCAATATATTGGCACCAGCCCGTGCTCTCATGAGGAGATTGAACAGTTCATCAACTTCACCAACACATTCCACCCCAATCTTAAGTTCACCTGGACCATCTCAGACATCTCCCTCCCCTTCCTGGACCACTCCAACTACATCAAAAGTGGCTGACTCAATACTGACGTCTTCTACAAATCCACCCACTCCCAAAGCTGCCCGGACTACACCTCCTCTCACCCTGTCTCCTGTAAAAATGCTATCTTGTATTTCCACTTCCTCAGCCTCCACCACATCTGCTCCCAGGAGGACCAGTTCCACCAGATGGCAGCCTTCTTCGAAGACCGCAATTCCTCCTCCCACATGGTCGATGATGCCCTCCAGCACATCTCATCCACTTCCCGCACCTCCGCCCTCGGCCCCTAACCCGTCAACTGCAACAAGGTCTGGTAGATGACGAGGACCACACCACCAGTGATATATTTACCTCCCCACCCCTATCTACTTTGTGGAAAGACCATCCCCTCTGTGACTGCCTCATCAGGACTACTCCCCCACCTCCCCTCCTGGTACCTTCCCACGCTACCACAGGAATTGCAAAACCTGCGCTCACACCTCCTCCCTCACCTCCGTCCAAGGCGTTAAAGTAGCCTTCTACACCCATCAGAGTTTCACCTGCACTTCCATACATCATTTACTATATGTGTTGCTCCCGATATGATCTCCTCGACATTGGGGAGACAGGACGCCTACTGCATAGCACTTCAGAGAACATTTTCAAGATAACTGCACAAACCAACCACACCGGCCTGTGGCCAACCACTTCAACTCTCCCTCCCACTCTGCTAAGGACATGCAGGTCCTGGGCTTCCTCCATCACCATTCCCTAATCACCTGACGCCTGGAGAAAGAACACCTCATCTTCCACTTCGGGACCCTCCAACGCCACGGCATCAATATGGATTTCACCAATGTCCTCATTTCCCCTTCCCCCACCTTATTCCCAGTTCCAACCTTCTAATTTGGCACCCCCTCACTCATGACCCATCCTGAATGTCCATCTTCCTTCCCACCTGTCCGTTCCACCCTCCTCTCCGACCTTTCACTGTTACCCCCACCTCCATCCACCTCTCGCACTCTCATCTACCTTCCCTGGGCCCCAAACCCCTCCCATTTATCTCACCATCCCCTCAGCTCCCAGCCTCATTCCTGATGAAGGGCTTTTGCCCAAAATATTGATTCTCCTGCCCCTTGGATGCTGCCTGACCTGCTGTGCTTTTCCAGCCTCACACATTCAATTTTGTTATTCATGTATGTTCTTGATTCAGAAGGCTGCAGGTGACATCAACAACTTTCCATAAGGTCCTGTGTCAATGTCTCCGCTAACCTTGATCCTCTGCCTCTTGACCCTGACATAGAGATTGCACCAATTTTACACTAAATATTGGTATTAGTCCCCTCTGTCCTGTGGAATGATGTGCAGCTGATAGAAAAGCAACTGTTGCTGTTTCTTTTTCCCTGATCTTGCTGGAGATGTGGACTCTAATGGTGTCATTCGAGATAGGAGGTTGACCTTGGCATAGAAGTTCATAGCTCCTTGAAAGTGGAGTTGCAGGTTGATAGGATAGTGAAGAAGGCATTTGGTATTCTTTCCTTTATTGGTCAGAGTATTGAGTACAGGAGTTGGGAGGTCATGTTGCGGCTGTACAGAATGTTAGTTAGGCCACTTTTGGAAGATTGCATGCAACTCTGGTTTCCTTCCAATCGGAAGGATGTTGTGAAACTTGGAAGGGTTCAGAAATGGCTTACAAGAATGTTGCCAGTGTTGGAGGATTTGAGCGATAGGGAGAGTTTGAATAGGCTGGGGTTGTTTTCCCTGGATCGTCAGAGGCTGCGGGGTGACCTGATAGAGGTTTATAAAATCATGAGGGACATGGATAGAATAAATAGACAATGTCTTTTCCCTGGGGTGGGGGAGTCCAGAACTAGAGGGCATAGGTTTCGGATGAGAGGGGAAAGATATAAAAGAGACCTAAGGGGCAACGTTTTCACCCAGACTGTGGTATACATATGGAATGAGCTGCCAGTGGAAGTGGTGGAGGCTGGTACAATTGCAATATTTAAAAGGCATCTGGATGGGGTATATGAACAGGAAGGGTTTGGAGGGATATGGGCCAGGTACTAGTGCGACTAGATTAGGTGCAATATCTGGTCAGCATGGATGAGTTGGACTAAAGTGTCTGTTTTCATGCTATACATCTCTATGACTCAATTACATAGTCTGTTGACTAGCCACCATAATGGCTCCCACAAGGGAAATGATAATGAAGGTGGGTGAAGTGCTGTATAGAAAAACTGCCTTCCAAGAAGTTTGAAGTACTGGCCAAGCAATGAAAGCACTCTTTAAGAGAAGCAAAGTCTTGAACAGCAGTTTCTTATCTGGCCATCACTGGAATTCTTCAGTGAAACTGACAAGCTGTAAATCTTTGATCAGTTGCAAGCTTTACCTTGTATACAAGTCTCTTAGTGACCGCAGTCAATTGTAGGTTGGCCACAAAACAGGTTATGTCGTTCAGAAATCTAGGTTTAAAGCTAAGGCAGCTTATATTTCTTAACAATCTCAACATTTAGATAATTGCCTCGCCATCAGACTCAAGGTATTTCCATGTTTGTCTTCAACGCCACTGTGGGAAAAATCAGAAGAAGTTTGAATAACATCAAGATTCTCACCTAATGCCAATTGCTGGGTATTTCCCATCTCATTAAACCCTAAAGTCTGGTTGCAATTGTTTGGATTTTGCCCTTAAAGTTACTGCAATTCTGCTTTTGAAGCCAAAAAAATTATGAGTTCATGAATATATAGAATATTCAGAAATGAAGCTAGTCTCCTGATGTTACGGAAGGCATTCAAAGGGCATTCAATAATGTCTCACATGAGGGGTTTAGCATGAAACATTAAACTGCATGGGGTTGAGGGGTAGTGTACTGACATATATTGAGAAATTGCTGGCAGACAGAAGAACAAAGACTAGGAATAAACCTGATTGGCCTAAAATAATTTTCTGAGTGACAGTCAGTAAACAATGGGGTACCAAAATCACTGCTTGGAATACATATTTGCAATATATATTAATGATGTAGATAGGAGAATGAAACTAATATTGATAGAGTAGGAAAGAAGGAGATGCAATGAGTGTGGGTGTGTTTGTACACCAGTTGCTGAAGGTAACAATGCAGGTGCAGCAGGCAGTGAATAAGACAAATTGTCTGTTGGCCTCCACAGCACAAGGAGATTTGATTACAGGAGAAGGGATGTGTAGGGCATCAGTGAGACCACATCAGGACTACTGTGTGCAGTATTGGTCTCCTTATCTGAGGAAGGATGTTTTGTAAGGAGTGCAACAATTGTTTAGCAAACTGATCCCTGGGATGGCAGGATAGACATATGAAGAGAACCTGGATCAGTTAGCACTATATCCACTGGAGTTTAGAAGACCGAAGGGCGGTCTCATAGAAATCTATAAAATTCTACAGGACTACACAGGATAAATACAGGACGCATGTTCCCCATGACCGGGAAAATTCAGAACCAGGGGTCGCAGGCTAAAGATATGGGAGAGGCTATTGTTTGAGGAGAAATGTTTTTACCCAGAGTGCAGTGAGCTTATGGAATTCTCTGCCAAAGAATATAGATCAGGCCAAAACATTGCATGTTTTCAAGAAGTTAGATATAGACAATAGACAATAGACAATAGGTGCAGGAGTAGGCCATTCAGCCCTTCGAGCCTGCACCGCCATTCAATATAATCATGGCTGATCATTCCTAATCAGTATCCTGTTCCTGCCTTATCTCCATAACCCTTGATTCCACTATCTTTGAGAGCTCTATCCAACTCCTTCTTAAATGAATCCAGAGAGTGGGCCTCCACTGCCCCCTGTGGCAGAGCATTCCACACAGCCACCACTCTCTGGGTGAAGAGGTTTCTCCTGAGCTCTGTCCTAAATGGTCTACCCTGTATTTTTAAGCTATGTCCTCTGGTTCGGCACTCACCCATCAGTGGAAATATGTTTCCTACTGCCAGAATGTCCAATCCTTTCATAATCTTATACGTCTCAATCAGATCCCCTCTCAATCTTCGAAACTCAAGGGTATACAAGCCCAGTCGCTTCAGTCTTTCAGTGTATGGTAATCCTGCCATTCCAGGAATTGACCTCGTGAACCTACGCTGCACTCCCTCAATAGCCAGAATGTCTTTTCTCAAATTTGGAGACCAGAACTGCACACAGTACTCCAGGTGTGGTCTCACCAGGGCCCTGTACAGCTGCAGAAGCACCTCTTTGCTTCTATACTCAATTCCTCTTGTTCTGAAGGCCAGCATGCTATTAGCCTTCTTCACTACCTGCTGTACCTGCATGCTTGCCTTCATTGACTGGTGTACAAGAACACCCAGATCCCTCTGTACTGCCCTTTACATAAATTGATTCCATTGAGGTAGTAGTCTGCCTTCCTGTTCTTGCTACCAAAGTGGATAACTATACATTTATCCACATTAAACTGCATCTGCCATGCATCTGCCCACTCACCTAACTTGTCCAGGTCACCCTGTAATCTCCTAACATCCTCATCACTTTTCACACTGCCACCAAGCTTTGTATCATCAGCAAATTTGCTAATGTTATTGCTGATACCATCTTCTATATCATTAACATATATTGTAAAAAGCTGTGGTCCCAGCACGGATCCCTGCGGTACCCCACTGGTCACTGCCTGCCATTCCGAAATGGAGCCGTTTATCACTACCCTTTGTTTCCTATTAGCCAACCAATTTTCAATCTAACCTAGTACTTTGCCCCCAATACCATGCACCCTAATTTTACTCACTAACCTCCTGTGTGGGACTTTATCAAAAGCTTTCTGAAAGTCCAGGTACACAACATCTACTGGATTTCCCTCGTCCAACTTCATAGTTACATCCTCAAAAAATTCAAGAAGATTAGTCAAGCATGATTTCCCCTTCATAAATCCATGCTGACTCTGTCCTATCCTGTTACTACTATCCAGATGTGCAGTAATTTCATCCTTTATAATAGACTCCAGCATCTTTCCCACCACTGAGGTCAGACTAACTGGTCTATAATTCCCTGCTTTCTCTCGCCCACCTTTCTTAAAAAGTGGTATAACATTAGCCACCCTCCAATCCTCAGGAACCGACCCCGAATCCATTGAACTCTGGAAAATAATCACCAACGCATCCACGATTTCCCGAGCCACCTCCTTTAGTACCCTGGGATGCAGACCATCAGGCCCCGGAGACTTATCAACCTTCAGACCTAACAGCTTCTCCAACACCAAATCCTTTCATAGATATAGTTCTACAGGGATCAAAGGGTATGGGGAGAAAGCAGCAACAGGTTACTGAGTTAGATGATCAGCCATGATCATAATGAATGGTGGAGCAGGCACTAAGGACTAAATATCCCCCTCCTCCTCCTACTTTCTGTGTTTTATAGAAACACTTATGGTGCAGTTATGAAACAAAATTACTGAATGTGGACGATATTATCTAAGTATGAAGAATAATATAAATTTCATCAGTAACCAGTGACAAATTTTAAGAAGAACAGATAGTTTTATACTGATATAATGCATTTTGCATAACCACAACAATAACAATGCAAAGCTTGTCGAAACAAAACTGCAGAAAATTAATCAAAAGAGTTAAACTGTGAAAAAAATGATAAGAATGAACACAGTCACTCAAAGATATATAGGAAGCAGATAATAGGGCTCGTTAGACATTGGAGATTAAGCAAGGAATGATATCAGTGATTATTTACAAAATTGCCTGAGCGTACCAATAAAGCACTATAATGTAACAGTAATATCTTTAACGTGTCTAGTTCCAGAGTATGTTAATTGGTGCAAGATCTTTCACCCATATTCTAAAGCCTTGTGCACATTAGATTCCCTACAGTATAGAAACAGGCCCTTCGGCCCAACAAGTCCACACCGACCCTCCAAAGAGTAACCCACCCAGACCCATTCGTAATATTTATCCCTGACTAATGCACCTAACACTATGGCAATTTTGCATGGCCAATTCACCTAACCTGCACGTCTTTGGACTGTGGGAGGAAACCCATGCAGACACACGGAGAATGTGCAAAATCCACACAGGCAGTCAGCCAAGGCTGGAATCGAGCCCAGTCCCTGCTGTGTGACAGCAATGTTCACCACTGAGCCAACATGTCGTCCCATTAGAAAGGAAAAAAAAATGGTCAATTAGTCCAATGTATGGGGACAGCTGGAGGTTATAGAAATTGATTTTATTCAACATAAGAAGAAAGACACAAGGAACTGCACTGGTTAGTTATCATGGAAGTGTAAGGATATGCTTTACATTCCCATAATATGATGTGCATATATATTTGGGGACATGTATCTCAAACTATTGTCAATCACTACCCAACTCAACAATATATGACAGATTAGTCCTTGAACTTGTTTGCAACAGATTAGGAATAAAATGCACTGTATGTGGTCTCCCAGTAAGTATTATCAGTATGTTTGTCTTCTCTTCAAACAAAATACACATATTATTGCTTCACCAGTCCTTGTGTATGATTAGTAATTTAGGTCTAACAGAATGCCAGAGTGAGAAACCAGCCTTCTCTCTGTAGTGAAAGGAAAGGTAACATGAAAACAGTACAGGTTGTTCTCTTATGGCGCGATGGTTTCGTTCTTGTGCAACCTCGCATTAGAGAAAAACTGCTTTAGAAACAGCACTTAATGTGTTGGTGATGTAATCATGTTACCGCCAACACATGTTTTAAAAGTTCACACTTTATAAAGTGTTTCCAATTCGTTAATCACGTTATAGTGAATTTGTGTTAATGAACAAGGTGTTATAGCAGAATTACCTGTAATGCTATTTAACAAGGATCTCCAATCAACAAAACATTAGTTGGACCTGTCCAAACAGTTCAGAATTAGTATTTGTAATGTTTTTGAAACAAGATGTTAGACGTAACCTCGAATAAAGTCAAAATCCTACAGATTCTGGAAATCTAAGATAAACATAGAGAATGCTGGAAAAACTCAACATTTCTGGAGAGAAAATCAGAATTACTGCTTCAAGTCTAAACTGCATCTTCTTCAGAATTTCAATGTGAGACCAAGATAACTTGGATGGCAACTGCCAGAGAAATACATTCAGTTGTGATTGTGTAAACTCAGAAGTTGTTGTTTAAAATATTACTTAATAATAATGAATGCTGATGGAGCATCATTGTTGCAATCGCACAATCCAAACCAATAAGCATTCCATAATTCTAGCATTTAGCTTTGATCTGCTTTATTTAATTTGAATATCTCCTCTCTCCTTCGCACTCAAAATAGAATAAGAATTAATGATCACCACAAAGATTTCACCAGCAGCAGAGCAGATCCATGCCAAAAGTCCAATCAAGTGGCTTCTTGGAGTGGAGGCAGGGAAGAGGGGCCTTAACCTCCTTGACTGGACTCCAGATGATCCAAGTCTTTGACCTCGCTTGTTCCTCCCACACAATGTGAAGCCTAGGCAGACCTTTATTCACCCTCATTCCCCTCATTATTAAATGGCTGCAAGGAAAACTCTTCAACTGGAACTGAACCACTGCCTCCAAAGTGAAATACAACTCCCTCTTCTTAACGGGATGTGTTTTTGTTTGGTTAGATGCTTGGTTCAGATTTTATTAATGTAAATATATGGATTTCTTTAATGAATTGTGTTCCATTTGCTTTTTGATACAGGTTAACTGGTTTTCAGATGCCTGCTCCTGTGACAAGCACTGGGTCTGTGTTTGCATTGCGTCTTACAAGTGACTTTGCTGTCAGTGCTCATGGATTTAAATTATTCTACCAAGGTAAGATTATTTAACACATGATGCTATCCCTTTCATAATTGCATGAATTAAGTTGCTTACTTTAAGAGAAAATGTATAGTGCTGTTATGGTGGATGTTACTGTGATACATTTTGCTACACTATTTTTCTTATCTTGAAAACCCACGAGTGATGAACACAAATGGATTGAATTATTGTGAATAACTTGCTGGAAAAATATTACTGTGCTTGACTGCACATTGTAATAAAGTTCATGAAGTAATATACACATAGAATCAACTGATGATTGATATCTTAATATGGCTTTAATACAATATTATGCATTTCCTCCAGTTGAGCTTTGGATGCTTCTTGGTAACAATTCCATACGGTAGTCTTGAAATGGGTCAGATCCTGGGCCCTCTGTAATTCTACTGCACATTGAACAGAATACAACATTTTGGAGGAAAGAAGAATTAGTTGTGTCAAGAGATGATTCTTCATAACAGTTCAAATTCCATCTATTTTTCCTTTTAATACTAAAATCACTCCACAGAAGCCGGTATCCAGTCAGCAAATCACCTTTTATTTGTGTCGAGAGTCATTGGAACTGATCCAGCTTCCTCAGAGACGGCTTTCAGTGTGAACAGAGCCTCTGACACTCCTGTTTATATTTGTCAGGCAGGGCTCCATGATTGTACCAGATTAACAGTCCCAATCAGGGAACTCATATTCTATGAGGTCTGCCTGGCTGACCTCATTACAATCATTGCATACGTTTCATAAAAATAAATTAAGACTGCTGGCTTCAGTGGAAGTGAAAGAAACATGGAATTGATCAAGGATTGTTTGTTTCTTTGTGGACATTCTTCTCACGTCATTGTCCACTGAGCAGATTGACCTCAATCTGATTTGCTAAAACAATATTTAAACAGGTGTCAACAGACTAGTCCTGTCAAGTAGACAATACAGTTAGGAAAACTTTGTGACAAGACTGGACCTTTCTGTCACTTTTTTTTTGCCAATGGAGTAACTTTACAGACTTGTCAGGAGCAGAGAAGTTATTCTGTGTATGACAGATATGGTTGAAAAACGTGGTTGTGTTCAGAGAACAAATTTAGATACATAAATTATTTCAAAATAAATAATGACTTCTTCAGAAGCCTTTCAGAAAGCAGTGTCCAACTATTCAGCTTTCCATTTTTTTATTGTAGCTACTAACTCAGGGATTTCCATATTTGGTAGATGAGTGCATCTTTTCTTGCAATACCTTTATATTCAAAGTTAGCCCAATCTATGTTCATAAAACATGAAGCAACAACTTGTCATTAAACATTTGGTTCACTGTTTTAACCCACCAGTTACTGATTACACTGAACCTATTTATTTAGTTACTTGTTCTTTAAGTTGGGTTTAAGTTGATAAGATAATAAATACCTGGGTTGTTTTTTTTGATGCAGAACAGTAACATGCGACAAAAAAAGCTCAGACAATAATACATTAATAACCAATTATTGGGTGAATTATTTTGCAATTTTCTTATTAACGTCATTGTATTCAGAACAAGAGCAAAATAGTGTGAAATCCAACCATGGCATAAAAACACTACTTGGAAAGGGAAAAGCATGAAGTTTGGCTTGCAATCTCTGCATCTGTAACCTGTAGCAGATTAAAGGTAACACAAATAAATAGGTATTTGTCATTCTAGTTGTCTGAGTTAAACAATTGACTGCAAAAAGTCAGAAGTTTGATAGAATGGCTAAAATAGGGCACAAAATGAATGTTATTCATTTATTCTAAACTGCTTGCACATTGAAATAGACAGGGTTATTTTGCAACAATCAGATCCTAGCATAGAATTTTGCAAATAATGTGCTCAAGTGAGCACTACAATGTCTTTTCCTCTTTACCGCTCCCCTGTGCCTGTCACTCAGTTAGATATACAACTGGGAGAACAACCAGTTTTGAAATCTCAATGATTTGAAAAACATGAATAAATTCACAAGTAAAATACTGTAAGTGAGCAACCACTCGAAAAGATGGGCAATGAATGCTGGTTTTGCCAACATCATCCATATTTCATTGCAAATAGTAAAAATAAAGTCCGCAGTTTGAAAATAAGGCCGTCATTGAATCTCAAAGACACCATTCACCTGAGTGTAGCTAGTTGCTGGGATTCAAAAGTTAGTAATTTTACCTGAAGTATCAAAAACTAGGAGATATTCATGTCATTTTACTTCAAACACATACTAACCGCTATTAGTTGGATTGCTGGACCACCCTAACAGAGATTCAGAATGATAGGCTTCTTTCTATTTTTTGCTATGATGTCAGCAAAGCACTCAGTCAATGAGGCATATACAGAACACATGACTTGTTTGAAATTGCTGTAGGCACTAATACTAATTTATCTAGCTATGATAGATACATTTTTTTGACAGGACTCAAAAAGATATTTAATATACATTAAATGGAATGTATGCACCTTCCAAATAATTTTCTGTTTTATAAAATTGTGTTTGTTGGATTGGTAAGTACATTTATGTCTGAAATAATCTGAATTGGGCGCTTTACAATTATGAAACATTTCCAACTTTTGGTTTACGGTTCTGGATTTGATACTTGTGTTAATCTGCTTTTGCTGTAAAATAAATCACAATAATAATTCATTAGGTTTCTAACTTTTGGAAAAACAGTAGGATATGCTACACAAAAAAGTTAAAACGATTTTATGGTTTTGGTGCTTGGCTCGGTGATAATGAATATAACTGCATTTGAAACTAAATAATATCAGTAAAGCTGTATTTGATTGTGGCATTGTAGCACTCTTTCAGGTCATAGTAATTAACATAATTGTATAGCATATTTAGCTCAAGTAGTGTGATATCTGTCATTTATGCCATAGCTTGAAATGTTATTTGATTTGATTTGTTATTGTCATATGTTCTACGTTACAGTGAAAAGTGTTGTTTTGCATGCTCTTCAGGCAGATTGTACCATATGAAGTGCAGTTTGATGTGACTTTGACATGTTTGTCACACTGCTTTGTTCTATAATGAGTGTGTGATGTTTGATGGGTGCACTCATGTTGTGCATTTGATTCTTTACTGCATATAGAATTCTTACTGTCATTGAAACTGTTTTGGAGAAGTGAAAAACAGATGTCATGTACTTCTTCAGACAAGAAACAAACTCAAAGACGGTTATGCAATTACCATTATCAAATGTGAGGTATTAATACTAGTCATACCTCCTTGCTTCTATTTCTCTGAATGGTTATTGCCCATTCCTTCTCAACCCTTCAAAATTAATATAGATTGTTGTATCACAATTATCCAATCACTATTTTTGCCTCCTTCCCAAGTGCATTGCTTTCATCTGATTCAAATGCTCCAACAGAATGTAAAAACATAAGAACTTGGGCAATTCCTTTGCGCTAGCTCCTGAGTCTTCATTAATTTTCATTTTGACTGTTATAATGCTTTGAACGCTCGTGATGTTATGGAAAAATCAATATTAGATCATTCATTCTTCTTCATAAACTGCACCATCTTTTCTGGTGCATAATCCAGGTGAGATTTCATTGTGTAGGAAGTTAATGGATATTGTGTGTAATTTTCCTCTCCCTGAAATGGTGAGAGAGGTGGAAACAGGGAAAATAAGAATGTAAGCTGGCCATTGTAAGATAGTTGCCACCTTCTCACCACATCGACAGCTAAGTTCTAAGTGAAAATGTCAATTGGGCATAAAGCTCTTGAGTGGCCAATTAATGATCGCTCAAGGTCCTCATTTGCTATCTCCATGAATACCTACCTTGCTGGTGGGTGAAAAAGATGGCTAGTTTGCTGACTGGTGGTTGGGTGTCCTCTGGCTTTCCCAATCTTAAGGGGAATTGGTGAGGTGGGAGGGGGTGTGGAAAGAGGCTTTGCAGTGAGGGGTGACCTCTGAAACCCAACCACCATCCACAACAAGAATAAAAATGTTGCAATCTGACCAAAGACAAGACCTTGACTAGCAGTCTATAGGAACAGAAGCTGCAGGTCTTTGATGGGTTAGCTAACGGGCTGAGAAACTCACTTATGCTTGCCTGCCAGTTCTGGATGAGCTGATTAGTGCACAATTGGGTGAATTATCTTGTCAGAAACGCTCACCCAAATTTTGATTGAAAAAAAGGGAAGATCAAGCCCTTCAAGTGTGAAAAGTTCACAATTAAAGCAAGGGTTAAGATAATGTTGCAGACTTTAAATGCATTTTTCACACATGAATTGTCGATTACTGAAAATTTCCAGTTATTTTGCATGATCATTTATTGTATTGAAATGTTTTTAAAATGAATCTTATGATGCTTTTACTGTACATTGTTCTAAGGGCAATATTTGGCATGCTGCTTCACAATGAAATGTAATCTTCTTTCTTTAGAGCCAACCAAATTTAGCCTCTCTACACCTCTAGAAGATGTACAGTTATCTTTGCATTCACTGTCAATGTCACTTGTAGGTGCCACTAGGAAGATCTATGCATAAACTAGAAAATTATCAGAGGGACTTTTAAATGTTCTTTTTTACTTTTGGTACTAATTAGGTGTTAAGACATTTACTCTTTATAGTACACACACATTGAATAAGTTTTCTTACATAACTGTTAGCTTACGCTAAGTTTTAATACTTTGTGTATTTCAGGAGGTCACAGTGGTAAATTTTAAAAATGGCAAGTAAAACTATTTCCATCAATTATTTAAATTCCAATTAAAATATGTGGTAGAGAATCACAGTTTACACAGATTGCAACACCTATTATGGCTACTTTACCAGCTGCTATATCAAAGCTGACTATCAGAATATTTCGCATTCGTACATGGTTATTTAGAAAGTATTCTTTGCTGAATGCTTTCTGAAATATATTTTTATAAATTTTGTCAACAGGGAATTTTGCTAGATCCAGTCGTGTCCTATTCTTAGTGTTTAACATAATAGAATATCCCTGATTTATAATGGCTGAGATCTTTCAGTCCCTTGAGTCTGTTCTGCAAATAATTTAGATGCTAGTTGAACGATATTTTAATTCCCAGTGTCCTTTTTTTCTTAGTCGTTTATATTCTAAACAAACAGAAAAAAAATCTACCAATCCTAGGTTCAAAATTTTAACTTCATTTAACAGAATTATACAAGAAACAGATACAGATTTTCAGTTAGGTAACAAAATGCCTCCTGACAATACCCCTATCAGTTAATCTTTAGGTTATTTCTTTTGCAATATGCATTCTTGTTCCAGACTCCCTTTTATGAGGAAATAATTCCTCTCATATCTATTTGCCTTTCCATTCTGTAACTATCTTATATTCTTCTATCATATTGCCACAGATCCCTTACTAAATAGGGATCACATCAGAATGCATGAGCCTCTGGAACTTGCTGAATCTTTGTGGATGGTGTTCTTTGAAATTAGTCATGATCTCTTCTCTGTTGATCTCAAATCCAGGTCACAAGGTGTTGGTTCTACTTTTCTGTGTTTGTTTCCTCACTGATTTTAGAGTATGGAAACCACATCTTCCTAAAAATGATTATTTGAAGTTACAGTAAGAATTCACTTTGAAAATAGAAAAGCCTCTCTGTCCATTCAACAGCATTAATTGTGTGTGCTCAATTAGCTTAGAAGAAAATCAAGAATTAGTTTCTGCTTAACGTTTTCCAGTCCACCAAATGTATTAAGAAAAAGAAAATAAAGTGGCAAAGGATTTTACTACTTCTCCAGTTGTTTTTGTTTCTATGCAGGATAAATTAATTTATTGACGTGCTTTCTTATTGACAAGAAGATCTCTCTGAAAGTTTGATACTTGGCAGAAAATCTGGAAATCTTTAAAAAATGCAAGTAATATGCTTGTATATAAAAGCAAAGAGAGGCCATCACTGAGTTGCACTGCCAGTGGCTGTAAAGATCAGAACTGCCCTGAACAGTTCAAACTTTCACTTGGGGTATCTCTAATATGAACCAATTACTTTTCATTCAATCGCAAACCAATGACAACTATTCAACTCCGAGAGAATGAAAAGATTACAGGAGAATCATAGATTCTTGGTATATGATCATTCATACTCTTTTCATCAAGTTGCCATAAATGACAACAGAAAGTTAAAAATCACACAACACCAGGCTAAAGTCCAGCAGGCTTATTTGGAAGCACTAGCTTTCGGAACGCTGCTCCTTCATCAAGAGAAGCATCTATAGTATGGGCATGTCTATGTTGTTTAGAAGATATAATTGGTCTTACTAATCATGACTATTAAACTATCTGATGAAGGAGCCACACTTTGAAAGCTACTGTTTCCAAATAAACCTGTTGGACTATAACCTGGTGTTGTGTGAATTTTAACTTTGTACACCCGAGCCCAACACCGGCTCCTCCAAATCATTACAATCGAAAAAGATTTTACAAAGCTCAATATCTAGCTTGCTTGCTTGCAAACATCATGCAAGTGATTGCTTACTATCTTCAACAATGCATCAATTTTACGGCAATTTCACATTCTAGCAATGTCTCATTTTAGAAATCAAGTCTTTGTTTAGTTCCAGGTGGATTAAGTCTGTCCTGAACATGAAATAACTTGTAGTGGCTGCTTGCCAAAGAAAGGATTCGATTAGATTAGATCTAGATTAGATTCCCTACAGTGTGGAAACAGGCCCTTCGGCCCAACCAGTCCACACCGACACTCTGAAGACCATTTCCCTCTGACTAATGCACTTAATACTATGGACAATTTAGCATGGCCAATTCACCTGACCTGCACATCTTTGGATTGTGGGAGGAAACCGGAGCACCCGGAGGAAACCCACGCAGACATGGGAGAATGTGCAAACTCTACACAGACAGTCGTCCAAGGCTGGAATTGAACCTGGGATCCTGGTGCTGTGAGACAGCAGTGCTAACCACTGAGCCACCATGCCGCCCAATTAGCACAATTGTTTCACAGCCATCGGAGTTATGTGAGGTTACACCTTTGCAGTGTTGAATGAGTGTCTGGACTGTCCAAGTGAAGTTCTAATGACTGTGGTTATGTACCACAAGCAGTACAGTTTTGTTGTACAAAGGGACATAATCATGCTGGTCCTGAAAGAAAAGGAACTAAAGGCTGGTAAGGGGATCAGCACGTTCAATAGATGCAGTTTGAAGAGGAAGTGGAGGAGATACTAATGATCAAAGACATCCACCTATGTATCCCAACTCCTGTCACTCAAATGCACATAGGCAATATGTTGACTATCTGACTTTGTATGTCTCTGGTTTGTGCTCTCATATTGTTTTATGAGAGATTGGAGGCTGTAATGCTGCAACAAGATGCACTGTGGTTCATATATTCATGTTCCTGAAGCAGTCAACTGCAATCTGATGGGCCTGCTAATATTTACACACAGAATTATTCTTTCAAGAGAAGCATTTATAGTATGGGCATGTCTATGTTGTTTAGAAGATATAATTGGTCTTACTAATCATGACTATTAAACTATCATCAATTGTAAAATATCACCTGATTCACTAGTATCCTTTGAGGAGGAAATTCTGCCATCCTTATCTGATCTGCTCCACATCTGACTTAAGCTCCACATCAAGGTTGTTGACTCTTGACTGACTTCTAAAATGGCCTAGCAAGCCTCATAGTTCAAGGTTAAGTGGGGATGGGCAACAAAATGCTGGCCTTACCAATGGCACCTGCATTCCAAGGAAGAATAAAGGAAACAAAAGCCTATCTGACATTAATTTGAACATGCAAAACGTGAGTTTGAGCCTTTGCTGCAGAACTTAAATATCTGGTGTCAGCTGATGCACCATAGCCAGGTGTCGCAGTTTGATGAAGTTAAAAATAACACAATATAGATGAACCTCGATTATCCAGCATTCAATTATACAAATTTTGGATTATCCGGACAAGATCGTAAGATCCTGACGCGTGGCTAAACGGTGTTTTCCGGCATTCGATTATTCGATTACCTGAACAAAATACTCCCCTCCCATGTCATTCAGATAATCGAGGTTTCTCAGTAGCAGGTTATAGTCCAACAGGTTGTATTTTCAAATAAACCTGTTGGACTATAACCTGGTGTTGTGTGATTTTTAAATTAGTCCACCTCAGTCCAACACGAGCACCTCCACATCATAGTTTGGTGGAATTGGTCAGCACTTTGAAGTCAGAAGGAATGGGCTTCAAGTACTGTAAAAAGCCTTGTGCTGAATTGGTGCTGAATTCCTGTGTACTGCTTAACATTGTATTCATATTTTTTGGAAGGGTTCTCAATGCATGAAATGCTTCATTGTACATGATCACCATATTCTTCTGTGGCTCATCACATCAAAGTCCTCATTGGAATGTTGTACAGCAGAATGGCAAGTGCGTACCTAAATTGGCTTTTCCATGACTGCATGTTACTTGTGGAGAGTGTCTCATGAAATGTAGATCTTACCCAATACTAAAGTCAAAATAATGTGCAGTGTCAGTATCTGATTTAATGATGTGGGTGTGAAATCATCTTGATCATTACTGACCTTTTGCTGTTTCTCCTCTGACTGGCCAAGTTGAACTCTTTGAGTGCCTGAAAGGCAGGGAGTAAACTGATAAGACTCTGGTGTTAGGAGAGGGCACAAGATCAGAGCTGCATGTTTAGTCCATATGGAGTTTGTAACAGATTGAAGAATGAGGTCCAAGTGGTCAAAAGAGGGTGAGATCTGGGCATACCAGCATCTTTATCAGTTTCAGCTCCTCTGCTGACAAGAACCTGACAATGGTTTCTCCATACCGATTGGCAGCAGCTTCTCGGTGGTGAGGGTATGTCAGCACAACTCTCACCTTCTTATGATATCTACCCAGCTCCTGTTGTTTTCCAACTTCATTTCCTATCCTTCCCCATTTCTCAAAACAACTTTACCCTTGTGGCTTTCTTTCTTAAGGCATGGAGATCTTCTTTTTCTCTTCTAGTTAACTCTGCTGTCTCGAGTTACATGCTACTCCTTGGGCAAGAGGTAGAGAAGAGTATTAACAAGTATGCTGTGTATTGAGATGATGTAACCGTCATAGTTTGCTAGCAAACACTGTCCATAAGATGAGAGTTGTGGATGTGAATCTTGCAACAGTGAGGATATGGTGAAGTCTCTCAATGTTAGGTCTGAGGCTTGATTAACAGAGATTGCTCATAGGTGAGCACTAGGATCTTGTGACTAGAAGAGAATCTGAGACTAGTGTTGCAATTGGCAATGATATTTTATTTGGAATTGCATTCACAGAAGTTGATGACTGCGAGATCATTGAATTTCTTACTGCACGATAGCAAGGTCCTTGGGGCTAGACTCTTGACAATGATCACCATTGCTCTTTGCTGTCAACATCTTTTCAATGTGTGTCTACAGGGTCCCTTGCCTCTCCTGCTGCTCCGATGGATAAAGGATTGCCTCTCCTCTCCACCTCCTCCACAAATAACTCCAGTGAATATTTCCCAGGTCAAAACCATTTCTTTTGTGTGCCTGTCAGCATCTGCTCGAATGTTTAAGTAGGGATGGTTATTGTCAGCTAGCTTTATGAAGTATTACAATGTTATCATTTTGAATCCGTTGATGATGCATGTAACAAATGGATAACATAGTTAGAACTTGATGCACAGAGCATTTGTTCTATATAGCAGATAACAAGAAAATTGCTGCAGTGCTTTCATTTCAATTAGGAGAAAGTGAGGACTGCAGATGATGGAGATCAGAGCTGAAAATGTGTTGCTGGAAAAGCGCAGCAGATCAGGCAGCATCCAAGGAACAGGAGAATCGACGTTTCGGGCATAAGCCCTTCTTCAGGAATGAGGAAAATGTGTCCAGCAGGCTAAGATAAAAGGTAGGGAGGAGGGACTTGGAGGAGGGGCGTTGGAAAAACTATAGGTGGAAGGAGGTCAAGGTGAGGGTGATAGGCCGGAGTGGGGTGGGGGCGGAGAGGTCAGGAAGAAGATTGCAGGTTAGGAAGGCGGTGCTGAGTTTGAGGGATTTGACTGAGACAAGGTGGGGGGAGGGGAAATGAGGAAACTGGAGAAATCTGAGTTCATCCCTTGTGGTTGGAGGGTTCCTAGGCGGAAGATGAGGCGCTCTTCCTCCAATACGACGGTTGGAGGAAGAGCGCCTCATCTTCCGCCTAGGAACCCTCTAACCACAAGGGATGAACTCAGATTTCTCCAGTTTCCTCATTTCCCCTCCCCCCACCTTGTCTCAGTCAAATCCCTCGAACTCAGCACCGCCTTCCTAACCTGCAATCTTCTTCCTGACCTCTCCGCCCCCATCCCACTCCGGCCTATCACCCTCACCTTGACCTACCTCCACCTATCGCATTTCCAACGCCCCTCCCCCAAGTCGCTCCTCCCTACCTTTTATCTTAGCCTGCTGGACACACTTTCCTCATTCCTGAAGAAGGGCTTATGCCCGAAATGTCGATTTTCCTGTTCCTTGGATGCTGCCTGACCTGCTGCGCTTTTCCAGCAACACATTTTCAGCTTTCATTTCAATTACCAAACTCTGATTAACCTTCCCTCGTGTTCTCCATGTACATTTTCTGAGAGTAGTAGTTTATTTCTCGAGGTGTAACTATGTGGACCATTATGGGATGCATGGTATATATACCATGGAATGATTATCTTAAGCTACAAGAGAGGAATCTAGAGTGAATGAGAACGTGCTGGAGATTATCTGAGGTATAAAGGTAGCATGCCACCTCCTGAGAACTGTAGTGCTTTCACGTAGCGAGGAGAATGTATATAAAATGTAGCAGTCTTAAAAGGTGTGCCAGACTATCACAACCTTAGTAAATTTTATAGTACCTTTAAATTTCTTCTTCCTATGGTGAGGACAGTGCAGGAGAGAGAGAGAGAGAGAGAGAGAAAACCTGCAGAGTTACCGCCTTTGCTGTTTGAATTCATGTATCATTGGACATCGGAGTGCATCTGGGAAAATTAACAAACAGTGAAATTCACAACTAATCTTGGAGGAACTGTTGGGCGAAGTTCACAGCACAGAATCAGATAAGTTAATTGTTGTTTTAAGTCTGTCCAATAGAAAGGCTGCAGTAGTGGGTACAGTGGATTCTTTCTTGATTATATGTTTTTGGAGATAGGTCTCTTGATTAAACTTAAAATATAAGCCATAGCTATTAATTTAACCTGGGGCAGTGTTTATAGAGGAATAAGACAGTGTTATTTCCTGGGTCTGTAGATTGTGAAGGAGCAAAAATGGCCTTTGCAGTGATATGTACTTCTTGTCAGATGTGGGAGTTTAAAGAGAGTTTAAAGGTTACTGTGGATTATATCTGCCATAAAGGCTGTTGGATGCAAATCTTATCAGATTGAGTGGATCGGTTGGAGAGACAAATAGAAGCAATGAGGAATTTGCAACAGCTACAGTATGTGATGGATGGCAGTTATAGAAAGGTGGGAAAGTCTCAGATACAGTCACATAGATGGGTTAACTCCAGGAAGGGTGAGAGAGGTCGGCACCTAGGGCAGGAGTCTTTTGTGGATATACCCATTTCAAACAGTTATGCTGTTTTAGAAAATGTAGGGGGTGATGGATTCTCAGGGGAACGTGGCACGAACAGCCAAGTTTCTGGTATTGAGACTGGCTCTAATACAATGAGGGGTACGTAAGCTTCCAAGAGATCAATTGTGTTTGGGGATTCTGTCGTCTGAGGTACAGACAGACGTTTCTGTGGCCAGCAGAGAAAAAGCAGAATGGTGTGTTGCTTCCCTGGTGCCAGGATCAAGGATGTCTCAGAGAGGGTGCAGAATATTCTCAAAGGGAAGAGGGGCCAGCAGGACATCATTGTCCACATTGGAACCAATGACATTGGAAGGGAAAAGGTTGAGACTCTGAAGGGAGATTACAGAGAGTTAGGTAGAATTTTAAAAAGGAGGTCCTCAAGGGTAGTAATATCTGGATTACTCCCAGTGCTACGAGCTAATGAGGGCAGGAATAGGAGGATAGAGCAGATGAATGCATGGCTGAGGAGCTGGTGTATGGGAGAAGGATTCACATTTTTGGATCATTGGAATCTCTTTTGGGATAGAAGTGACCTGTACAAGAAGGACGAATTGCACCTAAATTGGAAGGGGACTAATATACTGGCAGGAAAATTTGCTAGAACTGCTTGGGAGGATTTAAACTAGTAAGGTGGGGGGGTGGGACCCAGGGAGATAGTGAGGAAAGAGATCGATCTGAGATGGGTACAGCTGAGAACAGAAGTGAGTCAAACAGTCAGGCCAGGCAGGGACAAGGTAGGACTAATAAATTAAACTGCATTTATTTCAATGCAAGGGGCCTAACAGGGAACGCAGATGAACTCAGGGCATGGTTAGGAACATAGGACTGGGATATCATAGCAATTATGAAAACATGGCTCAGGGATGGGCAGGGCTGGCAGCTGAATGTTCCAGGATACAAATGCTACAGGAAGGATAGAAAGGGAGGCAAAAGAGGAGGGGGAGTGACATTTTTGATAAGGGATAGGATTACAGCTGTGCTGAGGGAGGATATTCCCGGAAATACATCCAGGGAAGTTATTTGGATGGAACTGAGAAATAAGAAAGGGATGATCACATTATTGGGATTGTATTATAGAACCACCAATAGTCAGAGGGAAATTGAGAAACAAACTTGTAAGGAGATCTCAGCTATCTGTAAGAATAATGGGGTGGTTATGGTAGGGGATTTTAACTTTCCAAACATAGACTGGGACTGCTATAGTGTTAAAGGTTTAGATGGAGAGGAATTTCTTAAGTATGTACAAGACAATTTTCTGATTCAGCATGTGGATGTAGAGAAGGTGCAAAACCTGACCTACTCTTGGGAAATGAGGCAGGGCAGGTGACTGAGGTGTCATTGGGGGAGCACTTTGGGGTCAGTGACCATAATTCTATTTGTTTTAAAATAGTGATGGAAAAGGATAGACCAGATCCAAAAGTTGAAGTTCTAAATTGGAGAAAGGCCAATTTTGATGGTATTAGGCAAGAACTTTCAAAAGCTGATTGGGGGCAGATGTTCACAGGTAAAGGGACAGCTGGAAAATGGGAAGCCTTCAGAAATGAGATAACAAGAATCCAGAGAAAGTATATTCCTGTCAGGGTGAAAGGGAAGGCTGATAATTATAGGGAATGCTGGATGACTAAAGAAATTGAGGGTTTGGTTAACAAAAAGAAGGAAGCATATGTCAGGTATAGACAGGATAGATCGAGTGAATCCTTAGAAGAGTATAAAGAAAGTAGGAGTATACTTAAGAGGGAAATCAGGAGAGCAAAACGGGGACATGAGATAGCTTTGGCAAATAGAATTAAGGAGAATCCAAAGGGTTTTTACAAATATATTAAGGACAAAAGGGTTACTAGGGAGAGAATAGGGCCCCTCAAAGATCAGCAAGGCGGCTTTTGTGTGGAACCACAGAAAATGGGGGAGATACTAAATGAATATTTTGCATCAGTATTTACTATGGAAAAGGATATGGAAGATATAGACTGCAGGGAAATAGATGGTGACATCTTGCAAAATGTCCATATTACAGAGGAGGAAGTGCTGGATGTCTTGAAATTGTTAAAGGTGGATAATTCCCCAGGACATGGTCAGGTGTACCCGAGAACTCTGTGGGAAGCTAGAGAAGTGATTGCTGGGCCTCTTGCTGAGATATTTGTATCATTGATTGTCACAGGTAAGGTGCCGGAAGACTGGGGGTTGGCAAACGGTGGTGCCACTGTTTAAGAATGGTGGTGAGAACAAGCCAGGGAACTATTGACCAGTGAGATTGACCTCAGTGGTGGGCAAGTTGTTGAAGGGAATCCTGAGGGACAGGATGTAGGTGCATTTGGAAAGGCAAGGACTGATTCGGGATAGTCAACATGGCTTTGTGCATGGGAAATCAAGTCTCATAAACTTGATTGAGTTTTTTGAAGAAGTAACAAAAAAGATTGATGAGGGCAGAGCAGTAGATGTGATCTATATGGACTTCGGTAAGGCATTCAACAAGGTTCCCCATGGGAGACTGATTAGCAAGGTTAGATCTCATGGAATACAGGGAGAACTAGCCTTTTGGATACAGAACTGGCTCAAAGTTAGAAGACAGAGGGTGGTGGTGGAGGTTGTTTTTCAGACTGGAGGCCTGTGACCAGTGGAGTGCCACAGGGATCGGTGGTGGGCCCTCTACTTTTTGTCATTTACATAAATGATTTGGATGTGAACATAAGAGGTACAGTTAGTAAGTTTGCAGATGACACCAAAATTGGAGGTGTAGTGGACAGCGAAGACGGTTACCTCAGATTACAACAGGATCTGGGCCAGATGGGCCAATGGGCTGAGAAGTGGCAGATGGACCTTAATTCAGATAAATGCGAGGTGCTGCATTTTGGGAAAGTAAATCTTAGCAGGACTTATACACTTAATGGTAAGGTCCCAGGGAGTGTTGCTGAACAAAGAGACCTTGGAGTGCAGGTTCATAGAAAATGGAGTCCTTGAAAGTGGAGTTGCAGGTAGATAGGATTGTGAAGAAGGTGTTTGGTATGCTTTCCTTTATTGGTCAGAGTATTGAGTACAGGAGTTGGGAGGTCATGTTGCAGCTATACAGGACATTGGTTAGACCACTGTTAGAATATTGCATGCAATTCTGGTCTCCTTCCTATCGGAAAGATGTTGTGAAACTTGAAAGGGTTCAGAAAAGATTTACAAGGATGTTGCCAGGGTTGAAGGATCTGAGCTACAGGGAGGGGCT
Organism: Chiloscyllium plagiosum; assembly: GCF_037043375.1. Lineage (NCBI taxonomy): Eukaryota > Metazoa > Chordata > Chondrichthyes > Orectolobiformes > Hemiscylliidae > Chiloscyllium > Chiloscyllium plagiosum. Next base: position 25,693,504 of record NW_028270142.1, on the reverse strand, counting down.
GAACAGGCTGGGGCTGTTTTCCCTGGAGCGTCGGAGGCTGAGGGGTGACCTTACAGAGGTTTACAAAATTATGAGGGGCATGGATAGGATAAATAGGCAAAATCTTTTCCCTGGGTTTGGGGAGTCCAGAACTAGAGGGCATAGGTTTAGGGTGAGAGGGGAAAGATATAAAAGAGACCTAAGGGGCAACGTTTTCACGCAGAGGGTGGGACATGTATGGAATGAGCTGCCAGAGGCTGGTACAATTGCAACATTTAAGAGGCTTTTGGATGGGTATATGAATAGTAAGGGTTTGGAGGGATATGGGCCGGGTGCTGTCAGGTGGGACTAGATTGGGTTGGGATATCTGGTCGGCATGGACGGGTTGGACCAAAGGGTCTGTTTCCGTGCTGTACATCTCTAAGAATCTATGACTCCATGGGATGTGAGCAACAATGTCAAGCAGCATTTACTGCACTTTCTTAATTACCTCTGAGGGAGTGGTGATGAGTGACCTTCAAGACTTGCTGAAGTCCTTTTGGGTGGTGGGGAGGGGGTTGGGGTGGCAGAACGATTTAGACACATTGTAATGTGCTGTTAGGAAGGAACCGCCAGGCTTTTTGACTTATCCACAATGTAGGAATAGCAATATACTTCCAAGTTCGGGGTGGTGTGTAGCATGGAGGGAGTTCGGCAGATGATGGCCTGTCCTTCTGAGAAGTAAGGGCACTGTCAAATGATGCTTGACAAGTTGCGATAGTCCAGCTTGTAAATATCATATATACTGCAGTTGCTGTTCAAAAGTAGTGAGGGGAAGTGAATGCTTCTGCTGATAGATGAGGTGCCAATCAAGAAGTTTTTACTTAGATGATGTCATGCTTCCTGAGTATTATTGGAATACACACATCCAAGCATAAGCAGTTAGTCTCATCTCATCTTTACAATTCAGACTGATCACTCATATATGGGCCAAGGCTATAAAAAAAAGCCAGGAGCCAAATAGTCCTGCTGGAACATACGTGAGCAGGCTTTTGCTGAGTAGAAATCATTTCATAGGACTGTCAGTGTTAGTTTCCATCAGTTTTTCCAACATTTGTGAACATTTAAGACAAGGCATTGGCCACATAGGAGTTGCTCTGCATTGTGGACAAAATATACGTAGAGAATTTTCAGAATTGTTGGGTGTTGGTCTGTTTTAGTGTTCTTTGTGCACTTTAGAAAGATCCCTTCTCTAGTCTAAAAGGTTTGTCCTGGATTACAGTAACATACAACTTGGATACAGTTCAATTTAATGTGAAGCACTTTTATTTAGCAACCAGGCAGAAGTACTTACAATTACACTGTTTCTTTAGATGTCACAGGTGTTCGGATCTGTCTCAGTTGATCAATCTATTGACATATCTCCATGTGTATCTTTGGAATGCTGATGAGATGATGCTGTTGCTACAGCAACAAATCCTTTTTCAAAAGTTGCCTTTGTTCCTGTTTCTTACTATGGCTGTGTGCCACACAAGATGGTAACTGATTTTAGTTTTTTTTAAGGAAATTGTGTTTGTTTGAAGCTATTGCTGGATGTACTCTCCCTCTGCTTCAGTCTCAAGGCCCTGCTTGAACAAACAAAGGCAATTGTTTGGATGTAATTTCTAACACATTTTTAGCAGTCTCCAATGCTGGAGTTAAAGATGTCATTTTATGGTCAGGCACAAAGAGCCCTTTTCCTTCACTGCTCTAATACAGTTTAAAATCAATTTGCAGATTCTCGCTGATCTTAGCAAAGGTTTATCCTGACCAAATTTCCAAACTGCCTCCCTGATCTTAAACCTAAAATAGGATTCTTCAATTAGGCTATCATTTCTCCTTTCATGTTACTTTGCACCACCATGAGACAAACACAATTCTTGACAGACAAAATTCTTCCATACCCTCGCTGAGTTTCAAAATATTTGGAAACAAATTGGGGTAAAATTCATAAATCCTTTCAAAGCATTATGTCGTTCCATCTATGTCCTTTTGGTCTATGTCATCACTTCATCCATTCCAAGCTGTAAAGAATGGATTTTTGGACATTTGTCATTTTGATTATTTCAAGCTCTGTGTGATTTTGACCAAACAATTTCTGCACATTTTTGTAGTCCTGTCCTCAAGCTGTCTTTTTTCAGGTTATTTCTTGGGCTACCCAATCTAAAGCTCTTCTTACAGTCAGAGAGCTTTCAGCTATCTTTAATCCTTTAGATACCTACTTCTTTTAAGTCCCATTTTCCTTCCCCCTCCCTTGCCCCCACCACATAATAATCTATGTCAAAGTACTGTGCTTCTCAATAACCTCTGAGAGGTGACCTTATAGAAGTTTATGAAACCATGAGGGCATGGATAGGGTGAATAGCCAATGTCTTTTTCCCCTGGGCAGTGGAGTCCAAAACTAGAGGGCATATGTTTAAGATGAAATGGGGAAAAAAAATAAAATCAACCTAAGGGACAATGTTTTCACCCAAAGGGTGATGGTATGTGGAATGAGCTGTCAGAGGAAGTGATGGAGGCTGGAACAAATGCAACATTGAAAAGGCATCTGGATGGGTACATGAACAGAAAGGGTTTAGAGGGATATGGGCCAAATGCTGGCAAAGAGAATTAGATTAATTTAGAATGTCTGGGTTGGCATGTAGAGTTAGACCAAAGGGTCTATTTCTTGTATATATATCTCTATACTTGTATTATTCTTCAATTCCTCTTTAAACATGCATTATAAATTATTTGTTGACAATAGGATATTTCATTATGTGCAACACGTAATGCAGGCTATCATTGTGTGAAAACACCTATTTTAGCATTATAAAAGGGTTTTGTTTTCCTTTGACTATTCAAACAAAATCCTCAAGTTTCACTGTTTCTGTGGTGCCAGATTCTGTGTATGAAATCTGTAGCTTGAACCTTTTCTTTTTAATTGTTTCTAATGAGCCTATTTGGAATGTAAAACATGAGTTTGATGAATCTCCACAGTTTGTGACTGATGACAATGAATCATTGTTCCTTTCTTGTGAGACTATCATAGTTTGAGGGACCATTCATTTCTGAGATGTTACAGTGACCTTATCTCATATAACCAGAGTGTGCTCAAAACATGGTGTCCTGTCATCTTTCTCTGATGAAGTAGCATATGAGACTAGTAATTATTATAATAAATGTACATGAAATAATATTCTGATTGAATCAATGAAGAACTAAATTTAACAGCAAACCCGTTGATGTGAAGTTTTCATTGTGGGAATCTTACCTATAGAAAGACTTATTTTTTCTAACTTCTCTATCCTTTCCTGATCACAATGCACAGTTTTATACTGTTTCTCTCTCGTAGTTGCACTTAAAATGAAACAAGAATGATACCAGCTAATGACTCACATCAGGATTATCAATGAAGAAGCGTAGTTCTTTCTAAAAAAAGCTATGTAAAATCATAGAATCCCTGCAGTGCAGAAAAGATCATTTGGCCTATCAATTCTACACTGACCTTCCAAAGAGCATCCTTACCCAGACCCTCCTCACCATATCTTGTAACATTTATAATGGCTAGCCAATCTCGACAAACACATCCTTGAACATGATGGACAATTTCAGTATGGCCATTCCGTCTAATCTGCACATCTTTGGTGTGTGGAAGGAAACTAGAAGGAAACCCATATAGACACAGAGCGAATATGCAAACTCCACACAGGCAGTTGGCCAAGGCTGGAATCAAACTGGGACTCTAGTGTTGTGAGACAGCAGTGCTATCCACTGAGACCCTGTCCCACCGACGTGTTCTGCTTTTATTCCTGAAATGCTGCCAGTCTAGCAGAGATCAGTAGCAAATCAATTATTGAGTATATTTGTTTTTTTTAAAGGATCTTTCTGAATTAAAAAATAAATTTTCCTGTTTATGTAGTTTCAGACAACAATTGTATCATTGATTTTTTTTGTTTTTATTTAAATGTGCTCTTTCAATAAAATGTTTTTTTTTTAAGTTTGACCTTGGATTGTGGACAATGTAGTCTAAAATGTATTTACTAACCCACCCTTAATTACTCTGAGAGAAACAAGGTTCCTTTGTGAACTGTTATCGTTCTTGTGGAGATTGTACCTTGATAACAATATGAAGTCAGACATTCCAATACTGTAACACAGTGAGGATGACAGAAACAGCAAGTCAGGATATTAGTTGATTGAGAAGGAACTTTGACAGTTCCCGTCACATTGCTGCACTTTATTTTCTTAGTCTCAGGAAATAGAAATTTTGTCAGAGTGACCTTTATGAATTGCTCCAAGTGTCCTGTGAGTTGTCTATGTGCACCCCATCACGTGGATGGATACGAGATGCAGAACCATCAATTAAATAAATTACTGTCCTAGAAAAATGGTCAACTTCTTGAATGGTGAACATTCCATCACACCACTGATCTGAGCATTGTCGATGGCAAGTAGACTTTAAGAGATTATGAAGTAGGCACTTCATAGCAAAGTAGTCAGTCTCTACTTTTACAGTCAATGTGTTGGCCAGAATAGGACAGCTTAACTTCTCGCCAAGGATAACCACCACGTTGTTAGTGGTGAGAGGTTAACAATTGTGATGCCATCAAATATCAAGAGAAGCTGGATGGACTTTGTTCTGGTGGAAATGGTCACTACCTGCCATTTAGGCGGGAAGAGATTTGCAGGCCAAATTAGCAGTTATCCAGGTCATATTGAGGTTGCTTCATTATCAGAGGGAGTTATGATTGGAGGAAAAAAAGAATCTGTGTAAATATCAGCAATCAGCTCCGATCTGATCTTCTGAGGTAGGTTGTTGATGAAGTAGCTACAAATGGTCATTCCAAGGATATTTGCTTGAGTATTTTGTCCAGTGATGTTCTGAGAATGTGCTTTCAAGTGATCTGACATGACAGCTTCTTCCTTCGCCCCAGAGCTTTTCGTTTGAATTCCTGCTGCTATTCTCTGCCAAATACTGCCTTAATGTTCAAGGTAGCTACTGTCACTTCACGCCTGTCTTTCAGCTAAAGCGTTTGTATGTGCAAGTGGTAATGCAAAAGCTTGATCTAATCATTATTGTGCTGATTGCTAAGAAGCAATTGATGCACAATGGCATTATTAATTATTCCTTCATTATCTTACTAATGATGAGGAAGAAGCCAGTTATTTATTTTTATGAAAAAAGCACATATTCAAAGTTTGGGTGAAGATTTGTAGCTCGGGTGCTCGTTGTTGTGGTTCTGTTCGCCGAGCTGGAAATTTTTGTTGCAAACGTTTCGTCCCCTGTCGAGGTGACATCCTCAGTGCTTGGGAGCCTCCTGTGAAGCGAGTCTGTGGTGTTTCCTCCGGCATTTATAGTGGCCTGTCCCTGCCGCTTCCGGTTGTCAGTTTCAGCTGTCCGTTGTAGCGGCCAATATATCGGCCACTACAGCGGACAGCTGAAACTGACAACTGGAAGCGGCAGGGACAGGCCACTATAAATGCCGGAGGAAACACCACAGACGCGCTTCACAGGAGGCTCCCAAGCACTGAGGATGTCACCTCGACAGGGGACGAAACGTTTGCAACAAAAATTTCCAGCTCGGCGAACAGAAGCACAACAAAAGCACATATGCTTACCATTTTCTACATTGTTAAGTAGACATGCTTATCACTGGAACAGCTTAATTCGGGGGGTGACTGTGCCTGTGTGTACAGGTAATCAGCACTACAGCCAGAATATTGTCCAGGCTAATAGCCTTCTCTGTACCCAATGTACTCAAATATTCCCTCACATCACATGGATTAAAACATATTAGTTAGGCAACGGTATCGGGGTGGCAAGGACCTCTGAAGGAGACCTAGTTGGATCATCTATTCAGTGATATTTGCTGAAGATGGTTGCAAACATTATTTCTTGTACTTGCTTGCTTGCTGACCGTTAAAATTGAGCCCACTGATATTCAGGAAACCTTTTTGTTGTTTGTAACCTTGCCAGTTACTAGGTTTGCACTGATATATTAGTTCTGGAGCCAGTTATCTTTATTATAATCTTCTGCTTTTTAGGTTTGGTTTGCAATTATCCACATCAGTAGTTTCACTTCTTGTTCTAATTTATTCTGAATATTATTCTTTGCAATCCATTCCACTTTATCCAGTGGAACAAAGTTGATCTACTGATTTGGTGGTACACAAAATACAAGGAATAGGTCAGGCTATAAAATTACGCAATGATGGCATGGAGTGCTATTGATGCTGTTCTTCACCATGAATGGAGGCTAGCTTTAGCCTGTGAAATCTGTTTTTAATCTGTACTACAGCAAATGCTTCAGAATTTGTTCACAATGGCGATACCATTTTGTCTTCACATTGGCTATTCAGTCACAGTTATGAATGAAACCTAAGAAACAATTTTATTCGACCTAATAAGGTTAAAGGTGAGCTGATAAAGAATTTCATTAGTGTGAAGGATTACGTTCAGTTCAATAATAATAAATCATTTAAATTAATCAACAAGATTCAACAATAGGATCAGAATCTAAAATGAAGAAAGTCGATGTTCGTAAATAATGTGATTAAATAAACTTCCACAATATGTATGTAGAAGTGGGCTCCATTGACTTACTTTATATAGAATGTACTAATTGCTTGAAAGCTAAGAAAGTCTGATGGGCAGGTAACACGAGGCTATCATTAGCCTAGACAAATCACAGAGAAGAATGCTTGGCCAGACTTGATGGGCTAAATGGCTGAAAATACTTTGGGCATCCAGATGTAATGAACGATCCTGGATGTAGGATGTAAGCCTTACTTTAACTTTCATCAAGATAAATCACAAAAGATTTACAGAGAAAATCCAGGTTCTGGATTAGTGGTGCTGGGAGAGCACAGCAGTTCAGGCAGCATCCAAGGAGCAGTAAAATCGATGTTTCGGGCAAAAGCCCTTCATCAGGAATACAGGCAGAGACCCTGAAGGGTGGAGAGATAAGTGAGAGGAGGGTGGGGGTGGGGAGAAAGTAGCATAGAGTACAATGGGTGAGTGGGGGAGGGGATGAAGGTGATAGGTGGAGTGGATAGGTGGGGAAGGTGGGTGGATAGGTGGAAAAGAAGATAGGCAAGTAGGACAAGTCATGGGGACAGTGCTGAGCTGGAAGTTTGGAACTGGGGTGAGGTGGGGGAAGGGGAAATGAGGAAACTGTTGAAGTGCACATTGATGCCCTGGGGTTGAAGTTTTCCCAGGCAGAAGATGAGGCGTTCTTACTCCAGGCGTCTGGTGGTGAGGGAGCAGCGGTGAAGGAGACCCAGGACCTCAATGTGGTTGATTAGTGCGGGTGTCCCGGACATGTTCCCTAAAGCGCTCTGCTAGGAAGCGTTCAGTCTCCCCAATGTAGAGGACACCGCATCGGGAGCAACGGATTATCTTGCCTATCTTCTTTTCCACCTATCCACTCCACCCCCCCGACCTATCACCTTCATCCCCTCCCCTACTCACCTATTTTACTCTATGCTACTTTCTCCCCACCCCCACCCTCCTTTCACTTATCTCTTCACCTTCAGGCTCTCTGCCTGTATTCCTGATGAAGGGCTTTTGCCCGAAACGTCGATTTTACTGCTCCTCGGATGCTGTCTGAACTGCTGTACTCTTCCAGCACCACTAATCCAGAATCTGGTTTCCAGCATCTGCAGTCATTGTTTTTACCTAGAGAAACTCCAGGTCTGACTTCTGTCAGCATGGGTAAGTTCCAGCACTGGAACCGAAGCTGACCTGATTGGCAGTTGTGGTGGGACCTGTGCTAGCAACTTGTCAACTGGGGCCAACTAACAGGTGAACACTCAGATCGCCAACCAAAGACCATGGTAATCCATCTCCCAGAGCAGCTGAACCTATAAAATGCTGAGACTATGAGAAGAGGGAACCTCAATGCTAAGGTACCCTGGAAAACAGAGATTTCTGTTTTCCCTAACAGAGTTAGGCAGGTTCTGTGATTCTAGGGGAGTGGGGAGGATTCATTGCAGTTCACTACCAGCATGGAACTTATTGGAGGTCAGAGTTTATCGATATCTGTGTGTGAGTATTTAAACATATGAATTAGGAACAGGAATAGGTCATTTACCCCATCTAGCCTGTTCTACCATTCAACTAAATCATAGCTGATCGGATTATGACCACTACTCCACATTCTAGCCTACCTCTGATAGTCATTAACTCCCATGGTTTTATAGAAGGTTGGATATCCTCACCGTGCCAGCTTTTGATGGGCCACAAGCTGTGAATTCAACTTTAAGGCCAGGTATAATGACATAGCATCACGAGCAAACATCACAGAAAGAAGACCAAGACAAGACAGGCCAAGCTCACACCTTCAACCAGAAACATAGCACTCAGGATCTGATCAAATTAGAAAAGGGAGTTCAAGTCTGGCCCAGGGACCAGAAAGGAGAGAACTTCAAGGTTAGGAGAATTGAGATCATACTTTGTCTGAATTTTGAATGACATTGTTCAACGGAACTGGAATGCTTTGATTTTGCAAACGGAAAGGAAACCTTAGCTAGATGGGTTGCCCACCCTTGGTTAAAGAAGGAAACTGCATCAGCACAACTGCTAACAACTGAGTTAGAGCCTCAGAGAAGGAGTTTGGCATATTCTACACCGGCCACAGCCTCCATCGGAACTTTGAACTGAATAATGATAATCAGACTTGAAACGTTAACTCTGTTTTCACAGACATTGCCAGACCTGCTGGGTTTCTCCAGCAACTTCAGTTTTTGATTCAGATTTCCAGCAACTGCAGCTCTTTGTTTTATTATTATGTTCAAGAAAGTCTGTTAATGTTCACTCAACCGAGTGCAGATCTGAAGTTATTAAACTTTTCTCTCGCTTTCTTTCCTCCATTGTCATTTTGTCATTGTTTTTTTTTATTTTCCTTTACAATTCCTGTCATTTGCTATTTTTGTTCTCTCCATTCTTTGTGCCTGTATTTGGATTCTGCTTCCTAGAGCATTCTATTCAAACAACCTAACAACATTCTAACAATTTCTACTCTGGTTTCAGAGAATTGGATTACATCAATGATACTAGGCAGCATACTTGTTTTTCACCATTCTGCCTTGATCAGCTTTTATTTCATTTGTCAAAATGTTGAAAATAGAATTTTGAAAAATGTAGTCAGTGCTCGGGGGACAAAAAAAGCAACCTTGTTTTGACCTTTCTGCATTGATTCTTCTGATGAAATTGAGCACAGGCAGTGTACTGATACTGCTGTACTTATCTCCCTGCCTTGAGATTCTACTTCTATGGACATGTCTCTTCTGTGGAGACATAGAACTTATTCATGGATGCATGTTTGCAAAACATTTTCCTTTGCTCAGTGGTTGATAATGCTGTGTATTTACAGCCGAAAAAAAAGACAAGAATACATTATTCTGTTAAATGCAAGCTCAAATTTACTAATTTTGAATGATATATCAATTTTTGCATGACGGACAGAGATTTCACTGCAGGCACCGTGAGGCAGCACCACTGAAAGTTGGAATACGAAATAAAATCTACATATTACTATCTACATAAGTGTGGTGCTGTTGTTGTTGATATCAGATTTTACAAGTTACAAATGATGTTTTGGACTCATGTGCTCCTTCTAGGATTAGAATTACAAAGGTAGCAATGTGAAATGGATTTCCAATTTCTTTTATTCATTTTCATTTCGAAATAGATAAAGTTTTTCAATGTTATTAGAGAGTATAAGAAGCTGTTTTGATTCACTCTTATGAATTTGACAGTTAAACCTCCACAAGTAGGAAATGAGGCAAGCAGTGGACTTCATTGTGCAGAGACGATGTAAACATTCGGATCAATTTTTACTGCATCATCATGTCTTCCGTATGCGCTAAAACATCTGGCCACCAGACTAAATAATCATTTTTCCATTAAAGAGGCAGCCAACCAGAAGCATGTACCTTCAGATGCATGATTTGTGAAAGGTGATGTGAAGCAGGTGAGGTGGTCTTCCTGTCAATTTGGCTTCAGATTGTGCTGCTCCTCTTATAAAGGAAACGCTGTGAGACTTGGAGAGAGGTAATAAAAATGTTGGCAACTTCCTACAAAAACTCAACTGATAGCAACCCTTGATGAAGTATGGCAACTTGGCTGGACAACGCAAAACTGCGAACAGGCAGCTGAGCAAGCTGAACTGTCACTCACTCCCTGTGCTGCTGTCAGGACACTCATGGACTGCAGCCATTGTTTCAATTTATTCACAAGATATTAACAAGATAGTACAAACTCAAGATAATGGTGGGAAGCAATGAGGAAATCCCTATCATGGAAACATATGGTCTGACTGATCTAAGCTGATGTCAATGCTCCATATGAGCTTTCTCCAAGCAACTTCATATAATACTGGAAGCACATCTTTACCTTTCTTCTTCCATCATATACTATCTTAGTTTCCCATTAAAGACAGCTCTGATATTTGCCTCAAAGATTTCTGTGACAGAATATTGCACTTTCTTACTATGCTTACAAGCTTAGAGTTAGCTTTATTGTCACATGTACTCAAATTAGTACAGTAAAAAGTTTATAATTCACCACTTACAGTGCTATCTTATGCATAAAGTACCTAGATGCAGATTCTTAAGTTCAAATTCTATTCTATAACTGCTTGTATTCTTTCAGGGATGTGGGCATCACTGGCTAGATTAGCATTTGTTGCCCTTCCTATTTGCTCTTTGACTTGAGTAATTTGCTGGAAGCACTTTATTGGGCAGTTAAAGATAACTAGACTCCTGTGATTTGGAGACATGCACAGACCAGGCCAGGTCAGAATGGCAGACTTCCATTCCTCAAGGAGTGAACCAGATGGTTTTTTCTTGCACATTTGATGATAGTTTTGTGGTCACTGTCAGGCAAAATAGTCTTCACTTCCAGATGTATTAATTGAACTTAAGTTCTGCCAGCTGCCATGGTAGGATTTGAACTCTTTTCTCTAAGTCATTATCTTATCTCTGGATTATTCATGCATTGGCAATTGTAATTTGTCACTATTTCTTCAAAAAGAAATTAACAAAGTTTCTCTTGAATTCACCAGTATTTATGAGTGACCATCTTATGTCTAAGGATATAATTTTAGTCAATCCCCAGCAGTAGAAACATCTTCTCTTTTGCTACACTACTGAAACTTTCTGTCTTGAAGTCCTCCAGCATGTCACAGCCTCTCTCATCTTTCCTGATAGTTGCAACATTTCAATTCTGCTATTATCCTTGTGTACAGTCCTTGTACCATTTCTGATATGTCTAGGTTATACTTTTTTATAACGTGGATACAGGAAGTATGCAAAGCAGCAATCAACCAATTTAACATGTCTTCTTAGCTTTTTAATTTTATTCCACAGAAATTAATTGTCGTGTTTAGTTTACTTCTCTTGTGGCTTATTTCTATGTTCCTCCCTTCAGTGATTTGTGTTTCTGTACTCCTTGATCCCTTTGATCTCTTACTTCTTCTAAACATTTTTCATCCAAACATTATGTGACTCATTACTCTTCCTATCAAACACTCCACTTTTCACTTACCTATATTGGAATTAATTTACCAGTTATATGCTTGTTGTTTAAGTTGATTAATACAATCTTTTATCTGTTGAATCATTCCATTGTACAAACAATGTGCCAATCAGTGCTGTCTGAAAATGTAGAAATTGTACTGTTGTGAACTGAGTGTAGGACAACAAGAAATATAAAGGTACCAGGAGTTGACTAAAGTTATTATTGCACATTAGTTAAACAGATTTCATCCTTTGTGCTTGTTTAAAATAGTGCTTAAAATATGCACTTTGTGTTAACATTAATAGCAATTCTAAAATTCAGCCATCAATGCTAATGGTATGTATTGGAGACTTTTCATTGTAACTGGGGTAGGGTTAAATCAGTGGTAAAAAGAAAAATGATGTTACCAATTCTATCTTGTCTGATATAGTGCTACTAGGCTGAAACTTTATTGCTGGAACAGCACAGCAGGTCAGGCAGCATCTAGGGAACAGAAGATTCGACGTTTCGGGCACATGCCCTTCTTCAGGAATGAGCAGAGAGTGTTCAGCAGGAGAAGATAAAAGGTAGGGAGGAGGGACTTGGAGGAGGGGCGTTGGAAATGTGATAGGTGGAAAGAGGTCAAGGTGAAGGTGATAGGTCGGAGTAGGGTGGAGGCGGAGAGGTCAAGAAGAAGACTGCAGGTCAGGAAGGCGGTGCCGGGCTGGAGGGATTCGGCTGAGACAAGGTGGGGGGAGGGGGGATGAAGAAACTGGTGAAGTCCAAGTTCATCCCCTGTGGTTGGAGGGTTCCCAGTCGGAAGATAAGACGCTCCTCCTCCGACCGTCGCGTTGTTGTGGTTTGGCGGTGGGACTACTAGGCAGTGCTACTAGGACAAAGTGTAAGCCAAATAAGTGCATAGCAGTGAAATCATATGTACCCAGTTACTGTGATTTAAGAAACGGCTCCTCAATGGAGGTAAATCTTCAAAATTCCTGGGAAATCAGACAGTGAAAAGCCTTTGTGTCCCAGTGCAGGAGGGTCAACATGGACAAGATGGCCAAATCATAGAGTCATAGAGATGTACAGAATGGAAACAGACCCTTCGGTCCAACCCGTCCATGCCGACCAGATATCCCAACCCAATCTAGTCCCACCTGCCAGCACCCGGCCCATATCCCTCCAAACCCTTCCTATTCATATACCCATCCAAATGCCTCGTAAATGTTGCAATTGTACCAGCCTCCACCACTTCCCCTGGCAGCTCATTTCCTTCTATGCTGTATTATTTTTATAGTTCTATAGTTCTATGGATCATTTGCCCATTTAATCCAGTATTATATATATGTACCTGTTCGTATGTGGATCTATGGTTGGATGACAGAAGGATGCTGCCTGTTTTTTTCTGAAAACGTTTACCCTTTAAACCTTCTACGGGGGTCTTATGCCAGCCAAACAATGTTATGACTTAAAGTACTCAGTGGTGGGGAGGCCAGACTCAGACATTGTTGTCCCAGGACTTTACAGAAGGACACAATTGTTCTGGGGCAGAGGAGGCCATTCAGCCCATCATAATTGTAGTGTATCGCCGCATGAGCATTATGACTTGGTGCCATTCTCCTGATTTTTCCCAGTAGCCCTGTACATTATACTTTCTGTTCGAATGATTATCTAATACCCTATTCAATGCCTTGATTGTACCTGCCTCCACCGTACTTTGAGACAGCACATTCCAGATCCTAACTACTCTGTGTGATTTTTATTTCCCTAATTACAATCTATGCCCTCTCATTTTTGACCCTTTTACAGATGAGAGCAATTTGTATTACTCTGTCCGGCATCCTCATAATTTTGAATGTTTCAATCAAATTTCCTAGTAGCCTTTCCTTCTCTGAGGCAAACAGTCCAAACATCTTTCAATCTCTATTTTCAATGAGCTCACATTCTTCATAAACAACTTTGCAGTGAGAGCCTGGCTTGAGACTAGAACATATGGGGATTATTGGCACGAGTTGAGTAAGCACCTGGAATTTGGCTCCTTAGGATTTCATTTTTTAATGGTGAGTTTGAATGATAAACCAGAGATATTGTACACAGTTCTCATGGTGATAAACCTGACACTTGTAATCAAACATATTCTTTTGTTTGAGACATGCTGTGTGATCACATTGCTCAGGCAATAGGGCTGGAGAAAGGTGAATATGACAAAAGTTGACTCTTTACATGGCTAAACTCCTGGGATTTGTCCTAATTGTCTGCTTGTGGCATTGAGCAACTGTCATGCAGCTTAATGATCTTAAGTAGCAAAGAGCTGTAAGTGAAGGCCATGTTGAACAAAACATTAGTTATCCACCTGATACTTATATGAGCAGTATGCAGCAAAAGAAATCACATGTATTCCTGGGAAGAGCTGTCGACATCAATTTGTGGGAGGAAGTGACTTTGTCACTAATAACTGATATACAGATTGGCTGCAAGAATCCTTGTACAAAAACAGGGCATGTCTACACCTTGCTTCAGATTGACTGGAACTCAAGGATCTAGCTCTGGGAGTGTAGATACATTTACAAGCATAATGGTTATATTAAGACTGCCTGGTTCTAATGCCTGCTAATCTACCTGGCACAACATCTTTCAATAAGCCTATTTTAACCATGTATTTTTGTACTTTGTAATTAGTCTTCCCTAAATTACTCCCAGAGTTCTCACAACAGGTTTTACTACAAGAACTGCAAATGTTATTTCCCAAGAGGCTCTCACAGAACTCTGCAGCGGGTCCACAGAAGCTCAAGACAAATAGCACAAACTCTGAGCTGAATCTTATTTCTCTAGCTAAGTGCAATTAGGTCGAAAGTTCAGAGAAATTCCTGCCATGAGACAAAGCAAAATTTCTCGCCAAACCTCTGAAATATGCCTTATTACCTATATACCCCACCCCAAAGCGATTCTTCACACCTCCAGGTACTCACTCTGATTTGACATCAATTTGTTGTGTGCTTTTGGTAAGATAGAAAGCTTAATATTAATATGGTGAGTTGGACTGGTAACAAACTGTTTAAGCAAGCAATAATTCCCCGTAATTGATAAATTGCTGCTGCCTAACAAAGAATTTGCCCTTCACTCCTCAAAGGTGAGGTGCCCCAACATCAAGATACCCCTCACTGGATATCTTATCCAATTTTGCCATAAATCTCACCCTAGCCCATGTTACTCAGCTCTGTATAAGATTCTACCCCACATATAATTTCTCCAGTGATTCCATATCCTTCTATAAGTTGATTTAAGATATTTTGCGGCTTCTTCTGCTTCTCCTGAAGTGCTGCAAATACTTCAATTAGAGTCAAGTTTTCAATTACGCAGACCATATCTAGCCATTTTAAGTTCCATATGGACATTGTATAATTTTAAAGAAAAAAAACAAAAGTTAATATGGTTTTAAAAATTATTTTGTTCTAAAACGAATAGCCATGCTAAAACTGTGGTGCAAAGGTCATAAAAGACAAAGGTCTATGTCGCAAATGTAATGGTCCTATCACTCATAGATCTTATCCTGTGCTCACTCGACATATGGGTTTAATCTTCCCCTCCCAAAAAATGACAGGGAAGGTGGAAGGATGGGAAGGTAATTGGGTGAGTTAACACTCTAGAGGTGCCGATTGCATGCCTTCTACCTTCCTGCCACCACAGGCATTATATTCTGGGTGGGAACACCTTCCTGTCTTGCCAACAACTGAGACTCCTTCATGAGCAATCAATGACCAGTTTGGGCCTATTTGCGCCCTGTCATAGTTAACTCCTTTCCTAGCAGGCAGCCTTCCCAAATGGCAAAACTGATCAGTCAGCTAGCCAGGATGGAGGGCCTGTGAATGGACAATGCCTTTGACAAGTCCCAGTCCCTAGGAAGGATCAGCGGCATGGATGGGGAGTAGGGAGCTTGCTGGCCTGCTTCACCTCTCTCACTGCTAGTTCCATTCAAGGTACCTTCTATCCCTGCTGCTTCTGGACTTCTGATTGCTGTGATGCCAGCTGCCATGACCCCTGATGCGACGTTAGAGCATATAGTTGCTATAGGACTCTGAATGACAGGCAGTTTCAGGTGAGGTGGGATATCTCTGTACTTAGAAGTGATCCTAGTAGAAAGCTATTGGGTGATCACTTAAGTGTCTGATAGGCAGAATATCGAGTGCCTTTCCCTTTCATAGTGGTGGGATCACCTTGCTCCTTCTATATCCACCACTGGTATATTTTTGAATCCCATCTCCACTGGCATGGTAATGTTGTGGTCAAGTCCACTACAATGATCTGAGATGCCTTAGATAGATTTATTACTACCAACTTTCCTTACTGGTATCAATCGAAGTAACTGACAATGAGAGTGGGGAATGATACTTACACAAAGTCTTCAGCAGAAATAAAGCTCAGTACTAATATTCAAAATATATTTCTTACTTAGTACTTAACAACTGGCAAAATGACACTTGTGACTGATGTAAAAGTTGCAAGGACTGGTAAAATGGAGGAAATTAATTGAAATGGAATTAGTGGGTATTTTCTAGTTTCCTATTCTCATTCTCTTCTGGCAAAACTGGCCTTAGGAACTGGAAAATCTACTTTAGAAATTACATTCATTGCTTTAAATTTCTACAATTTGGTTTCAGGTGATAACGTAATCCTTGTGCCAGCTAAATGACAAATGGTAGCTGCATCTATTACTAACATGAAAGCAGTTCCATCCACATTTTTTCAAATTGTGTTTTGGCAGGCACGATCAGAATTCTATTTTAGAGTTTTGTCTTTAATTGTCATAATAATTTTTACTTTTATCTGGCACTCAGATTTAAACAATGAATAAACAGCATAACAAAAATGTCCAAAGGCACTGTGACACTATAAAGTTACTGCTCAAGACTTGGATAATCATAAATAGTTTTGAGCAGAAGTACAATTAACTACTGTAGGACATATTCAACTGATTCTGCTTTCCAATGTGATGAAAATGTTTGTCAATGATTTGTTGCTCAATCATAACTTTCTTTTTAGATTAGATTACTTAACAGTGTGGAAACAAGTCCACACCGACTCTCCGAAGAGCAACCCACCCAGACCCATTCCCTTACATTTACCCCTTCACTTAACACTGTGGGCAATTTAGCATGGCCAATTCACCTCACCTGCACATTTTCTTTTGGACTGTGGGACATTTCCACATTTAATGCATATTTGTATTTGCTGGTTTTATCAAAAGGAAATGAGAAAAAGTATAATCTGTTGGGCCTAAATTACTTCCAAAAATTATATCTAATTACCCTCACCATACTGGAAACAAAAAAATGCTGGAGATCTCATCATCTGAGAGTTATCTAAACTCAAAACGTTAGCTTGCTTTCTCCCCTCGGATGCTGCCTGACCCATTGTGATCTCCACCATTTTTTGCTTTCAGTTCAGATTCCAGCATCTGTAGTAATTTGCTCCAACCCTCACTATACTGCTCTTGCTCAGCTTATATCCATTTCTTTGGAATACCAAGCCAACTCCTTACATCAGCTTTCTGGAATAAAAGGCTATCTTGAACTTTTTTTAAAAAATTAGTATTCTCAGGAACATGTTAACAAAGTGTTCCAAAATATGCTCACAGCACAACAGATAAAAAGGTTGAAGTTAGTAATTAGTCTCTAATTGTTGTATGTTTCATTTTGATGTTTACATTCTGATGGTCATTGTTTTTGAAAACTGCATTTGTTAGTTAGTTTAAATAACTGCGTATACATTAGTTCCTCGGGGAACCAACGTGAGGTGGCACTTCTTACTATCAAATATGGAAAGAGTTATGAAAAGCTTCATAACTGATATAACTAAGTGAATATTCTATCTAAAAATGGTGAATCTATGTGCTGACTGATCATCCTTTTATATCCAATGGCACTTTGAGTTACCACTTTGTCACAATTCCCAAGCATGCTGCAAATTAAGCTGACTTTCCAAAGTGAAGTTATGAAGTTTTCACTGAGGTTCATTTGTATAGTAATAGGCATAAATCTTGCATCAACCATTGAAACCAGGCACTATCTAAGATGTCATAATTTATTTTTAATTGAATGGAATAATAAATAATTAGGGTATTTAAAAAATAATAACTTGAGGCAATTTTTTGCTTCCCAGGGGCTGTTTAGAAGGCAGGTGGGGGTTGTAAAATTGGGCATGTTGTCATAGGTACTGTTCCCAGCAATTACCCATTGGCCCATCACAGTTTTATAAGGCAGCAGGGGAGGTATTAGATAGCCTGCCTATGGGCCAGTTGGGGCCCGATGTGGCCAATTAATGTTTAGTAACTTAACTGTGAAAAGAAGAAAAAACATTTATTAGTTTATTAATGTTTTATTCAATTTATTAAATTGAAGTGAGAGGCCATTTTAGAAAGGAGTGAAATGTTACATTGCTGTGCGTTTGGAAATACGTCTGGATTGCTGTGCGTCTGGATAAGGAAAGCAGTTTTCCTTCCCTAAATGGTATTAGCAAACTAGTTGGCTTTTCATGACAATGGTTTCACAATCAATATTACTGAGAACAGTTTTCAATGCTGGAATTAATCACCAAACTTTAAGTCCATCAACTGTTGTTGAGCCCATGTACCAAAACATTAGCCTGAGTCTTCAGTTTATTCAACAATAAAATTAACACGACACCATCATCTCTCCATATTGGTGTGCAATAGTTAGTTTCTTAGGAAACATACAGGATTCTGATACTATCTTTCGACTATAGGGGCGGTGTCTATAGGAAGCAGGCCCTTCGGCCCAACAAGTCCACACTGACCCACCGAAGCGCAACTCACCTCGACACATTCCCCTACATTTACCCCTTCACCTAACACCACGGGCAATTTAGCTTGGCCAATTGACCTAATCTGCACATTTTTGGACTGTGGGAGGAAACCGGAGAACCCGGAGGAAACCCACGCAGACAGGGGGAGAATGTACAAACTCCACACAGTCAGTCGCCTGAGGCGGGAATTGAACCTGTTCTTTGGAACTGTGAGGCAGCAGTTCTAACCACTGTGCCACCCTGCCACTTTGTTGGGCCAAAGGGCCTGTTTCCCCACTGTAGGGAATCTAATCTAATCTAATCTCAATCTAGTTTTTATTTTCATATTTGTTGACAGGCAGGAATGAACATTTACAACACTGTTACAAGTGAAACTTATATAACTTCCTGTGATGCATTTGCTGCATAAGTACAGCAATTTCTTGACATTTTAGTACAGTTTAATCACGAGCACACAAGCAAGATGCCATTTTCACAAAGGTTATAGTGACACCTGGTCCATTAATTTTGCCGCTACATTTTCCAATATTGACTTGGCCTTTGATCATTTTATTATTGAAACAAAATGGCCACTTAAGGTGGAAGCTATCAGCTGATATAATAAACTTCTATAATATTTAACAACACTTGCACACAAAACAAAGATAGAATCAGAGTTAATTACAGGCACCATTTTGCAATCCTGACAAGGTGGTTAATCTTATACCATTTGTGGCAGATTAGGAGATACCATAGGGAGATAAAGAAAGGTCGATATATCTACAGAGAGTGAGAGACAATATGTGGATTAATTCCCAGGAAATAACAAGGGAATGCAAAATATATAACCTGCATCCACCAAAGGTTCAGGGCTTAAGGAGATCCAGACTCAGCAGGGAGATTAATACTACTTGATTTGGAGGGGTTTCAGTGACTCCAGTCACTCTGCCTGTGGCTATTAAATTGACAACAGTCATAAATCTTCTTGCTATGGTGGATGATCCAAACAGCAGGGAATGATTTTGTTGGCATAAGTCAGAACCCATGCCGCCTGCATTCAGCTGGTGAATGATGAACAGCACTACAAGAGTGACAGGCTTATTCATTTTTTTCTCAAAATGCTGAGAGACATTTGGCTAGCTGGCAACAACACTGTGATGCACTTGGTTTTCTGAAGAATTTGGCCGTACTTAGCTACATCTGTCTGGAATTCTGATTGGCATTGGTCAAACCCATAGCAAATATTTGTCCAGAGTGTTTCTAACAATCTCGAAATGCAGTTTACGAGAAAGACAATGGCTACAAATTTGACTTTTCTGTATCAGTGGGACTGCTGAAGTTATCCTGTGAGTTTAAGGTTGAGCACTGGAATTTTTGCACATGGCAGTGACTATATAAGACCGTAAGACATAGGAGCAGAAATTAGGCCATTCAGCCCATCGAGTCTGCTCTGCCATTCATTCATGGCTGATAAGTTTCTCAACCTGATTCTCCCACTTTCTCCCCATAATCCTTGAACCCTTTGATACTCAAGAACCTATCCTTTTCAGTCTTAAATACACTCAATGACCTGGCCTCCACGGCCTTTTGTGGCAATGAATTCCATAGATTCATCACTCTCTGGCTGAAGAAGTTTCTTCTTATTGCCGTTCTAAAAGGTCTTCCCTTTCCTCTAAGGCTGTGCCCTTGGGTCGTAGTCTTTCCTACCAATGAAAACATCTTTCCAACATCTACTCTGTCCAGGTTATTGCTGAAGAGGGGCTTATGCCCGAAACGTCGATTCTCCTGCTCCTCGGATGCTGCCTGACCTGCTGTGTTTTCCAGCACCATATTTTTCAACATGAAGAGGATAAGGGTATGCTTAAAACAACAGTTGTGCATTGCCAGTTGCATTCCTGGTGTAATTGTATCTAACAGTTTAAAAATCCTGTCCAATAGCCAGCAAACCTCACTCTACACCTCGGAAGCTTCCACAATTGTGTTCTTTTCCAGGGTCTGCACTGTGGAACAGGATGAGACGTGTTTGTGTTCCTTCTTTCAGAAGGTGCACAAGGAAAGCTTTGTGATCAGCAGCCCAAAGGAAGAAGATGGTTCAGTAATATCATCTCAGTTTGACATCCTGAGCATCAGCAAATCCTTTTCTGCTGGACATGTATGACCTGAAGCCTACAGAAAGCATGGCCTCCTGGTTGTTTCTGTCTTCTATCGTGCAGGTCTTAGATGACGGTGCTTGGGAAAGGCTGGAGCAGCTGTTTTCTCTGGATGAGCTGTCCAATGCCCTCAAGTCTTTTGAGAAGAATAAAATGCCCAGAAGCGATGATTTACTGGCTGAGTTTTATTCAGCTGTGTGGGATTTGATTGGCCAGGACTTGTAGGAGGTGTACGACAGTGTGATTCTAGCTGGTATTGTGTGCGAATCCATGAAGGAAGCCATTGTTGCCCATATTTACAAGCTGAAAGAGGAGAAGGAGGACATTAGAAATTGGCCAATTTGGATATGGATATGGATTACAAAATGCTGTCTAATGTAATCGCCAACCAGGTTGTGTCTGCTCTGGGATCAGTGATTCACCCTGACCAAATCTGGGCTCTACCAAGTAGAAAGAGTTTGGGAGCCTAGTGTTCCTTAGGGATACAATCACCCACAGGTAAGGTTGGGAGGGAGGGGAGCAGGGGGGCTAGGGGTGTAGGGGTGTAGGGGTGGATGTCTGCCTCAGCATCCTGGTTCAGGAGAAGGCCTTTGACAAGATATCACAGACCTACATGAGGGATATGATCTCAAAAAATGGGCTTTGGGGAGGGAATCCAAAATTGGATCCGATTACTCTGCACCAACATAGTTAGTGCAGTCTCAATCAATAGGTGGGAATCAGAAAGTTTCCCCAACTGGATTCGGAGTCAGGCAGGGCTGCCCCCTCTCTCTTTGCTGCCTTGTTCGTGTGTTGTACAGAAACTATGCTGAGTCCATCAGGAAGAATGTGAGCCTTGGGAGGGAGACTATTCCAGTCAGTAGAGGCCGATAGGTCAAAGCCATGGACATGGATGACATTGACGTTTTTCTGCTGGGATCCACTGTCAGTGCACAGACTCACGAGTATCTGTGACCAATTTGAACTGGCCTCGGGAGCCAAGGTATGTCGAGGCTGGAGCAAGGCTGTACTCTTTGGGAACTTTTTCCCAGGATAGGGGAGTCCAAAACTAGAGGGATAGGTTTAAAGTGAGAGGGCAAAGGTTTAAAAGGGACCTGAAGGGTGACATTTTTGCACAGATAGTGGTGCGTGTCTAGAATGAGGTGACAGAGGAAATGGTGGAGGTGGTTACAATTGAAACATTTAAAAAGCATCTGGAAGGGTATAGAGGGAGATGGGCCAAATGCTGGCAAATGGGACTAGATCAGCTTAGCATACCTCGTCAGCATGGATGAGTTAGACCGACGGTCTATGTCTCTCTGATTACAACGGGGCTGACTGATGTTTTATGCCCTTCACCATCAGGTTAGATTACCTGAAGGTGTGAGGAATGTGGTTTGGAGGGGGCTGGAACATGTGTTAAAACCTGGGAGGAGTGTATTGCCAAAGTGAGGCAGAAACAGGGCACATGGGAGCACCACTCCCCTCTTTATTGCAGGTAAAAACCTAATCATCAGCTGTGAACTTGCTGTATGTACTGCAGGTCTGCCATTCCCTGAACCTGTCCCTCAGTGGACATTCGAGCCATCTTCCACGTCATCTGGAGGTCAAAGACAGACTGTGTCCACAGGGACACCATGTGCAAAGCTCTGGATAAGGAGGAGAAGGCCACACTCAATGCTGCCCAAATCCTGATGGTCACCTTTGTATGTGGCTGTATTGAGCTGTGTGTAGAACCTCAGTATGTAAACACCAAATGTCATGATGTACTGAGGTTCTCCCTGTCCCTGGTGTGTTGTGAAGGATTGGTCAGGCTTTGTTGCCATTGAATGCACTAATTAGTTTCCGTATCATCTGTCCCTCACCAAAAAATTTGCGAAGACAAACAACTTTGACCACGCATCTATCAGGCAGTGGTCAGCATGTAATCTCCTCAAGACCCTGTGGGAAAAGGAGAGGGTTGATTCTGTCACATTGTTCCCAGAGCAGACTGTCAAAGTCATTTGGCAGAATGCCTCATCACTAGAACGTTTCAACAAGCATTTAGACATAGCTGGACTGGTACTGAGAAGGGCACTACCTGTGGGATCCTTCATGTATGCCCAGACACTCTGTACGACCACATGTGCCACCCACATGACTATGGGCCAGAGGCAGAGAGCCAGACTGTCACACATCTCCTACTGGAATGTGCCTTTGCAAAAAATGTCTAGAGAGCAATAAATGCAGTAGTTTTATTGAGGTTTGTTCCAACCAGCTCTATGATGCAGGACACTGCACTCTATGGTCTGTTCCTTGGGATGCACATCGAGACAAACATCAATTGCGCTTGTAGGACCATCACCGTGGTGAAAGACAGTCTTCAGTCTGTCCAAAACTTGTTGATCTTGTAGCATAAAGAAGTAACTCAACTGAGGGTTGCAGACTAACACATTCCAAAGTACAGGACTATGTACTGAGGAACATCTAAAGCTTGGGGCAGATGCTGCCAAGACACAGTCGGACAAGTCTACCATGAACGCCTTTCTGCCAAAATATAATGAAGGTCCGTTACATCTGAGTTTGCCTTGTGTCCTCAATGGGAATGTAAATGGTTTCCTTTCATATTTTGAAAATGTCTCTTTTGTTGCAGCTGGATTGAAGCTCTGATCAGACATATCAACATTCTAATGTATTTTCTGAAAATTCTGTAGGAATTGATTTGCACCTGTTGTATTCACTTGATAATTCATGAATGAAGTGTATTTTGAAATAAAAATACCGAACAGTCACTTCTCTGTTTTTGGGAGTCTAGAAGTTTCTAAGCACAGGCAGCAGGTCGTTGTAGTGACAATAACAAGCAGGACTATGGGCAGTAGAGATCCAGGTAAATTGAGATAAATCACTATCATCATCTCTGGATTATCCCTTACCCTCTCATACACCAACCTTAGCACTGGATGCTGTTTCCTCCTACCACTTCTAATCTTTCATCCAGCTGCCATGGGAAGGTGAATGCAGCTGGGCCAACCTGCTACAAAATAGTACTCAGGAGAAGAGCCTTGTGTACTTCAGGGCAGTTTTTCATCCTTTCCAGTCACCACAGCTGACAAGTAGATTTTTAGCCTCAGTTATGTCTTCTCTTTAATGTAAGATCAAAATAGTCTTAAAGCCACAAATGTTGAGGCTTCATTTCTCTCTCCATGAAACTGGTGGACTGATACATTCTTGTTTAGCACATGACTACAGTGCAGCAGCAATATATTGTACCCTTGATGTACATTCTTCCAAACATTTGTTTCTGTTTGTGAATTATATGTAACATATTAGTATTATGATTACAATAACTAAATGGTATTTTATATGACATTAAAAAAAAATTCAAAACTGTGCTTCAGTTTAATCATGTTCCTAGCAACTTGTCTTTAGAAACAATGATGTTTGATTTTTTGGCTGCTAGACATGAAGGTGAAAAGTAAGCTGTCATCTTGGCTAGACTATCCTATAGATTTAGGTGTCTTGCACTCTCATTGGGGTAAATGCATTTGTTTTATGACCTGTTTTTATTTCTCCGCAGTGAGAGAAATTTGTTCACGTTATGCCACTTCACAGATTGACAGAATTTATGTGTGTCTGCAACAGCTCTTTGAGTTTGTAGCACTGTTCTGTGGATTTACATCAATTCAGCAAGGGCAGACATCATTGCAGCCAATACCGCCACTATTCATGCTCCATTATTTTATTCTGTTGATGGCAAATGACATTTGGTATCTTTCAGCTAGTAGCGCAAGAGAATAATCATTCCTTTTGACTCTAAATATTTCTTGTCAGTGTTACTTTCGAAGTTTAAGTTTTCAAAGTGGAGGGCACATCCCTGTTGTGCATCAATAGTCCTGAGGTGCGGCTGGTTGAGAATGTCAGGTTCTGGGGAGTGATGATCACCAACAATCTGTCCTGGTCCACTCACATCAACAGGATGGTCAAGAAAGCACAGCAGCTGCTTTACCTCCTCAGGAGGCTAAGGGAATTCAGCTTGTCCATAAAGACTCGTACCAATTTTATAGATGCACGATAGAAAGCATCCTGTCTTGATGTATCACAGTGTGGCATGGAAATTGTTCTTCCCTAGATCGCAAGAGTCGTGAACACAGCCCAGTCCATCACACAAACTAGCCTTCTATTCATTGCCTCCATCTATACTTCCTGCTGCTTTGGGAAAACAACCAATATAGTCCAAGACCCTTTCCAACCCAGTTATCCTCTCTTCCATCCTCTTCTGTCAGAAAATTACACACACAAACAGATTCATGAACAGCTTCTTCCCTGCTGCTATCAGACTTTTGAATGTTAATTCTGATCTCTCTCTCTGCACCTTCTCTGCAGCTGTACCACAGGATTCTGAACTCTGTTCTGCTACTTTGATGCACTTCTATGGTACAATCTGCCTGTACAGCATGCAAAACAACAATTTTCACTGTATCTTGGTATGTGTGACAACAATAAATCAACCAATCAATAATGTAGCCACGGCTGGAGGGTTTCTGCAATGGGGACAAGAGAGGTATTTATAGTTTCTCTAACCATGTATGAAGGTTTATAGTGCGGACTGTGTGTACACTTGAACATGCATGGAGACTGCCATTTAGCTATGTCCTGCTGCTGATGTACCATTACTAATTGAGAAGAATCTGTATGACAGATTTAAACGTTTTGATGTAAATACAAAAATAAGTCCCAGAAGAGGATTATTTTTGGTGGCATGTTAGATTTAAAGTATGATTTTCCTCATTAATACAATTAGGAAGGTCAGAAGTTCAGAATGAAAAATAAACTGGAGAAGAAAGGTAAAAGAACATTGTGTAAATAAGAAAGAAGCCAAAGGAAGAAAGAACTCATCTGTGAAGTGAGAAATACACAATGTAAAGAAAGAGTTAAACAAACTTATATGTCAAATAGATGTCTGGTATTAAACTAACCAAGAAATTTCAAAAGTGTGCCTCAATAGATTCAATGGTTCATTACTTCCCACAATGTGCCACCACCTGGACAACAAATTAAAAGAAGCACAGAAATACAGTTTGCTAAGACAGGATAAGAAGATGCACACATGTCGTGCTAACTGCATTCCAGAAGGAAAAAGAACACAGCAGAGAAAGTCAAACAGCCAACTGCACAAAATCTTTTGACCTCAAGGATCATAGAGTCATAGATATGTGCAGCAGGGAAACAGACCCTTCGGTCCAACCCATCCATGCTGACCAGATATCCCAACCCAATCTAGTCCCACCTGCCAGCCCATATCCCTCCAATATCTTCCTATTCATATACCCATCCAAATGCCTTTAAATGTTGCAGTTGTACCAGCCTCCACCACTTCATCTGGCAACTCATTCCATACACATACCACGCTCTACATGAAAAAGTTTGCCCCTTAGGTTTCTTTTATATCTTTCCCCTCTCACCTTAAACCTATGCCCTATAGTTCTGGACTCCCCAACCCCAGAGAAGAGACCTTGCCTATTTACCCTATCCATGCCCTCATAATTTTGTAAACTTCTATAAGGTCACCCCTCAGCCTCCGCGCTCCAGGGGAAACAGCCCCAGCCTGTTCAGCCTCTCCCTATAGCTCAAATCCTCCAACCCTGGCAACATCCTTGTAAATCTTTTCTGAACCCTTTCATGTTTCACAACATCTTTCCGATAGGAAAGAGACCAGAATTGCATGCAATATTCCAAAAGTGGCCTCCCAACTCCTGTACTCAATACTCTGACCAATAAAAGAAAGCATACCAAATGCCCTCTTCACTATCCTATCTACCTGCAACTCCACTTTCAAGGAGCTGTGAACCTGCACTCCAAGGTCTCTTTGCTCAGCAACACTCCCTAGGACCTTACCATTAAGTGTATAAGTCCTGCTAAGATTTGCTTTCCCAAAATGCAGCACCTCGCATTTATCTGAAATAAGCTCCACCATCCACTTCTCAGCCCATTGGTCCATCTGGTCAAGATCCTGTTGTAATCTGAGGTAACCCTCTTCACTGTCCACTGCACCTCCAATTTTGGTGTCATCTGCAAACTTACTAACTGTACCTCTTATGCTCGCATCCAATCATTTACGTAAATGACAAAACGTAGAGGACCCAGCACCGATCCTTGTGGCACTCCACTGGTCACAGGCTTCCAGTCTGAAAAGCAATCCTCCACCACCACCCTCTGTCTTCTACCTTTGAGCCAGTTCTGTATCCAAATGGCTAGTTTTCCCTTTATTCCATGAGATCTAACCTTGCCAATCAGTCTCCCATGGGGAACCTTGTCGAACGCCTTACTGAAGTCCATATAGATTACATCTACTGCTCTGCCCTCATCAATCCTCTTTGTTACTTCTTCAAAAAACTCAATCAAGTTTGTGAGACATGATTTCCCATGCACAAAGCCATGTTGACTATCCTTAATTAGTCCTTGCCTTTCCAAATACATGTATATGCTGTCCCTCAGGATTCCCTCCAACTTGCCCACCACCAATGTCAGGCTCACTGGTCTATAGTTCCCTGGCTTGTCCTTACCACCCTTCTTAAACAGTGGCACCAAGTTAGCCAACCTCCAGTCTTCCAGCACTTCACCTGTGACTATCGATGATACAAATATCTCAGCAAGAGGCCCAGCAATCACTTCTCTAGCTTCCTAAAAGAGTTCTCGGGTAAACCTGATCATATCCTGGGGAGTTATCCACCTTTATGCGTTTCAAGACATCCAGCACTTCCTCCTCTGTAATATGGCCTTTTTTGCAAGATGTCACCATCTATTTTCCTACATTCTATATCTTCCCATATCCTTTTCCACAGTAAATACTGATGCAAAATATTCGTTTAGTATCTTCCCCCATTTTCCACGGCTCCACACAAAGGCCACCTTGCTAATCTTTGAGGGGCCTATTCTCTCCCTAATTACCCTTATGTCCTTAATGTATTTGTAAAAACCTTTTGGATTCTCCTTAATTCTATTTGCCAAAGTTATCTCATGTCCCCTTTTTGCCCTCCTGATTTCCCTCTTAAGTATACTCCTACTGCCTTTATACTTTTCTAAGGATTCATTCGATCTTAACCAAACCCTCAATTTCTTTAGTCATCCAGCATTCCATATACCTACCAGACTTTCCTATCACCCTGATTGGAATATACTTTTTGTGAATTCTCGTTATCCCATTTCTGAAGGCTTCCCATTTTCCAGCTGTCCTTTTTACCTGTGAACATCAGTCCCCGATCAGCTTTTGAAAGTTCTTGCCTAATTGGAGAAAGCCTTTCTCCAATTTAGAACTTCAACTTTTAGATCTGGTCTATCCTTTTCCATCACTATTTTAAATCTAATGGAATTATGGTTGCTGGCCCCAAAGTGCTCCCCCACTGACACCTCAGTCACCTGCCCTGCCTTATTTCCCAAGAGCAGGTCAAGTTTTGCACCTTCTCTAGTAGGTACATCCACATACTGAATCAGAAAATTTTCTTGTACACACTTAACAAATTCCGCTCTTAACCCTTAACACTATGGCAATCCCTGTCTATGTTTGGAAAGTTAAAATCCCCTACCATAACCACCCTATTATTCTTACAAATAACTGAGATCTCCTTACAAGTTTGTTTCTCAATTTCCCTCTATTGGGCAGGCTTTATGGAGTCAGAAGGTGAGTTACTCGAGGATTTCTAGCCTCTGACCTTCCCTGTTATTATGTGGCTAAGCCAATTCAGTTTCTGATCAATGGTAATCACCAGGATATTGATAGTCTGGGATTCAGTGATGGTAACACCATTGAACGTCAAGGGATGATAGTTAAATTAACTCTTGTTGGAGATGGTCATTGGCTGGCTTTTGTATGGCATGAATGTTATTTGCCACTTTCAGCCCAAGATTGGATACTCTCTTGGTCCAGCTGTGTCTGCACATGGATTGCTTTAGTACCTGAGGGAATGCAAATGATGCTAAATTTGATGCAGTCATCAGCGAACATCCTCATTTTTAACCTAATGATAGTGGGTAGGTCATTGGTGAAGCAACTGAAAATGGTTAGCTCAAGAACACTCCCTGAAGGATAGAGCATGGAGATGTCCTCCAACTGAAATGACTGATTTCCAATAATCCCAATTATTTCCCTTTGCACCAGGTTTGGCTCTAACCAGTGAAGAGGTTTCCTCCTGACTCCCATTGTGAAATGCTTCAAATGATCATTTTGTGAAGTGTTACAATTTAGGAAACTGAGTTACTGTGATCTGTAACAGATTGTCTGAGAAAGTAGTGGAAATAGATTGAATAATAATGTTAAAAAAAGGATAAATATTGAAGAGAAAACAGAAGACATTTGTTTTAAGTTCCCCATCACTCACTCTATGGATCAGAGCTTTGGACCATTTGAAGACTACTCAAATATCCCTTTATTTTTATTTTTTGAGGAGAGTTATTTCTCTATTTTACCTTTGTTTTTAAATTACAAATAAACAATAATTGTGAATGTACCAACATGAAAACTTGACCACAAACAGAAGTTATGTTCTGAGGTACATGAGCAACTTAACCGTCTGTCCCATTAAATGGACTAAATTTCCTACTGTGAATGATGTCGAATAAAGTCAGTGCTCTGGGTATTGCCATGGAGAAGCTATAATTTTGATGGAAATGTTGGTTGTTTTGAATTATGGCACTGATTGTCTTTTTATGTCTTAAAAGTGCAGAATCTTTAATAGCAAGAAACTGCTAAATCTCAAACATTCGAAGTATTGCATCTGTTTCAATCTCTTACTGCAAATATCATCAGGCAACTTACCTGAATGTAATAAAGTCTTTTTTTCTTCAACCTAATACCTGTTTTTTGTTTTGTTTTCTCTACCTTTCATAATTACTTGCCTCCCACCCTCTTATAATTTATGTCCTAATTTATCATATGCAAGTACAGTACACCATTACACTGGACTGTTAAAAGCCATTTTCAGTTTCCAAACCAACTGGCTGGCAGCCAAGATCAATGGATAATCTGAACTGACTAAATGCTTTCCCATGGCTTGGTCTCCCTAGCGCTCTCTCTAGCAATATCAATGATGTAATTTAGAAATGTATGGTATTTCTTAAATGACTGTCCTATGTCAGAAATCCTTCAACCAAAAAAATCTGATGTGATCAAAGATAGCTTCAAAACAAGTTCTTGTTTCCAAGTAATGAAATGGAGGCGCTTGATACATGTAAGACTGAAGGAATTGGAGTAGAGAAAGAATACATCAAGGCAGCAGGCTGAGAAGAGGCTATTAGAATAGATGAAGTCTCAAGTGGAGGAAAAGCACAGGCAAAAACTAATCACTGAATGCTTTGTTTCCATGCTGGTTATTTTTTGTATTTGTGTACCTTAACTAGATTATGTAGTGATCGATAGAACTTAATTTGTGAAATGAGAAGCAGCTTCTGACTGTCTCAAGAGTTAAGAGATCAGAAACATAAAGTGATAAATGCAAAATGTAATTTTCTTTATATTGTTGCCTAATGACAAAACCATGAATCAGTTCCCACACTCATGTCATCTGCAGAAGTGGCAAGCAAGAGAGATATTGACAACAGTTGTGAGATTCATTTTTCTGACAAGCAATTAATGAAAAAAGTCCCATCTTTCAAGCACTACCTTAAAAGCTAGTTGTTAAAATGAAAATAAATGTCCAAGGAGTTTGAGGTTTAAGATCCAAACGACCTTGATAATCCATTTCATAAGTAACAGTATAGTCTCAAAACATCAGTGAAAAATGTAATGCATTTTTTTACTCCACTATCTCTTATAAGAACCTACTCAGGTACAATTATATTGAATGTTATGATCATGCATCATGATTGTTGGTTCTCTCATGTACAATAATGAGTATCTATAAATAAAGTTTTGTTTTGGAGCCTTGCTTGTATGCATTTCATATTCAAATTAATTAACTTCAGGAGGTTATACAAGGTAAATTCCACATTGTCAAATGAATGACCTCAAAGAAAAAAGTCATGATATATTTTCACTCTTGATGTTTATCCTGGCAAGTTGTTCAGATGTGATAATCATGAGGATGACTGTAAGAAAACATCTTCCTCTCCAGTCCCCAACCACCACATTATCAATCAGCCCATCAAAATTTACTGTTCAGGATTACTAAAGCTCATGATTTAAGAAAGCCACAAACACTGTTGAAATACACCCAAATTGGGTGATTCATAGATGGGAATGACATTAACAGTGCTGTGGAGGCATTCAGTTAAGATGTATTCCTTAGTTGATGTTTAACCCTATGTGTATGAAATGACCTTGTGCTACAATTATGTTGATTGATGTTTAAAAATTCAGACATTGCAATTAATTGAGGGTATCATATTCAACTGGAATTACTGAAGTAAAATACACCTCACAGTGCCAGGGTGTACACATCAAAGAGTAATCCAATTATAGACTGTATGGGATCATAGTCAGTAGTAAAGTTGGAATAACTGTTAGACCACTGGCTTTGAAAGCTGAAAGGGAGCAGGTAAACAACGTGCTGTCTCAAATTGGAGTCAAATGCTAGTAACTGAGCACTTTAGTTGCATTGTTCATGTTATGTTATCCACTATTATTTAAAGAAGGGCGTTCACTGTTACTTTCCCATAACCATGAACATTTAATTCTGAAAGTGACCCACTTACTTTTCAGTGACTCTCATTGTTATCACAGTGAGTGCTAAAACTTATTAAAAGCAGAAGCCCAAGAGCACCTTAGGACCTGTCATACCCTTCAGAATTTCCTGTCTAGTATAACACTATTCCAATGAGATTCTGTATGAGAATGATAGACCGTGTTCAGAGCAGAAAAGTTCTTCAGGCTCCGAATTTCACTGATTTTCTTGTCTCATGACATAACTACGGCCAGGTACATTATCGACATGTGAAAAAAAAACTGAATAATATCAGGCAATCAGAAATTAAAGCAAAGTATCCAATTTTGACATTAGGGCGGGCAGGGTTTGGGTGAATTAAAATGTCTGTGATGGTCAGTCATGTCACACCATCATCTGGTGCAGGGAGGGTTGCAATTGCAGACTGGGAGCAAAAAAAAATGTTTTTGGCAACTTGAAATGTTGACAGGTTGATAAAATGCTTTGCCAGATTGCTACAAGGAGCAGCAATCACATGTAGATTTCCAACCCTCTCCTCCTTTTGTACAAAATTAAAGAGCTCGACGTTTCCAATGGGTGATTCCCATCAGGCCTCCTTCAGAAATGTGGTGCCATGCTTTCAGTCTGACAGGTTCTTGGTCGTGCAGAACAGTTGGGAGAAAGGCAAATCAGGCTCCCTCTCTCACAGCAGTCAATTGCCTTATTCTGTGTTTTAATGGTGCATCAGCACAGAGAGCCACTTGAATAACAACTGTGAAAGTGCAGAAGATAAGTGGGATGTTAGGCTACCAGGAGGGTGGAGTATTGTGCATAGGATCGAGTGCCAGGTCAGTGGGGTGTTATGTGGATCGGGATAGGATGCAAGGTAAGTAGAATGCCATGTGGGTAGAGACCAAGGGACAAGCTGGCAACTGAACCAACTAAGTGTGGCTTCGGTAGGGCAGGTGGTATGCAGGAAATATCTGGTCTGGCTGCAGGGCAGAGGGGTTTGTGCAGTGATCAGGAGGGGTGGTTGGATCCAACAGTGGGCAAGGGGTGAATTTCCATATTGAATGTCGATATGAGTAGTGTGAATCAAAAATTGTATCACTGAAAATTCCATGTAATACACAGAGGAAATACTGTATTCAAGATTTGTATGTATTGATTGATTTATTGTCACATGTACCGAAGTACAATGAAAAGCTTTGTTTATAAACAGTACATGCAGATGATAGCAAGCAAGGATGTATAGATCAGAGTTTGTAAAAAGACTTAGACAGAGGCATACAGGTTACATTGCAGAAAGTAGTTGTTCCTGAATCTGTATGTGTGTGTGTGTGTGTGTGTGTGTGCGTGTTCAAGCTTGTGTATTTTCTGCCTGATGGAAGAGGTTGTAGGAGATCATTACTGGGGTGTGATGGTCTTTGAAGATGTTGGCAGCCTTTCCGTGGCAGTGAGCCTTGTAAATGGAGTCCATGGATGGAAGGTTGGCTTGCGTGATGGTCTGAGCTGTTTATACAACCTTTTGTAGTTTCTTATGGTCCTGGGCTGACCAGTTATTATACCAGGCCGTTATACACCCAGGCAGTAAACAAATGGTATATCTGTAGAAGTTGGTGAGGTTCCATTTGAATATGCCAAATTTCCTGAGCTGCCTGAGGAAGAAGAGGCATTGTTGTGCCTTCTTGACCATTGTATTAGTCCAGGGCAAATTGTCGATTTTCTGAGGAACTTGATCCTCTCTCCACCTTCTCAACCTTAGTTCTGTTGATGCAAATGGTGGCGGGGGGGGGTGGGGGAGGGGTGTTCTCCCCCTTTCCTTCTAAAGTCAATAATCAGTTCCTTAGTTTTGCAGACATTGAGATAGAGGTT
Organism: Chiloscyllium plagiosum; assembly: GCF_037043375.1. Taxonomy (NCBI): domain Eukaryota; kingdom Metazoa; phylum Chordata; class Chondrichthyes; order Orectolobiformes; family Hemiscylliidae; genus Chiloscyllium; species Chiloscyllium plagiosum. The sequence continues at coordinate 25,660,607 of NW_028270142.1, read as the reverse complement.
GCTCTCATTGCACCCCATCTCCATGTCCTCTATCTCCCTTCTGTATTTTGACTCATTATTGTTAGTTTTCCATCCTACGACGGTGGTGTCATCAGCGAACCTGTAGATGGCACTCATTTGGAATTTGGCAACACAGTTGTGGGAATACAGTCGGGATCTGAGGACACATCCTTGGGAGGGGAGTGGTGGAGGGAGGGGCTCTAATGTTAAGTGTTATTGTGGAGTAGGTGCAGTTACCTATTTTCACTGATTATGGATCCAGATGCCGAGGGCGGAGCCAAGAACAATGTCACGGAGTTTTGAAATCATTCTGGAGGGATAATGGTTTTGAAGATGGAGCTGTAGTCAGTGAGAGAAGTCTGATGTAGGTGTCCTTGTTATCCAGATGTTCCAGGGATAGGGAAATGGCATCCACTGTGGACCTGTTACATTGGTAGACAAATTGCAGGGAATGGAGGCAGGATGGGAGACTGGAGTTGATGTGGAATTAAGTTATTGCACAAATTATTGAATGTCTGATAGAAAAAGTAAATTGTCCTCATCATTATTTTATTCCTAATCTCCCCTACAAGAAGGGGCTCCTCTCAGAATCCAGTCTGTGAAATCCCATTAGGATCTGTTTCAGTAAGTTTACTTTTCCTTCTTTTAAACCCCAATCAGTAAAGACCCAACCTGTTCACACTGATTTGACAAGAAAATCCCTTCATCTCTAGAACAATAGAGTGAACCTTTTCTGAACTGTATTGAATACAAGTAAGTCCTTTCCAAATTTATAAGTGTGAGAGCTGGGATAAGGTTAGCGAGTGGGCAGGAGGTGGGGTGATAGGGGAGAGAGACATTTTCATGTTCTCGAATGACTTCCAGACACTGATGAAGACATGACAGAAGTGCCAAGACCTCGGAGTTCACTCCCTGAGGACACGCCCACTGAATGACATCAAGAAAAGAATTGCGCATTCATGTGTCATGGGGACTTGGAGCAAATCCCAATGTTGTCTCAGTATAACGGTCAGCCTTGTTACATAGGCATAGGTGAAGAACGAGGAACTCTGAAGCCAATTGCTCGCAGGGTTGTCACCCAGCATTTTGTGAACCCCTGGCTTAGGCAGTCACTTCACAATTATAGTACGGTACAAAAACCTTTCAAGAAATTGTAAGGTGGCTGGCAGGAAAAACACCTATGGATTTCATGGACCTATCAACTATGTAGTCAATATTAATGTCTTATGTATTATATTGGCAAAATCTAATGAGTCTTTACTTCCTGTACATTTCCTTCCACATGTATTTAATTTAAAGGGAGGGACACATGGCTGTGTGGGGTAAAAAGCAGTAACGAGAAAAATTGTAGGTGGAAGATCAGAGCCGCGATAGTTGTGATCCTGTATATAAATCATGAAGTTGCAAAGTTTTCTTGTCTATGCTCATTGGCAGAGCTGCAGAGTGAAGGGTGATGTTCTTCCATTCTAATTTGATGGTTTCTCAGAGGACTGCTCTGTCCAAAGTGTGATTTTCAGACTCTGCCACATACAAAACAGGAAGTGCTTGAAGGTCTGAAAGATGGGTTGTTCAGAATTCTGGGTACTCCCTCAACTTTACCTCTGTGTATTCCTGAAGAAGTCAATGTGCACACCACTTTTCCAAATGTGCTTTCTTCATTTTACTTGGTCATAATTTAGGCTCTTAAATAAGTCAGCAGAAATGTTTGATTATTGACAGGGATGCTCTGAGGATGCATTTAAAATGTTTCTGCTGCCCTCCTCTCACAATCAAGTTATGAATAGAACACTTTATGCAGAATGCAGACAAATAAATGGCATTTCCTTGAGCAAAGCTAGTTTGAGTGATTTGCAACTTGACATTGGGCGTATTGGTTTGAGAGAATATGCTATTGTTCAATGGCTATTCTTGCACCCAGTTTTGGATGATTATTTTTGATTAGATTCAGATCAGATTCTCTACAGTGTGGAAACAGACCCTTCAGCCCAACTAGTCCACACTGACCCTCCGAAGAGTAACCCACCCAGATCCATTCCCCTAATTAATGCACCTAACTCTATGGGCAATTTAGCATGACCAATTTACCTAATCTGCACATCTTTGGATTGTGGGAGGAAACCGGAATACTCGGAGGAAACCCACGCAGACATGGGGAGAATGTGCAAACTCCACACAGACAGTCACCCAAGGCTGGAATTATACCCAGGTCCCTGGCGCTGTGAGGCAGCAGTGCTAATCACTGAGCCACCGTGCCACCCCTTATGAAAGCACTGCTGGTTGTAATTGTCCAGTAAATCAAAGAGCCTGCTGCTATGTTTCCTCTCATATTGCTTTTTTCTGCCCGTACATGTGAGGTCCATGCATGGCAGCAACTTCTGAAATTGGATGTCAATGTTGGCAATGATATTGACACATAGATCAGCATGTGTGGGCCCTCTGAGCAGCTGCACAACTTCAAAGGAGCATTGGCCTGCTGTGGGTTAACCAAGACCCCAAAATATAAAGTACTTTAGGAATTGCTCTTTCCTGTAAAACATGACCAGAGTCTTGGGTTTGAGATCCTGGTCCTGAAATGCTCCTTTCCTCAGTGGGAAAGTAGCATTTGATAGACAGCCATAAACCCAAGCAAAAGGAAAATATTAAGATTATTGCCTCTGACCAACCTGACAATAATGACTAATTGAGCTGGATCGCCAAATGATTTCAACATAAACTTGGACATGGAACAAATCTGCACAAATTGTTCAATCTTCTGAACAATGAGCCAACCTAGAAAGAAACACTTCAAATGCTAATTAACATATCACACACCTTTATTTATCCTGGTATAAAGCTCAATTTAGGTTTATTAAAGGCTTTCAATTAAAAATGTCAAATATACCTTGTAATAGTAATTAATGGTTTCTAATTCATTAAGCTTATTCCAATTCCTCATAAATCTGATCTGGAAACTCATAAAAACTAAGACTATAAGCTATCCATCAATGCCACATTATAGTTAAACACCCTGCCATTAATTATCAGTGGTCCTGATGGTTCTACAACCTCCTACATGACAAACAATAATTGGATGTGATTTGCCATCCATTGGTCATGATTGGTTGGGGAAAGTGTAGTACTGGCATGCTAAAAGAAAATAATGAATTGTTTCGGAACAGAAAACAAGTAAAGATTATATAGTTTTATCAAGAAAAAGAAACAGTTTTAAGTTGTCATTGATTCATTTTTAGAAAAGCAGACCCATTTTTGGTCTTGTCAGGTCATATATTATTCATCAAGGAAAAAGCAAAAATAACTAAATTCCTACATTTCACTGGAGAACTTTCTGTTGGCAACATCAGCATAGTGCAGCAACAGAAATATGTAACTATTTTCTTGCATGTAAATATTTTCGTACTGCTGCAGTGAACAAGTCATTAACCCGATGTTTGAAAAATGGGTCTGGTAGCTACATTAGTGACTCAAAACTTCACAACTTACTTATCATTTTAAATATGGGTTGTAAAAGCTTTGATCACAGGTTGCAAGTTCCCTATTCCACTGATTCCTGGCCTAACCAGCAACCTATTTCTCTGTATTTCACAGGCTAGTCATTTGTGCTGTTTTGAATCCTGATCAGACAAAAGCATGTTCGTTTGGCAAAAACATTACTTCTTCAATTCTTCTTCAGCCCATCTACCAATGACCCATTCATATGAATCTCTGAAGCAATGCATGGAATTTTTGAAGGGTTTCAATCGTTCATTTTATTAGACATTTGAAACTTATTTTGTGACGTGTTCAAGAACTTATTTTTGAGTTAATGCTTGAGTTTATCTCTGTGATAAAAGCTTTACTCAGATGCATAATTAGCTATAAATGACCACTTCTTGAACTTGAGGTAAAAGTGCAGAACTGAAGTATATGATTTGAAAATGAACAAATCTCAATAAGGGATGAAATTAACACAACTTTGAGTAGTGGATGTTATAATATTGTGCAGATTTACAGTTGAGAAAGGCATTAAAAGTTAAGATTTTAAAAAAAGAACAGAATTGAAGCACTGAACACAGGAAAATAACAACAGGAGTGAACAATTCAGTTCCTTAAGCCTGTTCCTCAATGCAATTAGATAGTTGATCATATCTCAGCTCTAATTATCCACCTTTGATCCATACCTTTATTTAATTGCATCTGTGTTCAACAGAAAACTATTAACATCAGTTTTGAAAATTTGAATTGACTCAATGTCCCCAGCAATTTTAGGGAAATATTTCCCAGATATCCATTACCCTTTGTGTGAAAAAGTGCATCCCGATTTCAAACAAAAAGAACTGCAGATGGTGAAAATCAGAAACAAAATCAGAAATTGCTGGAGAAATTCAGCAGGTCTGGCAGCACCTGTGCAGAGAAAGCAGAGTTAACATTTTGCGTTCAGTAACCCTTCTTCAGAACATATCCTTCTGTTTTTTTTTCCAGCAATATTTGATTTTCTTCCTGATTTCACTCCTGAATAACCAAGCTCTAATTTTAAGATTGCCTCCTTTTATTTCTAGATCTGCCCAGGAAATAATTTCTCTCAACATATCCCATCAAACCGATTTTATAATTTCTTGACCTTAATTTGTTTGACTCTGCTACACACACAGGAGAATAAAGCCAGAGGCAAAATTTGGTAAATTTGGTGAGAATGATGAAATCAGAATCTTGTTATTCAGAAATAAATTCCCAATTTTTCCTTAAGTTTTAAAAGGCGAGTTCAGAATCTTGCGAGTGAGCGGTGATGACCTTATTTTCAAGCATTATATTTCATTTTTAGCCCAGTTCTCCTTAATTTAATTCTCCTCTGTTCCCTGAAAATATAGATGGAATGAATAACTGACATGTACACCAGAGCATGTACCTGGCAATGACAACTCATTGCTTGTCCTGGCTTTCATCCAACTCTAACTTTAATGCAAAGCCTCTGCATGGTTTATGGGCAGCATCCTCTTTGACTCTTCATTCATACGAGGAAGCAGCAGCAAACTACTAGCTTTATCACATCATACCTGCTTCTCAGTCCATCTCTCATACCACTGGTGTTCAGGGTCACTGAGGTCTTGCATGGTTTCATCAGATCGTTTTATTCACAGGGACACCTATGAATCTAAATAGAATACATTTTCTGGTTCTTAGCTTGATTTCTTAACATTCAGTCACTGAGTGCTGACTTGGAGATTGCCATCCTCTGCAGCTTGCTTTTTAATGCAGCGGATAAGTCAAACAGCTTGTCACAGTGGGGAGCGTTAAAAAGGCAAGTGGGTGGAAATGTTACTGTATGGTACTGTGCTATGTCAATATTATGCCTACAGTATGTGCCAGAAGGTTCTGCAGCACAAACACTGTTTGCTTCAAGCAAATAGCTAGGTTTAAAAGTCAAAGAGGGAGCAGTTCTCAGTGGGATCTATGAATGAGTCTATCAGTCAGATAGTGCCACAATTTTAGTTGAGGTGCACATCCGAATTCAGGCCAGGAGTTAAGCTGCAGTCGATCAGGTGCCTGGTTCTACCAGAGTCTGGTGATCCATGCCCTTGTTGTTCGGGAACTGGGTCACAGTCACCCATGAAAGTAAAATGCAACCAGTCCAGGGATCACAGGATGTCAGTCAGGGTGATGTGAGGATGTCAATCAGAAGCTGGTTTGGGTCATTATTTCCTGCACTGAGCAAAAGGGAGAGATTTATTATGCTGAAAGTAGACCAAAGAGCAGATTGTGATGATGCTGGAATAAAACAGCTCTTACAATATCCCAAATGAGTGTGGAGGAAACACAAAGGGAGGACGAGTTGGCTGAGAGTAGAGTTAAAAACGTAGCCCTGTGAATTTCTCCTGTTCATTGATTGTCAATTGATGAACACCACACAAAAATGAGACAAATACTTTGTACCCCATTATGAGTTACAATATTTAAAAGACGTTTGGGCAAATATAGGAATAGGAAGCATTCAGAGGGATATGGGCTAAACATAACCAAATGAGACTGAGTTTAGTTTCAGAAACCTGGTAAGCATGGACAAGTTGGACCGAAGAGTCTGTTTCCATGCTGTATGAATCTATGACACCATCAATGACTCTGTACAACATTGACCTGTGGCTTCCTTTGGCGGTTCACCTCTCCACTCCTCCATCCCTGGGTCCCTGTCCACAAAGTGGTGAGCAAACTTTGCTTTCAGGGCCATTTCTGACCTAGTTCTGTTCAGGCAGCACACTTGGAAGGACAGCTATTAGCTTACAGCATGTGAAGTACAGTACAACTCTACTTTAAGCATGGCATTGGTGGCCTGATCGCCAGAAGGCCCCAGCAGTAGCAAACATTTCTCCTCCCTCTGGGGTGAGAACGCACGAGAAGAGCACCAACGAGTCCTGTTACATATTTAATGAGGTGAAGAGTGAAAACCTGCGTGAGAAAATATGCCCTAAGCCTGAGACAACTGAGAGCCATAAACCTCATTCAACAAAATACTTCTAGGATAATTGGGAAAATTCAGTCCCATGTGTTGATGAATGTATTGGTATGTAATTAATCGATTGCTGTGCTCTTTCAGGCAGAGTGTTAATGAAGTAGATCAAAATACTTTGCATGTTCTCCTAGAATTTTATGATGGCAAAGCACAATCACAATTTTTATCCAGTTAATGTTGTACAATGGAGTGGAATTTCCCTGTTCATTGGCTGTGATTTCCATTGGAAACCATACAAAAATGAGACAAAAACTTAATATGTTTTCCCAGGGTTTTCATTTACACCATCTACCGAAATTATATCAAACAAACAGAAGCAGCCCAACATACATTTATCTGTTCCCCACACCCATACCATCTCCAATATCTCCATGTATTTAGCACAGGTCTGGAAGATATAAAATGTGACTCATAGGGCATAAGAAATGAATCAGAAGATGCTTGGCACACTGACCCATTCAACAGCCATCATGAGTGTTGTAACTGTTCCAAATGGTCTCTAATTAGCTGCTATTATTTACACAATTATGATGAATTTGTGAAAGGATCATTGTTCAGTGCTGGCAAAGATTTGCTTTGGAAACTTGGCAAATTTTATTTGTTTATCTGGGACAAGCTTCTTGGTGTCTGAATTAAAAGTGGATGGAGTGAAAGGTAAAGTCGTCATAGACAGAGCAGAGGATAGGGCTGCTCTCTCATTAGTGTTTAACCTGAGGTCAGCACACCTCAGGCAAGGGGAGAACATAGCCTGGATGAGAAAAGTTGAGTAGAGGAATGTGTGGAAAACATTCATATTTTGACTTAATTTTCTCATGCTATCATTTTTAATTGTTATGTTCCATTCACCTGAATGATATTTTATCAACAGTATAAAAAGTTTAAGCTGTTAGGTTTTATGCCAATGCTTGTTATTTAAACAATGACGTGCTATTAATAATGTACAGTTGCAAACTTATTTATTATGTTATTGCTATATTGACCTATGACACCTTTAGGCCAATCTATGCAGCACTGCTGTTCACCAGTGGTAGCTAATATGAAATCAAGTGCCAACTATCAGAAATGGAGGAGAAACAGGAACAGGCTATAGAGTTGGATGATAATCCATGTCATAATGAATGACAGAACAGGCTTACATACAAATTAAATCATTCTACATACAAGCTACCCTTTGTGTGAAAAAGTTGCCCCTCAGTTCCCTTTTAAATCTTTCTCCTCTCACCATAAAAATATGCCCTCTAGTTTTGAACTCCCCTACCCTGGGGAAAAGACCTTTGCTATTCACCTTACCTATGCTAGTCATGACTTTATAAATGTCTAAAATGTCTCGACCTCCCAGCATCTCAGTTTACATAGCATATACCATAGATAGGTTCACTTTAGTTCAGATATCTGAAGTTAAAATATAGCTCCTAACTATTTACAACACCATGATACAGCACCATTATACACAGATTCTAAGTTCTATGCTAACTGAATTTCCTCTACATTTCACTTATGCACGTGCATAATTGATCCGACTTCATCAGACAGAGAGATTGTAGTTAAGACTATTACTTTTACAAAGGAATGTCACAGCTTGTCAAATCATGTAAATATCTTGAAATTACAATTCTTATTTGTTCTGGAATCTGTGCCATAATAGAATACACACTTCAATGTTTTAATATGTATAAAGTTAAAAATCACACAACCCCAGGTTATAGTCTAACAGGTTTATTTGGAAGCACTAGCTTGCGGAGCACTGCTCACCTATGAAGGAGCAGTGCTCTGAAAGCTAATGCTGCCAAATAAACCTGTTGGATTTATAACCTGGTGTTGTGATTTTTTAACTTTGCGCACCCAATCCAACATCAACACCTACAAATGATTAATATGTACAGCTCATGTGTGAATTCTCAGCATCACAAGTCATTACAATATCAATTTTTGACATATTCATTGAAAATTACTGTACTTCATGTTAAAGGAAGCAGCATAATGATTGTTACTTAAGGCAGACATTGACGTTGAGATTCAATATTCCAATTAATCTGTGAGCATTACCTTTGGACGCCTAAGGTCGAGAGTCTTGGATGACTGTGACATCTGTGGTGATATCAATATCCTTGTGTATAAGACTGTTATAGAACATAGAACATAGAAGAATACAGCGCAGTACAGGCCCTTTGTCCCTCGATGTTGCGCCGATCCAAGCCCACCTAACCTACACTAGCCCACTATCCACCATATGCCTATCCAATGCCCGCTTAAATGCCCATAAAGAGCGAGAGTCCACCACTGCTACTGGCAGGGCAATCCATGAACTCACGACTCGCTAACATCTGTCCTATACCTACCACCCCTTAATTTAAAGCTATGCCCCCTCATAATAGCTGACTCCATACGTGGAAAAAGGTTCTCACGGTCAACCCTATCTAAACCCCTAATCATCTTGTACACCTCTATCAAGTCACCCCTAAACCTTCTTTTCTCCAATGAAAACAACCCCAAGTGCCTCAGCCTTTCCTCATACGATCTTCCTACCATACCAGGCAACATCCTGGTAAACCTCCTCTGCACCCGTTCCAGTGCCTCCACATCCTTCCTATAGTATGGCGACCAAAACTGCACACAATACTCCAGATGCGGCCACACCAGAGTCTTATACAACTGCAACATGATCTCAGGACTCAGGAACTCAATTCTTCTACCAATAAAAGCCAGTACGCCATATGCCTTCTTCACCGCACTATTTACCTGGGTTGCAACTTTTAAAGATCTGTGTACATGGACACCAAGATCCCTCTGCTCATCCACACTACCAAGTATCCGACCATTAGCCCAGTACCCCATCTTTTTGTTACTCTTACCAAAGTGAATCACCTTACACTTAGCTACATTGAACTCCATTTGCCACCTTTCTGCCCAGTTCTGCAGCTTATCTATATCCCGCTGTAACCTGCCACATCCTTCCTCACTGTCAACAACTCCTCCGACTTTCGTATCATCCGCAAACTTGCTCACCCAACCTTCTAGCCCCTCCTCCAGGTCATTTACAAAAATGACAAACAGCAATGGTCCCAAAACAGATCCTTGCGGAACACCACTAGTAACGGCACTCCGAGATGAACCTTTACCATCAACTACTACCCTCTGTCTTCTTCCAGCCAGCCAATTCCTAATCCAAACCTCCAATGCCATACCTCCGTATTTTTTTAAGTAGCCTACCATGGGGAACCTTATCAAATGCCTTACTAAAATCCATATACACTACATCTACCGCTTTCCCCTCGTCCACCTCCTTAGTCACCTTCTCAAAGAATTCAATAAGGTTTGTGAGGCACGACCTGCCCTTCACAAAACCATGCTGACTATCCTTGATCACATTATTCCTATCCAGATGTTCATAAATCCTATCCCTTACAATTCTCTCTAAGACTTTGCCCACAACAGAAGTGAGACTCACCGGCCTATAGTTACTCGGGTTATCCCTACTCCCCTTCTTGAACAAGGGAACCACATTTGCTAGCCTCCAGTCTTCTGGCACTACTCCTGTAGACAACGAGGACATAAAAATAAAGGCCAATGGCTCTGTAATCTCCTCCCTTGCTTCCCAGAGAATCCTAGGATAAATGCCATCAGGCCAAATCTTGTATGAGGCTCTTAAAGTTAGAGATGTACCATCAACACGGTTTAAATTGTCCTTCCAGCGAATGCAGGAAATCCAAATATATGAATATCAGTGTCCTTGAAGCAGCAATAGTACCCACATTGAGGCAATGGTGATCCAAGACCAACCCCACTGGGCCAGCCACATGCTGAGGATGCCTGAGTTCTGATTATCAAAGCCAATCATCTTTTTCCAGCTCAAGGATGGCATGTGAATGAGAAGAGGAAGGTGGAAGCACTTCAGATACTTCCTGAAGGCTTAGCTCAAGAAATGCTCTGTCGATAGTAATATTTGGGCAATCCTTGTTCAGAACAAACCAACTTGGAGGAAGCATTTGTATGAAGGCACACAAATCTTTGAGTACGGCCTTCAGCAAGAGGACATAGGAAAAAAAAGAAGTAGAGAAAGGAATGCCAGCCACCTCAAGACAAGGACAATTTTCACCTCCCAGAAACACCTGCAGAGTGCGCAGTCAGAGAGATGGCTCTAGGATTGGACTAATCAGCCACACACAGACCCACACAACCCCTGACCTATGACACGGACAGTGCTCACTAGCAAATGATTGCCACCGATGAGAGTAACTTCTTCAAACATAACATCTTAATCTCAATAATTAAACAAAAAAAATTTTTAAATCACGCACTTAAATCTGAAGTAAGAATAAATATCTAATGACTGAAATGCTGATAACTAGAGGGCCACAGTTTAAAGATGTTTGACTTAAAGAACAAAGGTAACCTAGGATGATGTGTCAGTACTTAAGGTTTGGAATGCATCTTCTGATAGGATGGTGTAAATATATTCTATTGTTGTCTTTAAAGGGGAATTGGATTAATGCTGGGGAGCAGAAGAGAAGTCTAGGGAAATGGGAAAAGAACTGAATTGCTGTTTGGAACATTCACAACAGACTTAGAGTCACAGACACAGACACAGACACAGACCCATATCCCTCTAGAACCTTCCTATTCATACATCCATCCAGATGCAAATTAAATGTTGCAATTGCACCAACCTCCACTACTTCCTCTGTCAGTTCAATCATACATGCACCATCTTCTGTGTGAAAAAGTTGCCCCTTAGGTTCCTTTTATATAGCTCCCTTTTATATCTTTCCCCTTTCACCCTAAATCTATGTCCTTTAGTTCTGGAGTCCCCCACCCCAAAGAAAAGACTTTGTCTATTTACCCGAACCATGTCCCTCATGATTTTATAAACCTCTATAATGTCACTCCTCAGCCTTCAATGCACCAGGGAAAAGAACCCCAGCCTAATCAGGCTTTGCCAATAGCTCATATCCTCCTACCTTGGCAACATCCTTGTAAATCTTTCCTGAACCCTTTCAAGTTTCACAACATCTTTCCAATAGGAAGGAGACCAGAATTGCATGCATTATTCCAAAGGTGACCTAACTAATGTCCTTACGGCCGCAACATGATTTCCCAACTCCCATTCCTGTACTCAATACTGTGATCTATTTGTTTTCCATTCCCTACATTAGATATTCATATAATTTTAAAGTATTTCCTTAAGATCAGAAGCAGAAATGAAATTTATTACACTAAGTAGAAACAGAATTTATGAGAAATCTTTGTTGTTTTGAATAATATAGAAACTGGAATGATTATAACTGCAATATCACTTTATTAATCCTATCAATAAAAATCAATATTTATACTTGGCAAAAAAAAGAAACTATTAGTTTTCTTCAATTGTGGAATATAAGGCAAACATCTCTGTTAAATTAACACCAATAACTTTTTTTTAATGTTGGTCAGATATAGAAAGAAAGCACCAAGTATTTGACTGGAGGAAAGAAACAGACAATATGAGGCAAAAGAGAAAAGTGAAAGTAGAGAAATTGTCCAGTCTTACTGCAACATCAAAATGTATCAAAGTTTTTTGAAGAGTGTTTGTGAAAGGCAGGAAAGCTAAAGAACTTAGCTGGAGAGTTTCAGGGAGGCAAATGTTGTAAATTATGGAAGATGGCAGTGAAAATTATTGAAAATCTTTGAACCTTGAGGCAATCCAATATTGTCTGGGAAATTGGAAGTGCAGTGAGCAGAGACTTAGCTGAAAGAAAGAAGTTTTAGTGAACAACCATTCTGAAGAAAGAAATATAGCTTGAGGAGATGGATTGTGCAGCAAGGTTTCCTGTCTTCCTTCCTCAGCTTGGGATCATAGTCTGGGAAGTGGCTGGTTGAGACAAGAATCACAGCAATCCTGGCATAAGCCAAACAAAGTTCACTCTTGAGATTTTGAGAATACTAAAGTGGTGGATAATTTAATAAATCTGGATTGAAACAGAAAGCTAAAGAGTGTGATGACAATCATTAGATCCCGGGCAAACAAATTAAGTTCAATTAAACTGGTGAAACTGTTGAAAAAGCAATGTGTTCAAAAATCTTTTGTGTGGGGGGTTTGCTAAGCCTGAAGTGAACTAGAATAGATGAAGACAGCCACTTCTTGGTCTAACTGGAGGAACCTTGTGAACAATGTGAAGTTTATTCCATTCTTTCAACTACTTGCAGATTTCATGAATACATCTGCAGCACCACAGAGACGGTTAGATTCACACCAGCCTCTGACAAGTGCCATCTTTACCCTGCCCAAGGCCCAAAGACATCATCACAGTGAGCGGTACTTATTGGAGACAATCAAATACACATACCCTGGGTTTCCTTTCTCTTGACTCTCATAAAATCAAAGTTTATATTTGGAATCCAGAGGTTTTACTTGCTATCCATTGAACGACGCTGTCAGGTCCTCAAAGCTGTAGACCAAATAGATTAGATTAGATTACTTACAGTGTGGAAACAGGCCCTTCGGCCCAACAAATCCACACCGACCCTCCGAAGAGCAACCCACCCAGACCCATTCCCCTTCATTTACCCCTTCACCTAACACCACGGGCAATTTAGCATGGCCAATTCACCTAACCTGCACATTTTTTTGGACTGTGGGTGTAAACCGGAGCACCCGGAGGAAACCCACGCAGACACTGGGAGATAGTGCAAACTCCACCGAGACAGTTGCCTGAGGCGGGAACTGAATCCGGATCTCTGGCGCTGTGAGGCAGCAGTGCTAACCACTGTGCCACCGTGCTGCCCATAATAGGAGGCCCTTCAGCAGTGAAACATCTGCTGTCTGCTCTTGTATGTAGAAAAGAGAGAGAGAGAGAGAGAGAAAGAAGACACCTCAGCACTCTTAATATCTTTGAAATGAAAAATGGTCATAGTTCCTATAGCATCATTGTGAAGGAAGAACCATCTCTACAAGGTGACCTCAGGTTGCATCTGAGGCCAGGTAGTGACACCAAGATAGAGCAGCAAAGTGATCCTGGAGTCTGCCAAATGAAGGATGCTTCCAGAAACCGACCATACTTCTGACACTATGAAGCTGGAGACGCTGAAAGGCTGTCTGGAAAATTCCAAATGTTCTCTAAGTTCAAGTTTTAACCAAACTTTTTGTTGACTGAGCAAGCTATTGTCTACTTGTGGGGAGGTAACGTTTCCTTGCTGAGTCTGTCCATGAGGAAATGGCCAGAAGTTACAACTGTAACAGAGAACAAGCATACTGGATGGCATTGGGAAAGTTTAGCCTTACCTGTTGCTGTAGCTAGTCAACATCTGACCCAACGTATGAGGACTGAAAGAGGTGAAAATATTGAGACAGAGCAGTGACCAAAAAAGGCAAAATTATTCAAATCAAATGGATCACAAAGTAAAACTAATAAGATTACAAAGGAGAGAAATAATTAATCTGTTTTAATAAAATTGAACAAGGTTCAAAAAAGAGAAAATCTTGCATCAAGTTTAGAAGAGGAGAAAGTCATAGAGATGTACAGCACGGAAACAGACCCTTCAGTCCAAGTTGTCCATGCCAACCAGATGTCTAACCCCAATCTAGTCCCACCTGCCAGCACCTTGCCCATATCCCTCCAAACCCTTCCTATTCATATACCCATCCAAATGCCTTTTAAATGTTGCAATTGTACTAGCCTCCACTGGCAGCTCATTCCATACAAGTACAACATTCTATATGAAAAGGTTTACCCTTAGGTCTCTTTTCTGATGCTGGGTCCACTACGTTTTGTCATTTTTATAAATAATTTGGATGCGAGCATAAGAGGTATAGTTAGTAGGTTTGCAGATGACACCAAAATTGGAGGTGTAGTGGACAGCGAAGAAGGTTACCTCAGTTTACAACAGGATCTTGACCAGATGGGCCAATGGGCCAAGAAGTGGCAGATGGAGTTTAATTCAGATAAATGCGAGGTGCTGCATTTTGGGAAAGCAAATCTTAGCAGGACTTATATACTTAATGGTAAGGTCCTCGGGAGTGTTGCTGTACAAAGAGACCTTGGAATGCAGGTTCATAGCTCTTTGAAAGTGGAGTCCCAGGTAGATAGGATAGTGAAGAAGGTGATTTACAAGGATGTTGCCAGGGTTGGAGGATTTGAGCTTCAGGGAGAGGTTGAATAGGCTGAGGCTGTTTTCCCTGGAGTGTTGGAGGCTGAGGGAGTGACCTTATAGAGGTTTACAAAATCACGAGGGGCATGGGTAGGATAAATAGACAAAGTCTTTTTCCTGAGGAGGGGGTGTCCGAAACTAGAGGGCAAAGGCTTAGGGTGAGACGGGTAAGATATAGAGTCATAGAGATGTACAGCATGGAAACAGGCCCTTTGGTCCAACCCATCTATGCCGACCAGATTCCCAACCCAATCTTGTCCCACCTGCCAACAGGAATAATGAAAGGAAGATCCTTCCATATGTGTCTGCAATATCTTTCTTTGCTCTTAGTAGATAAGAAGAACAGAGGGAAAGGAATGTGAAACAGGCATTATAAAGTCTTGTGCTCGGTCTTTCATTACCAATTTGACAGAATATGTTTGCTGTTCAGGGTATAATAAATGATTTATAAGAATTTTACTCATGAAAAGTTTAGGATAATTTAAAACATGTTCAACGAGATCAGAAAGTTTAAGATTATGCTTTCAAAGTATGCACCAGTTAAATAATTTTCTTTAGTAACAGATATATATGGAACCAGATTGTCAAAAGTGTCAATCTCATGCCGAGATTTTTTATTTTTCGGAATAAAGTATGCTTCCCTATTTCTCAGAAGAGATTCCAATCTGTGCACCTTCAGAAATGCAGAGTACTCCGTTCATTCGGACAATTCTTTTGTAGCTCAGAAATGTCAGAGGAGGGCAAATCATGCCCCCTTTACATTGCAACCAGCTGCCATAGCCTAAATGTAAAGTTTCTGACAGCTGCTTTGATAACTGCTGACGAACCATAAGTATGTAAGGGAAGTGCGATGTTTGGGCACTGGGAGGGGAGGGTGCAAGATCGATAGAGTGAGAGGGTGTCAAGTAAGTAGGGTGCCATTTGCATAGAATGTTGCATGTCAAGTGGGTGGAGTACCAGGCAGTGTACAAAGTGATAAAGAAGTGATAATGATGCAGTATTTAAGGTAGCTTGGGCGGTTTGAGTCAAATGGGCAGGGGTGGTGGCGAGGAGGGTAGATGTTGGTTCTGGCAGAATTTCTGGTCTGGCAGAAGAAAGGTCAGGCAGCATCGAGGAGCTTCAGCAAAATCGACGTTTCGGGCAAAAGCCCTTCATCAGGAATAAAGGCAGAGAGCCTGAAGCGTGGAGAGATAAGCTAGGGGAGGGTGGGGGTGGGGAGAGAGTAGCATAGAGTACAATGGGTGAGTGGGGGAGGAGATGAAGGTTATAGGTCAGGGAGGAGAGGGTGGAGTGGATAGGTGGAAAAGGAGCTAGGCAGGTCGGACAAGTCGGACAAGTCAAGGGGACTGGAAGTTTGAAACTAGGATGAGGTGGGGGAAGGGGAAATGAGGAAGTCCATATTGATGCCCTGGGGTTGAAGTGTTCCGAGGCGGAAGATGAGGCGTTCTTCCTCCAGGCGTCTGGTGGTGAGGGAGCGGTGGTGAAGGAGGCCCAGGACCTCCATGTCCTCGGCAGAGTGGGAGGGGGAGTTGAAATGTTGGGCCACGGGGCGGTTTGGTTGATTGGTGCGGGTGTCTCGGAGATGTTCCCTAAAGCGCTCTGCTAGGAGGCGCCCAGTCTCCCCAGTGTAGAGGAGACCGCATCGGGAGCAACGGATACAATAAATGATATTAGTGGATGTGCAGGTAAAATTTTGATGGATATGGAAGGCTCCTTTAAGGGCCTTGGATAGAGGTGAGGGAAGAGGTGTGGGCACAGGTTTTACAGTTCCTGCGGTGGCAGGGGAAAGTGCCAGGATGTGAGTGTGGGTCGTAGGGGGGGCGTGGACCTGACCACGCAGTCACGGAGGGAACGGTCTTTGCGGAAGGCGGAAAGGTGGGGAGGGAAATATATCCCTGGTGGTGGGGTCTTTTTGGAGGTGGCGGTAAGGTGGTGAAAGGTTGATCTGATCAGGTTGGGGTAGTGGTTGGGTCTAGCCTAATCCCATTGGGGTTGTTGGGGGCAATTTTGAATTTGTAGTGGAGAAGTGAAATGTCTCATATAGTTACAGAGTCATAAAGCATGGAAAGAAATCTTTCATTTACACCAGTCCATGCCGAACATAATCCTGGACTAAACTAGTCCCACTTGCCTGCTCCTTGCCCATATCACTCCAAACATTTCCTATTCATATATCTATCCAAATTTCTTTGAAACATTGCAATTGTACCTATATCCACCACTTTCTCAGGAAGTTCATTCCACTCGTGAATCACCCATTAAAAAAAATTGCCTCATGTCTTTTTCAAAGCTCTCCCCTCTCAGTTTGAAAATGTGCCCCCAGTCTTGAAATCCCCTAACCTATCAGACCATCTCTCAAATTGTTATACTCCAGTGTAAAATGTCCCAGCCTACCCAGCCTTTCTTTATAACTCAATCCTTCCATACTGTGATGATGCTGCCCCTTTAAAAAGGTTATGTTGTCCTTGGCTTTTATTAAGAGGAGTTGTAATGTCAGTGGTGCTGAAATGGCTAACATACACTGTCTAAGTCAACCATCAGAGGAGGTCTTTTGTTTTTTTTTAAAATACAATTGTATAATGAAAGGGGAATGGCCAGTTCTCCCAATTCAGGTTTTTAAAAATATTTTAATTTAGTTCTTAGCAGGGACCCAGAGAAGTAGCTGCAGTGAAAAGAGGTTCCATGCTTCAACAGAGGTCTTGCCTGGACTTTCTCTCTGAAATGTCTCCTGCCTGTAAGAACCTGTGTTTGAATTTACCATTTGCCAAGGGGTGCGTTTATGGGATATTGTAGGATTTGGAATAGCTCTTGGTTAAGTTGCAATAGAGTCAGTTGGGTTATCAAACAAGTTAAGTCATTCTAAATTCTGATAACTTTTGTTTGTGTTTCATCTGTAGTATTTAAATAAATTCTGTTCTGTTTAAAGCTGAGTAGTTTGACCAGTTGCATCACCCCTGGAGATCTGCCTAAAATAAAAGTTAGGTTTTGAAATGTTTTCAGGGGTCTGACCTGGAACATAACAATACCTGGCAACATTCTACTAAATCTCTTCTAAACCCCCTCCAGCTTGACAATATTCTTCCTATAATTGGGTGAGCAGAGCTGGATACAGTATTCTAGAAGAGGCCTCACCAATGCCCTCTACAATCTGAACATGACTTCCCAACTCCATGGGGAAGGGCTGTTGGGTCAAATCCTGGAGTGCAGAAATTAGGATCGGGGTCCAGAGATTGGTGTCACTTCAATATCTGGGGAATGGAAAGAGTTGAGATAGGGTGTGGTTAGGGGGGATATGAGGCAAGTGTAGTGTCAGTTAAGTAGTTACCCAGATGGTAGACTATGTATAATATTAAGTCTAACTTTGACTGATTAGTTATTTTACTTAATCTGACTCTTGTGAATTTGTGAAACATCGTGCCAGTGAAGAAAACTTGGTGGCAGCCAAATAAACACAATTGATAATCAATTGGAATGGCATCATGTCACTGGCAGGGATACGGCAAAGATGCACAATGAGAAACTTTCAACAAATAAATACATTTTTAATGAATTTATTGATGATAGGATGTTGTTAATAACGTTAAATGACCATTAAATTGCCAAGCATTCTGAAAATGGAAAATTCTTAAAATACATTATAATACATTATCCATTGGATCAAATGCTCTAATGCTTTGCATAGCATTGATATTCAGAGTTCACTGTGCCAATTGTGGCTTCTGATTTAATCTAATTATTGCATGAGTGCTCAGTCATCTCTGTTTTAAAGTCTGAACAGATGGTTGAGCTCTTTTAATAGTTTCAATGGCTTTAATTTATACAACTGTTGCAATTTTGTAGCCACAGTTGAGAAAGGGGATTTATTATGAATGATTGGCTGAGTTCCAAATTCACATATAGATTTAGCCGAGCAGGTGTTGTTGAAATAGGTGTCAAAGGGACTGTCAGTTTACTTCTGGCAGCTTTCTAACCATTTAATAAGAGAATTGTTTAAGTGTTTTTTGAATAACTGTACGCTTGTCTTTACAGTTTGAGCATCCCAAATAGTTTCCAATAAATCTAAGAGTTTTGTATGTACTGAATATTGTATGAATGGATGGGGTGTAGGGGAATGTGATTGTATGAACGATATGGAGACCGGGCAATTTAATGAGAATATGGAGAGGGAAATAGAACAAGTGTGTTAAGAGAATAAGTGTGTTGGGAGACCTCACGCTCATTGATGGAACTGGATTGGTGTCCTAACAAACAAAAGTAAGCCTTATAACCTGCCTGATTCCCATCCTTCCACCTCCAATTCCATTTTCGGCCTTCTTCTGACTGTACCAACCCCAACTTTGCCCTATCTGTGAAAATATTGAGGCAGCCACTATCAGGCAGGAGGTGGGATTGCAACAACAGGAATTGACCCAATGTGCTTCTCACTTCAACAGTGAAAATCCAGTCCATAGTGTGAGCAGCTCCTTGGGGATGGTTAGGGTTATGTGTTCAAATCAATGTTGTACCTGGTATTATCTGTCCGACCACATTGTTAATAATTCTTTTAAAATTGAAGTAAAATCCAAGCTCTTTGAAATCTGCACAAGTAGCAGGCACTAGCGAACCAGCATCACTCTTGAGGATTCTATATTTTGTTGACTCTCATTAAAACCCCATTTTGATATTCTTACAGAAAAATATTTCAGCTTTTGTCAATACATTGTCAATCTTTTTTCTTCCCTATTTTTCTCCCATAGAATGACCAGCCATCTCATTTCTTCCAAAAAAACTTACAACCATGTTCGATGCTAATCCCTGAAGCACTCTTGGCTTTAGCAATTAGATTGTCAGCTATCTACTCTCTGTTAAATGGATTTTAGCCAGATAGTGAATTAGGAAATAAGACACAGAGTTTTACCTTGACAGCAACTCTATTCTCTTGTGTAGATTTTTATTTTCCTCAATCAGCTGCCCACAGTGTTCCATAAGTCTCCTTTCAAAACCTTTTTACGAACCTATTGACCAAACTAGCCAATAAACTTAAAGACAAAAACAGAAGTTGCTGGAAATGCTCAGCAGGTCTGGCAACATCTGTGAAGAGAAATCAGAGTTAGTGTTTCAGGTCCGGTGACCCTTCCTCAGATGCTGTCAGATCTGCTGAGCTTTTCCAGCAACTTCTGTTTTTGTTTCTGATTTACAGCATCTGCAGTTCTTTCAGTTTTTATTTAACAATAAACTTTAAAGAATTGGCCCTTAAAATTGCACTACAAGAAAAAATAAATTGGCAAAGGAAATTTAAAGTAAATGTGATATTGTGAGTAGGAGGATGGGTGAAGAGCAGAGCTGGCGTTGTGTGGTGGAACTGCAGCACCCAACACTTTCAGTGGGCCTCAAGCATGACAGTGGACTCTATATGCTACTTTACCTCAGTAGATGACAGATAGACTGCTGTTTTTAACATTCCCTTCCCATGGTTTGCTGCTTGGCAATACTGCCTTGATGGTTTTATTATGGTTCATGGACCTCCAATCATGTAGAGGTTGGTTTATAATAGGTTTATTCTTAATGAACTTCTTCAATATGCTATGACAGACATCAGCAAAGAACAGGTATGAGAAAATGCAGGTGGGTAAAATTAGAGAAAATCCCAAGATATTCTGTTAAGTATATTAGAGGACACGGGACAACCAGGGAAGTTGTAGAACCCATTAGGGGCCAAGAGGACAATCATTTGAGAACTGGAGGAGCATGTACTAAACATCTGACTCCACTTGGGAGTAAGAGGATCTTGGTACAGAAGTCAGCAAGGAGGACTATGACGTTTTTGATCTGAGGAGGTTTTGACAGGTTTAAAAGTGGACAAATCCTCAGGTCTGGATGAATTGCATCTCAAGATACTGTGGGAGGTCAGGGAGGAAATTATAGCAGCTCTGACTCAAATCTTTAATTTGTCTCTGGCCGCAGGGTAAGGTACCAGAGGACTAAAGGACAGGTAATGTGGTTCCACTTTTCAAGGAGAGAGTTGAAGGTAAACAAGGGAATTCCAGACTGGTGAGTCACACTTTAGTGATAGGAAAACTATTGGAAAGAATTTTTCTCCACTTGGAGAGGCAAGGTTTGATCAGGAATGTTTAGCATAGTTTTGTCAGAGGATCATCATGGCTGGCAAATTTGATTGAACTTTTCAGGGATGTGACCAGGTGCAAAGATGAAGGTAGAGCAGTTGATGAAGTATATATGAATTTCAGCAAAACATTTGATAAAGTCTAATATGGGACAATGATAAAGAAGGTATGAACACATGGGATCCATGAAATTTGGCAACATATATTGAAAATTGGCTTAGTGACAGGAGAGAGAGGGTGGTGGTAGAAAGCTGTTTGTGTGACTAGAGGCCTGTGTCCAATAGTATGCTACAGGGATCAGTGTTGGTCCCATACTGCCTTTACATAAAAGATGCAGATGTGAATGAAGAGGGGAGGGTAAGTAAATTTGAAGGTGACAGAATAGAAGATTGTCTTAGGTTACAGGAAGATGGATGGGCTGGCCAGATGGGCAGATCAGTAGCAGATGAAATTGAGCCTTGAAAATGTGAGGTGATGCACCATGGATGAAGTAACAAGACAATGTCAACTTAGTGAATGGCAGGAAACCAGGAATCTCAGAGGATCAGAGGGATTTTGCGATGCTTATCCACAGATCCATGAAGATGGCAGGACAAATGAACAGGGTAGGTAAGAAGGCATAAGGGGCACATTTCTTTTTCAGTCATGGCCTATATTATAAGAAGAAGGTTTCATTGAAGCTGTACAGGTCTTTGGTTAGGCGGCAGCTGGAGGACTATGTGCAGTTCTGTTCACCACACTATAGGAATGATATGGAACATAGAACAACACAACACAGAACAGGCCCTTCGGCCCTTGATGCTGCGCCAACCTGTGAACTAATCTAAGCGCATTCTCTGACACTATCCCATCCCATGTGCTCATCCAAGGATTGTTTAAATCTCCCTAATGTGGCTGTGTTGACTACATTGGCAGACAGAGCATTCCACGCCCTACCACTCTGGAGTAAAGAACCTGCCTCTGACATCTGTCTTAAATCTATCACCCCTCAATTTATAGATACGCCCCCGTGTCATCAGCCTAGGAAAATGACTTTCACTGTCTAGCCTATCTAATCCTTTGATCATCTCATATGTCTCTATCAAATCCCCTTTTAGCCTTCTGAATATGATTGCACTGGAAGGGGTACAGAGGTGATTCATCAGAATATTGCTTACAATGGAGACTTTTAGCTATGAGGAGAGGCAGGACAACCTTGGACTGTTATTTTTAGAGCAGTAAAGGCTGACAGGGGAACTGATTGAGGTGAAAATGTTTTGGAGGGGTATGGACAAGGTGGACAGGAAGCAACTGTTCCCCTTAGCTGAAGGTTTAATAACAAAAGGGCATAATTTGAAGGTGAAGGGCAGGAGGTTGAGAATGGATTTGAGGAAAATATTTTTCACCCAGAGGGTGACGGGAATCTGGAAAGCACAGAGGGATGCAGTGGAGGCAGGAACCCTTAATAGTGGATATACACTTGAACTGTCATAACATTCAAGGTTATGGGCCGGGTGTGAAAATGTGGGATTAATGTAAATGAATCAACAAAGAATAGATGAACCGAAGGGCCTCTCCTGGGCTGTATGACTCTAAGAAAATAAAATCTGAGACAGGTGGGACTTGAACACAGACCTTGTGGCTCAGAGTTAGGACTCTATGATATAACCACAGAAGCCCTCTGGCTTTGATAAGTGAAGGTATTTACTAATCAACCTGCTCAGAGATGTTAACACACCATCCACATAGATGGGTGGGACATGAACCCAGGCGTCCTGGTTCAGAGGCAGGGACATGGCCACCATACTACAAGAGCCTGAACCTTGAAATATCCGATCACCAATACTTTCCGAACTGACCTGCTCAGAAATTATTTTATACACCTTTAGACTAAGTAGGACATGAACCTGGGACTCTCGGTCCAGAGATTGGGACTGTATCACTACAAGTCTTTGATACTTTTGGCTTTTTATAGTTTTATTATCACAATTGTTGAGATTCTTTTTCAATGTCAGATTTTTGAAATGAAATGAAATTCTAATACCTGCCACAAACCACAGTGAGATTTGAATTCAACTTCCCAGAGCATCAGCTCAGGCCTGTAGTTTACTGGTTGAGTGACATTACCATGATGCTATCACCTCACATCTTAATCTTGATATCCTTGAATGTTTTCTAATTACCCTGTTCAGAGATGCAGTTACACACCTTTGGACAGGTAGGATATGAGACTCAGAGGTAGAGACACTACCATAGTGCCACATGAACCCCCTTTATACTCTTGTAATTAATTAATTAACACCTATCAACGGTTTACCTTTCACCTTAAGCATTGTTATTGACATGACATTAACACATCCCACCACCTATAAATTCTGAATGCCAATGCTGAATATTTTGCTTATCTCTGTTGTCTCAAGCACCAGCTGTCTAGGTTTTCTGTCCTGGCTTAATTCTCCTAATAAGCTCTATTTGCGCAAAAAAAATTATTGAACTGATTTTTTCTCTATCATTTGAACTGCACTTCCCTGAGATTCCTGGCTATCATCTCATTCTTTGTAAACGTTCAGGGGACCTGGGTTGAATTTTGCAAGAATATTTTGAGTCCCATATTCATGTTTAAAACATGATTAAATATGAGGCAATCAGTTCAAATAGAATGATTTTAACATCTGTGATCATTTATCTCATGTAAAACAACTTTCTACACTTTCTGCTGTGCTGTATAGAATCAGAATTTTTTAAAAAATGACAAAGCAATTAATAATGAATGCAGATTAGGCACAATATCTGTCAGAAATAGAAAACTTAATACATAGAAATATTTCGATGTTCACCTGTGATAATGAAGAACTTTGTACTCAATATCACAGATGGGGAGTTTTCTATTATTCAGGGTGTTTGATTTAATTGCATGCATCCTGTGATTTGGCAAAATAAACTAATTTGTTTCTAATTCTGCATGCTGAATGCAGTAGTTTTATTAAATAAATACGGATGAGCACTGTACTGCAAAGAATTGAAAAAAAAATCTAGACTAATGGCAACTGTCGTAAAAACTGTTTGAGTTCACTCATGTTGTTCAGGGAAATAAATGTGTTATCCCTAACTGGTCTGGCCTATGTGTTACTGCAGACTCTCAATAATGTGGTTGACTTTTAAATACCATCTTGGACATTAGGGATGGACAATAAGTGCTGGCATAATCATTTATACCCACATCCCATGTAAAAGGTAATGTTGCCATCATCCAAAAGGACCACAGGGCTGCTGTCTCATTAGAGAAAGATGGCTGTTTGTAGTTTAAACTGAGGGTCAATGCTGCTCATGCATGGGGAGATATTGAGAAGGAGACTCCTTCATGGTAACCTCAGCTGGTACTGGAACTGAATCTGCATATTGGCATCACTATGCATCACACTGCTATCTACCAGCAATATAACCAGAATAAATAAGAGTATCACTGCATGGAGTGCACTGTTTTTGAATATGTCAATATCACCAAGTCTTCAGCCTATTGAATGGATATCAAATTATTTGTGTGGAACAAGAGTTGTGATCAGCTCAAAAGGAAATTTGAGGAGATTGCACAGCCAAACATTAATTTCATGAAGGGATCTGTTTCGAAATGAGTGCAAGTGTTTCTTACACTTACTGGCTGTATGTGCTAGTATTTCATAGAGTCTGTCAAGAATGAAAGACATTGTTACAAATCTGCTATGGTGTTGATGTATGGTGTAAATAATTGAAAATAAAAGAAACACAAGGCAGTCTGAAATTTAAGAGAAGAAATATAAATGTATGGCATTTCTCAAAGAAGACATGAACATCTTACCTGAGTATTGCAAGGTTGTACAGTGAGCTTTGTCGTGATGATCATAAGCAATCCTGAAGCTTTTATGTGATGAAAAATTTTGCTTTCCTGGCATCAACAAAAAAAACCTAAGAAAACCATGAAATCCAGGACATTGAAAGAAATGCTGAAAATGTGTTGCTGGAAAAGCGCAGCAGGTCCGGCAGCATCCAAGGAACAGGAGAATCGACGTTTCGGGCATAAGCCTTTCTTCAGGACCTGAAGAAGGGCTTATGCCCGAAACGTCGATTCTCCTGTTCCTTGGATGCTGCCGGACCTGCTGCGCTTTTCCAGTAACACATTTTCAGCTCTGATCTCCAGCATCTGCAGTCCTCACTTTCTCCTCCATTGAAAGAAATGATCAACACAGCAAAATTTTCATGATGTGTTAAGTTGCAGAATTCCTGTAGTTGAAAGTAAGCATTTATATATGTAGTCTGAGTATATTTCAAGTACCAAACCATAAATGATAACCAAAGGAAGTTGACAAGAGGTTATCAGATGCTTGACTCACTCAAAACATCCCAGAATAGCCAACAACCATGTTGTATGCAACGTGCATGCAGACTCTTGAAAGTCTCAATGTTAACTTACTTTGGGGAGCCTATTCTGAGTCTGTAATATCAGTGATGCAATGTGTTATCATCACTCAGGGAGTCTAAGCTGCTGTGACAAAGTGGACAAAATATTTATATGATGCAGCCATGAGCTATGATTAGTGATATTAGAGGGTCCAGCATTCTTTAAAACATTTGGCTTATCAGGAATCTCTCCATCTTTTATTGCTTGCCATTGTCATGTACTTGAAAGCTTTGCAGATTGGTCGTCAACTTATTTGGGTGCATTATGAATGCACTTTCCTTGGCCATCAAATCCTGATATGGGACTAGAACCTGGAATGTCAGACTCAGAACAGGATACTACATACTGTGCCAGATAGAATGGCAGTATAACACTCCAAATAAAAAGAAATAAAACATGCATTTTTGTGACTACCAGATATACCAAGGATTTTACGGTCAGTTCTTCTGTAATGCGATGGTTGCTTTCTTTTGCAACCCTGCGTGATAAAAAAACCAACTTTGGAGTCAGCACTTAAACTGTTGGCGCTGTAATCATGTTACAGCTAACATGTTTTAAAAGTTTGTGCTGTAGAAACAGCACCCCCATTCATCAAACGTGTTACAGCAAATTCATGTTGATGAAATACGTGTTGTAACAGAACTACCTGTACAGCGAATTAAGTAATCTATCAAACACAACCAACGTGCTCACTGCAAACTCTCGAAATAACAAAATCACAATGTCTGTCTAATCTATTAAGTTGATATTAGTTGAGGAAAAAGTATCTGGAAATAAATCCTTTGTTTTTTTTATTTATTAATTTAAGGGATGTGGGCATCGCTGGCTGGCCAACATTTATTGCCCATCCCTAGCCCTTGGGAAGATGTTGGTGAGTTCCCTTCTTGAACCACTGCAGTCGACCTGCTGTGAGTTAATCCACAATGCCATTAGAGATATAATTCCAGGGTTTTGATCTGGCAACAATGAAGGAACAGTAATACATTGCCAAGTCAGGATAATGAGTGACTTGGAGGGGAATTTGCAGGTGCCAATGTAACTGCTGCTCCAGTTGGACGTGGACATGAGTTTGGAAGATGCTGTCTAAGGAGTCTTGGCGAATTTGCGTGGTGTAACTTGTACTTGGTACACGTTGCTGCTACTGAGCATTAATGTTGGACCGAGTGGATGTTTGTGGATGTTGTCCTAATCAAGCGTGTTGGTATGTCATGGATGGTGGTAAACTTCTTGAGTGATGTTGGAGTTGCACTCATCCAGACAAGTGGGGAGTATTCCATCACACTCCTGACTTGTGTCTTGTAGATGATGGATACGGTTTGGGGAGGTAGGAGGTGAGTTACTCACCAAAGCATTCATAAACTGTTAACTGCTCTCATAGCCTCTGATCTACTCTTCTTCAAAATTGAGCCGTGGGATCTTTTATGTGTTCCTGAAAGGCAGATGGAGTTTTGGTTTAATATTTCATTTGAAACATAGAAATTCTAAATATATGTATATGGAAATTGGCGGTTTATACAGCTATCAGAACCTATACTCATGGTGGGTAACTTAGCATGAATTTGAGGAATGTGGCAACATTGTTTCAGTTGAATTCAGGGCACCCGATTGGGGACATCTAACATATTGTATGTTTGGAGTGTGTCTAACATGCGTATAAGCTATTTAAAGCTTTAGTGTGATCTTCTTCCTAATGTTGTATTTTCTAATCATCAATTGCCACTTTTAGGGTGGGGAGCTCAAATTCTCAGAAACTGCAAAAATATTTTCTTTCCCTCATTCATTTTCTTCTTTGTCCCTTTCTTCCTTTTATTTCCATTCTCTCATCTCCCTGTTACAAACTGTGGTTCGTACTGTGAAATCTTTACACTGGTAATTTATATTTTTCACGGAATATAAATCAGTGGTTCATTTGAAGCTTTGCCTGTTAGTATAATTTTTTTTTAATTTGCCTCTGTGAAGAAAGCAGAATGCAGGTGGTGGGTTATGATTTTTCCATGGCGAGACTTCTATGTTAGAGTCCCCAGATCAAGCTATTATTTAACTAGGTGTCATGCAGATTGTAAAGCTTGTAAAGCCATTAGTCATATGTTATATTGTTTCAATAAATGCACTGCCTTATCCTTTATAACCTGAAAGAGTTGTGAACAATAAAACAGGAGTTCTAAGGCCAACTGGGATGAGTAAAAGGCAGGCAAATGATTCTGCCCCGACTGCAAATTTCTTTGGGTTGGGACGATCCTGACACGATGAAGGACCCAACTGGGTTTCCATTAAAAAAAGGAGGGCTGCAGGATTGTTGCTTGAATGAACTATTATCATAAACATGACATCCATGAAAGAGAAGAAATAAGCTCAATTCTTGGAGGACTTGGGGAGAATTGCATTTTTAATTTTACAGAATGCTATCTCTATGTTTGTTGACTTTTCAATTACAGAACCAATGCCTTCTATGGTTTTGATTGGTATTTGTTTAACCCCAAATAAAGTAGTGCTTAAAATAAATATAATAGGCATTGAAAATTAGAATGGTTGAATTGAATTGAATTGAATTGAATTAATTGTCACATGTACCAAGGCACAGGGAAAAGCTTTGTCTTGCGAGCAATACAGGTAGATCACAGTTACATAGCATAGGTAAGTAAATAATAGGTAATCAGCGGCAAAAACCAAAACACAGGTACAGGCAAATGTTAAGAATTTGTAAGTCCATTCAGTATTCTAACAACAGTAGGGTAGAAACTGTTTCAAAACTGGGTGGTGCGTGTGTTCAGGCTTCTGTACCTTCTTCGTGATGGTAGAGCTTGAAGAGAAACATTGCGAATGATGGTGGCCTTTCTTTGACAGTGGGCCTGGTAAATGGATTCTATAGATGGGACGTTGGCCATTGTGATTGTCCAGGCCGAGTTCACCACTCTCTGTAACCATCTTCAATCTTGAATATTGCAGTTACTATAACAGGTAGTGATACATCCAGGCAGAATGCTCTCAATGGCACACCTATAAAAGTTGGCAAGGGTATTCACCGTCATGCCAAATTTCGTCAACTGCCTGAGGAAGAAGAGACATTGTTAGGCCTTTGTAACCAGTCCGTCCACTTGAAGAGTCCAAGAAAGCTTGTTGTTTATGACCACTCTCAGGAGCTTGACACTCTCCACTCATTCCACCTCTGTGCTGTTAATGTGTAGGGGGGGGCATGAGTAACATCACGCCAAAAGTAAATAATGAGTTCCTTGGTTTTACTGGCTAGGTTGTTCTCAGTGCACCATTTTTCCAGCTCTTCCACCTCCCGTCTGTAATCTGTTTCGTCGCCATCTGAGATTCGGCCGATTATGGTGGTGTTATCAGCGAACTTGTAAATGGCATTAGTCTGATATTTGGCAATGCAGTCATGGGTATACAGTGAGTACAGTAGGGGGCTGAGTACGTTCCCCCCGGGGGCTCCAGTATTGAGTGTTAGTGAGGATGAAATATTGTCCCCAATCTTCACTGATTGTGGCCTGTGGGTCAGGAGACTGAGGATCCAGTTGCAGAGAGTGGGGTTTAATCTGAGATGACTAAGTTTAGTAATCAGTCTCGAGGGGATAATTTGTTGAAGGCTGAACTGTAGTCAATGAGTAGAATTCTTACATAGCTGTTCTTGGTGTCAAGATGCTCTAAGGAGGAGCGAAGGGCAAGTGATATGGCATCTGATGTGGATCTGTTAGTCTGATAGGCACTAAGGTGATATAAGAATGATTTTATTTTGCTATAGAATAGGAGAAAAAAGAAAATGGATATTTTCATCAGAATGGTTTTAATGTATTTGATAATCAGATAGTGGTATTATGACTGCACAACAGGAAGAAAAAATGTTTAAATGTTACTTCCTCCTTCCTTCATTATGTAAAACAAAGCAATATCTGGATAAACTAATTGCACATAGTGACAAAGTTATGAGCAGAATTGATAAGTAAAATGGCTGGGGAAATTTTCTGAGTTTTTTTCTGATCCATTTGCAATGTTGATGGAAGAGTCATTTTAGACCCCCCCCCCCCCCGCCCAAAACAATAGCAAGGAAATTAATTAAATTGTTGCTCCAAGGTTTTCATTGCTCTTCCAAAATTATGGAGAAAGTGAGCACTGCAGATGCTGGAGAGTCAGAGACGAAAAATGCGGCTTTGGAAAAGCACATCAGGTCAGGCAGCATCGAAGAAGCAGGATACTTGATGTTTCGGGCAAAAGCGCTTAGTCATTCCTGTTGAGAGAGACTTCTCAAAGCTTTTTCATTATGACATTACCTGGTCTGGAGAATATTATTGATGAGAAGTGGTTGGATAAACTCAAATTGTTTTCACCGGAAAGGTGAATGCTGAGGGACGATCTGATTGAGGTCTACAAAATTATGAGAGGCATAAAGTGGGTGGCACGGTGGCACAGTGGTTAGCACTGCTGCTTCACAGTGCCAGAGACCTGGGTTCAATTCCCACCTCAGACGACTCTCTGTGTGGAGTTTGCACATTCCCCCCGTGTCTGCATGGGTTTGCTCCGGGTGCTCCGGTTTCCTCCCACAATCCAAAAATGTGCAGGTTAGGTGAATTGGCCAAGCTAAATTGTCCATAGTGTTAGGTGAAGGGGTAAATGTAGGAGAATGGGTCTGGGTGGGTTACGCTTCGGCGGGTCAAATATGAAGGTAGGCTAGCCAGTATTATTAGAAATGATAGTAAAAGTTTCTTTCAATACATAAGAAACAAACAACAGGCAAGAGTAGACATTGGGCCACTTCAAACTGATGCTGGAAGCCTAGTGATGGGAGATAAGGAAATTGCAGGAGAACTTAATAAGTACTTTGCGTTAGTCTTCACAGTGGAAGACATGAGTAATATCCCAACAATTAAAGGGAGTCAGGGGGCTGAGTTGAGTATGGTTGCCATTACAAAAGAGAAAGTGCTAGAAAAGCTAAAAGATCTTAAAATTGATAAATCTCCTGGCCCTGATGGGTTACATCCTAGAGTTCTGAGGGAGGTGGCTGAGGAAATAGCGGAGGTGTTGGTTGAGATCTTTCAAAAGTCACTGGAGTCCGGGAAAGTCCCAGATGATTGGAAGATCGCTGTTGTAACCCCCTTGTTCAAGAAAGGATCAAGGCAAAAGATGGAAAATTATAGGCCAATTAGCCTAACCTCGGTTGTTGGTAAAAGTCTAGAATCCATCATTAAGGATGAGGTTTCTAAATTCTTGGAAGAGCAGGGTCGGATTAGAACAAGTCAACATGGATTTAGTAAGGGGAGGTCGTGCCTGACAAACCTGTTGGAGTTCTTTGAAGAGGTGACAAGTAGGTGAGACCGGGGAAACCCAGTGGATGTGGTCTACCTAGACTTCCAAAAGGCCTTTGATAAGGTGCCACATGGGAGGCTGCTGAGCAAGGTGAGGGCCCACGGTGTTCGAGGTGAGCTACTGGTATGGAGAGAGGATTGGCTGTCTGACAGGAGGCAGAGAGTTGGGAATGGCAGCCAGTGACAAGCGGTGTCCCGCAGGGTTCAGTGTTGGGGCTGCAGCTGTTCACATTATATATTAATGATCTGGATGAAGAGACTGGGGGCATTCTAGCGAAGTTTGCCGACGATACAAAGTTAGGTGGACAGGCAGGTAGTACTGAGGAAGTGGGGAGGCTGCAGAAGGATCTAGACAGTTTGGAGGAGTGCTGAAAATGTGTTGCTGGAAAAGCGCAGCAGGTCAGGCAGCATCCAGGGAACAGGAGAATCGACGTTTCGGGCATAAGCCCTTCTTCAGGAATGAGGAAAGTTTGTCCAGCAGGCTAAGATAAAAGGTAGGGAGGAGGGACTTGGGGGAGGGGCGTCGGAAATGTGATAGGTGGAAAGAGGTCAAGGTTAGGGTGATAGGTCAGACTGGGGTGGGGGCGGAGAGGTCGGGAAGAAGATTGCAGGTTAGGAAGGCGGTGCTGAATTCGATGGATTAGACTGAGACAAGGTGGGGGGAGGGGAAATGAGGAAACTGGTGAAATCCGAGTTCATCCCTTGTGGTTGGAGGGTTCCTAGGCGGAAGATGAGGCACTCTTCCTCCAACCGTCGTTTTGTTGTGGTCTGGTGATGGAGGAGTCCAAAGACCTGCATATCCTTGGTGGAGTGGGAGGGGGAATTGAAATGTTGAGCCACAGGGTGGTTGGGTTGGTTGGTCCGGGTGTCCCAGAGGTGTTCTCTGAAACGCTCCGCAAGTAGGCGGCCTGTCTCCCCAATATAGAGGAGGCCACATCGGGTGCAGAGGATGCAATAGATGATGTGTGTGGAGGTGCAGGTGAATCTGTGGCGGATATGGAAGTTTCCTTTGGGGCCTTGAAGGGAGGTGAGGGGGGAGGTGTGGGCGCAAGTCTTGCACCTCCTGCGGTTGCAGGGGAAGGTGCCGGGAGTGGAGGTTGGGTTGGTGGGGGGTGTGGACCTGACGAGGGAGTCACGGAGGGAGTGGTCTTTACGGAGACCACTCCCTCCGTGACTCCCTCGTCAGGTCCACCGAGTTCGAATTCAGCACCGCCTTCCTAACCTGCAATCTTCTTCCCGACCTCTCCGCCCCCACCCCAGTCTGACCTATCACCCTCACCTTGACCTCTTTCCACCTATCACATTTCCGACGCCCCTCCCCCAAGTCCCTCCTCCCTATCTTTTATCTTAGCCTGCTGGACAAACTTTCCTCATTCCTGAAGAAGGGCTTATGCCCGAAACGTTGATTCTCCTGTTCCCTGGATGCTGCCTGACCTGCTGCGCTTTTCCAGCAACACATTTTCAGCTCTGATCTCCAGCATCTGCAGACCTCACTTTCTCCAGTTTGGAGGAGTGGTCCAGGAAATGGTTGATGGAATTCAATGTGAGCAAATGCGAGGTCT
The DNA here is from genome assembly GCF_037043375.1 of Chiloscyllium plagiosum. Classification (NCBI taxonomy): domain Eukaryota; kingdom Metazoa; phylum Chordata; class Chondrichthyes; order Orectolobiformes; family Hemiscylliidae; genus Chiloscyllium; species Chiloscyllium plagiosum. The sequence goes on along the minus strand of NW_028270142.1, from coordinate 25,628,613 downwards.
TGCACTTTGGGAAAAAGAATAGAAGCATCGATTACTTTCTAAACGGTGAGAAAATTCGTCAAGCCAAAGTACAGAGGGATCTGGGAGTGCTAGTTGAGGATTCCCTAAAGGTAAACATGCAGGTTGAGTCCGTGATTAAGAAAGCGAATGCAATGTTGTCAATTATCTCAAGGGAGTTGGAATATAAAAGCACTGTTGTGCTACTGAGACTTTATAAAGCTCTGGTTAGGCCCCATTTGGAGTATGTGTCCAGTTTTGCTCCCCACACCTCAGGAAGGACATACTGGCACTGGAGCGTGTCCAGTGGAGATTCACACGGATGATCCCTGGAATGGTAGGTCTAACATACGAGGAACAGCTGAGGATCCTGGGATTGTATTCATTGGAGTTTAGAAGATTAAGGGGAGATCTAATAGAACTTGCAAGATAATACATGGCTTGGAAAGGGTGGATGCTAGGAAACTGTTTCCGTTAGGCGAGGAGACTAGGACCCGTAGACACAGCCTTAGAATTAGAGGGGGTAAATTCAGAACAGAAATGCGGAGACATTTCTTCAGCCAGAGAGTGGTAGGCCTGTGGAATTCATTGCCACAGAGTGCAGTGGAGGCTAGGACGCTAAATGTCATCAAGGCAGAAATTGATAAATTCCTGATGTCACAAGAAATTAAGGGCTACGGGGAGAATGCGGGTAAGTGGAGTTGAAATGCCCATCAGCCATGATTGAATGGCGGAGTGGACTCGATGGGCCGAATGGCCTTACTTCCGGTCCTATGTCTTATGGTCTTATGGGTCGGTGTGGACTTTTTGGGCCGAAGGGCCGGTTTCCACACTGTAAGTAATCTAATCTAATCTAATCTAATCTAATAAATAGAATGGAGAGTAAGATGCTTTTTCCCAGGGTGGAAAAAGCATCTACCAGACAGCACACGTTCAAGGTAAGAGGGGAAAAGTTTAGGGGTGAAATGGAGGCAAACTCTTTCACACAGAGGGTGGTGGGTGCCTGGAATGCACTGCCAGTGGAGGTAGTGTTTCAGGCATATCTTGACAGGCACATGAACGGGAATTGAACCGAGGGATATAAACCCTACACATGTAATAATTGGTGGGTCTAAATAAGGATTAGGGATCAGCTGAGGCTAGGTGGGCCGAAGGGCCTGCACCTGTGTTGTTTTTTATTGTATTGTGTTGTATATATCTTCATCACCTGTGCCAAAAGTGTATAATGTCATCTTTGTCAAGCGTGTGGTGCTGGAAAAGCATAGCTCGTCAGGCAGTATCCGAGGAGCAGGAGAATCGATGTTTTAGGCAAAAGCCCTTCATCAGGAAACCACCTTTGTGCGGGTTGATTAGGAAAACAATAGGAGAAAAGAAAATGGAGAGTGTCCTTGTTGCACAGTAGCAATATCCCTAACTGTGAGCTTGGAGGCACAGAACCAGTCCCATCTGTCTCAGGTTTGTGCTGTAACATATGTGACAGTACGGATCTACCTATAATTGTGAGGGTCTTGTGGCACAGCGGTAGTATCCCTATCTTTATTCCAGAAGATCTATGTTCGCATCCCTCCTGCCCTGGAAGTGTGTCAGAACAGATTGATAAAAAATATTTAGGGCTCTTGTGGCATAGCAGTTGTGTCTTTACTTTTGAGCCAGGTGACTTAAGTTCAAGTCCCACCTGCCCAGAAATAGTGTCCCTGAGTCAGGTTTTAGGAGTTAACCTGGATTCAGATCCCCACTCTTCCAGGGTGTGTAATAACATCTCTGAATAGTTAATTAGAAAATATCAAGAAGAGAAGCTGGAGATTATTTATGAAGGTTATAAACAAGAGAACAAACAGTTTTTGTTTCTCCTGAGTTTCACAAATGTTTCATTATGTATTCACTAGATAAACAACAGAAATTTATGGTTAATTGTTCCTAAAATACAAGGAGCCTTATCTTCCTACCTTTCCCAGATGAATTGCTGTTTAATGAAGACTTCTGTGTTTTATATCAACAAATCAGTTTGACATGTGGTCTTTGCACGTTAAGTCTCTTCATTATGATTGTATTGGACCTCAAAATGAATCAAACGCTTCACTGTAAATAAAATTCCAATTGTATGTGTAACAATATTTTGACCTTTCCTATCATGCATGACCAACCAATTCATGCATTCTCCACAGCTTCCTACATTGTGGTTTAGCGCTTTCTGCTTATTACTTGTCTTCAGACTGAAAAGGTAATTGCTGATTCATATCTAATAATATTTGTATTGCATCTGTCTCTACCAGAGTTGAAAAATACAGTTTTCCAATCGATTTGTAAACTGTGGAGAGAATTATGATATGAAAGATTTACAGTTTTTATTCACTGAACAATGTTATATACAGCAATAGATTTACATTGGAACATTGAAAAATGATCAGCAAAATCCGTCCTTAAAACTGGATAGGTTCCATTACATAATTGAATTCTCAACCTGTATCTGATTTCCTGAGTTACGATTCTCTATCTTCTGTGGAGAATCTCATCAGTTTTATGCCTTTTTACTGAAACAAATTGTATCTGCTGCTTCTAAAGTCTCATCATTCGGAGAGGAGGTGACTGAATTTGTCCATGTACAAAGGGGCCAAACCGATTGAAAGAAAAGGCAGAAAAAGAAAGATATTGAGAATATTAGAGTCTGAACACAAGTCACTGGGAAAGGATTTGCTTAGAGTGCAATCTTATTTGTTGGATTTACAACAAGCATTGGATGGTCTATGAATATACTTTAATTCTATTTGTGAATTGTTGAAGATTTCATGTGGCTCAAAATCGAATTTGATTCTCTAAAACCTGATAGCCAAAGAAACAACATGGGTAAAGCAAAACGTTCAGATCATTTGAAATAATGTTTGTTGCGACAGGTTTATATTTGCGAACTTTAGGATAAAGCGAATTATGCGATTGATTTTTGATGGTGAATCGTTCACATTTGGCAGCTTTTCCTATCCGTCCACAGTCTTAAAGATGATAGACTTTCATTCTTGTTGATACTCAAGAGAATATGTGTGATGAGGTTAAATAACCACTTTTGGGTGAATGTGCTGGACATCGTAAGTGTGTGCAGAAGCAATTCAATACTTTCTAAAGCTGAGTGACCCTTGGATCTTTCAGCATCTCACATATTGAACAAGCTTCACCATGGTGTTATCATGTGAATCTTTGCTATGCAATATCACTTTTCCAGTCCTGTAGGCATAGACTAGATTTCATGAAATTTAATCACAGTCAACCACAAATGAAGGACAAATAATTACCCTTGAGGCTGAAAACTAAGAAACCTCAGACCAGTTAAGAAAGAATGATTTTGGTATATATTTTTGCAGGATGTCATTCCAGTGAGGAGAAACACCCCTTATTTGGTAACATGGTTTCTTCTTTGTATAGATTTTAAAATCCAGTCTGCCACATGTCCAGTGATGTCAAACTTTCTGGTCTTTGTTAACAAATTGTTATTCCTCAAAACGTCACTGCAAGTCCAGGGGTACACATATATTGTATTGCTCTTGTCTATATTTTCTGTTATTTCTTTGATGAACTCAATATTTTTGATCCAATATGACCTCCATTTTGGAAATACAGCTTATTTATTTTGCGTCTGTCTCTGGAGGCTTGATTTTGTTGCCACCATATTATGTCTGCTGCCTCCCAGATGTTTGAGATAATTGTGCAATTTTATATTGATAGAGGAGCTGACATTGAATGTGTGTCTCAGATCTCACTATGGGATGCAGAATGATGTATTGTCAGTTTAGTGCACCATTGAAGTGGTGAGTGATGTAGCATCCTGGAGACTTGTGTATTTGTGGGCAGAACAATAGATGTTGATATTATTACTTTGATAGTTATTTCAACAAGGCAACACAAAATTTACAGCTGAACCGTAATTTAATAAAAAATGCATGGGATCCACTTGAATGGTTGAAGTAAAATGCAATGACGTATGCAACTGGCAAAATGTTTGTGGGCAGCATGGTGGCACAGTGGTTAGCACTGCTGCCTCACAGCACCAGAGACCCGAGTTCAATCCCCGCCTCAGGCGACTGACTGTGTGGAGTTTGCACATTCTCCCCGTGTCTGCATGGGTTTCATCCGGGTGCTCCGGTTTCTTCCCACAGTCCAAAAATGTGCAGGTTAGGTGAATTGGCCATGCTAAATTGCCCGTAGTGTTAGGTGAAAGGGTAAATGTAGGGAAATGGGTCTGGGTGGGTTGCGCTTTGGCGGGTCGGTGTGGACTTGTTGGGCTGAAGGGCCTGTTTCCACACTGTAAGTAGTCTGATATAGTGTTTAACTGGCCATTCTGAGCCTTCTAGATTTAACTATCTTAACAGCAAACTTACAGCTGTTATATTAATAGCCTATCCAGATCCTACTACTGCAAAGAGCAATCCAATGATTATGAGAATCAGACTAGGTGAAAATAAAATAAACAAAAGTACTGAGCCCCACTTCAACATCCAGTTGCAAGGCAAGAATTATTGTTGTTGTAAGGTTTTCTGCTTTAGGTGTAATTGCCAAACCAGTTATAAATTGCATCCCAAATGACATTTGTCGAGAAGTGAGTTTTTGCTCAAATCTATTTGCATATTTGTAAACACAAGTTTCAGCACAAAAAATGCAATTTTGTTGTTTTAAACAAAGATTACTTTTTTAAAAAGTCATAATATGTTTTAAGCACAGTAACTTGATACAATTTAATTAATATTACTGGAATGGGCTTTGGCAAAATCACAAGCAGTCTACCTTCTGGCTGAGATTTAAAGATCATGATCGGCCTATACAGTTGAAAACTGTGACCCTCCCACTAGCATATGGGCCCCTACTCTGATTTAACACTATTCAGGCACTTAACCAGTTGACAACAGGCTCCCAAACATATTCACTAGAAGACCAACATTTGAGAGCTGCCAGACACTGAGAAACTGGCAGGTTACCAGTATTGAGACAAAAATTAGTTGGAACAGTGGGTCAGTAGGTGGAATGGAAGAGGAAGGCGGGGCTGGAAAGGGAGTCCGGGATTGATGGGAGGTGGAAGCATTCTTGAAGAAGTGTTATACCCGAAACGTCGACTTCTCCACCTCATGATGCTACTTGGCTTTCTGTTTCCTGCCTGTCTACTTTAGGTAACCAGTACTAGCAGAACAGGGCTGAAGATCTGAAAATCATCAACAGAGCTCTGACGTAAAAGTAAGTGAGGTGTAATCTCTAGGCCAGCCAGCGAGACCAAGGGAAGGGAGAACAGTTCTAATGGTAGGCGTAGGTTGGACTCAAAGACCAGTCTCAACTCTCCTTGCCCAAGATTTAATCAAGGGCAGTTGAAAGTTTTATCCTGCATGTTGCTGTTCAACTACACATCCCCCTCCACTGTTCAACTTGCTGAAAGGGAGCAGCATTAAATTCCACCTTTCTTAAAAAAATGCCGTGTGTAACTGATAATGTAAGTGTGTGGGCCATTTAATTTTCTTTTAACAATCACATTTTTAGGCACAACTTAAAGGGGTCAGCTTGTGGACAACTTGTGCTCTTACATTGCTCAGAGGGAACATTGGTATCAATTCGCCACCTGTGAGGAACTCAATGTAAATTGCTGAAAATTCCTTTTAAAAACATGGGATTTCTTTTCTCATATTGCACTATAACAGTCAGTTTCTTGGTATTTTGTTTTTAAAAAGAGCCTTTTAAAATCATACTGCTGAAGTTCTTGTAACCAATTGTCTTCAAAGACTTGAAAATGACCACCATTAGCTGGAACTCTCAATCGTGATTACTTCACATTGGGAAAGTGGCCAGTTTAATGGGTGAGCTGCATTGCTGGTACAATGTTTCTGAAGTAGCGCAAAATATCTTGCAAAGCTCTGGATGTATTTTGCACTTAGAGTTACTCAGTATCTTGTTTCAGTTACACCAAAATCATTCTACTACACTGAAAATAGCAAATACTGAAAATAGGAGTAAAAGTGAGCTTAATCCCCAGACCATTTAAGGTACTCACAGAGCTTTAATTGATATCAACAAAGTGACATTTTACAGATGATAAGTCACTAATTAGAGTGACAAACCTTTGCAGTAAAGCCTGTCAACTTGCACAGAGGACATAAGAAGTACTCTTCACATAGTTTATTAAATTTGACTTCCTTGTAACCATGATGTACTTTTGCAAAATAAAAGTTTAGCAATAACCTAAACATGAATTATAACAAGAGCTGTCTGATTTTTAAAAAAATTGTTCTGGTTTGAACGTACTGTTCAAAAAAGCAAAAGGGTTAGACAGAATTCTCCACTTGAAAAATACATTAAAGTTTTGCTATTTGTACACTTTAAGAAATAGTACCGGCTTCTTGGTGATGGTGTGGAATGGATGGGGAAGGGTTTTCAGGAGACTCCAGAAGCAGAATTGTTAGCTTTTAATGGCGGCAAACTTAGAGACAGGAAGATCAATTAATTAAAGGGAATGATGGTGGATCCAAACTCTGCCATGTTCTCACTGCCACTGGAATTATGTTCCGAGTAGCTGTGGTCTACTTTCCCATACCACTGCCAATTGATGCTCATAAATGGCCAATGAAAGATCATTCAGAGTCTAGGCCTGGTACCAATAGGAGTAATCGACTAGCAAACAGCCTGCCACCTTGCTCCTTACACAACAAAGTCAACCTGTGGTGACAGCTTGTCACCATTGTGGTAGAGTGGACTGGGGGGGGGGGGGGGGGGTGATTAGCAGGGTGGAGTTTGTGACATTGATTGCCTCTGACAGAGGGACAATGTCCTTTTGAGAGACTTGATTTATTTTTAATTCATTCATGGGATGTGGGTATCGCTGGCTGGGTCAGCATTTATTGCTCATCCCTAGTTGCCTTTGAGAAGGTAGTGGTGAGTTGCTTTCTTGAACTGCTGCAGTCCATTAGTGTAGGTATATCCATAATGCCATTCAGCAGGGAATTTGAGCCGTGACATTGGAGGAACAGTGATGTATTTCCGCATTAGGATGTTGAGTGTTTTGGAGGAGATCTTTGAGGTGCTACTACGTGACTTGTTCCAATATACATCTGTTGCTCTTGTCCTTCTAAATAGTAGTGGAAGGTGCAGTCTAAGGAGCCTGGGTGGATTTCTGAAGGAGGATGGACACTGTTAGTCACACCCTTTCCTTCCTGAACCCCGGCTGTCTGTGATCCCCAACCCAATAAAATAACCCCATCACAAATCATTTGTCTTTGTCCTGCGTCTTCTGACATGCTAGAACTCAGAAGGTGCTATCTGGAAGCAGCCAAGGCCTTCTCTGTGGCATTACTGAGTGTGAGAGGTGCTGCCTGAAAGATTCTGCCTTTGCTATATACTGCATCCATCTCGTATGCAGATAAATCTTGCAGCTGCAAGCTTTGGCTAACAAAACTGTGAAGCCAATGGGGATCAAAATAATTCTTGATAAGATTTAATTTTAAGGTATTTAACCTGTTCAAAGATATTGTAGCACACCTCTGGAGATGGTGGGACATGAACTCAAGCCTCCTGGATCAGAGTTAGAAACATTACAACCACATCACGAAAACCCAAGATTTCACTTTGACAGGATAGTCTAAATGGTGATCATCACTTGTACCAACTGGTGTTGGTTCTGTGTACACTACTAATATCTACCTGCGAGATATTTTACGTTCCGATGAAAAGACAGCATCATAGGGCTCATGTGGGGCAGCTGTCAAATCGTTATCTTCAAGTCAGGAGGCCTGAGTTCCAGAGATGGTTAATGATGCCTCTTGATCAGAAAAATAGATTAAATAAATAAATCAGAGCCAATCCCTCACTTTACAAAAAAAAAGTCATCCTAAAAGTTAATTCTGTTTCTGTCTCCACAGATGCTACCTTAGCCTGCTGAGTGTTTCCAGCATTTTGTTTGCTTTTGTTTCAGCTTTCCAGCATCCATATGAAATATTTTATTTTGTGATGGCAGACATGGTTGTTAATTGTCCACTAAAGATGTATTTTAGGATAATCGACCCTAATGAGATGAATGATCTGGGTTGCAACAACCTAAAACATTTAATTTATCTCATGCATAAAGCCTGAAAGGCTTTAATGAAGACGTCAAACAGAAGTGCTAACATCACAGTATAATGCTTCCTGGCACAGAGGAGACCCCTTTCTTGTGATCACAATGCAAACGATACTTCAAACTAAACAAATAATTCTGAATAGATGGTTTAAGTGATAGAATATACTTCCTTAATGACTGCTATTGAAGTTAATTAGTCAGTCAGTGCTGAGAGGCCCTTCTCTGATGATTAAATTTTAAGCCTGTTAGTGAAATACTTACCACCGATTGTGACACGAAAGAGGATGTTGACAATTGTGATCAACCTCCTATTTTCCATTTTCACTACATGAGGTAGGACAAGTGCTTGAGGTTTCATTGACTAGTTTGAAACACATTAAGATCAGACAAGTTATTTGTGGGCTAAGCAAATGGCAATTATATACTTCCGTTTTGAGAAAGCAACACTAAAAACTCCATGTTTACAGCAGTGTACTAAAGTACAACATATGGATGACTGATGAATTAGTGGGTTACAGCACAGCATGTTTTTTGATGATTAGCTCTGCAAGTTGTTCCACAGTACTGAATAGTGTCTTTTTTTTTGGAATAGTTCCATGTTTTGAAATAAACCTTGAGTACAATAACATCATCTAACAAGCAGTGCTGAGTGTTATATTGAATTATTACAGTTTCTCTGTGCATATAATTACTTGCTCTACAGTAATAAAAGATGTTACTCCATTGATGACTCATAGTCCAGAATATAAGTATGTGGAACAAAAAAAATCATAACGTATTTATTTCTGCAATTTTTTTTTCAAAGTTTGATGTATCTGTTGTTATTTTATTTCCATAAAACAAAACATATATGCAACTGGTCATCAGTTGAAATGTACAAGTCAACTGTCTATCATTGTCCGACGTTTTAGTTGTTGAAATTATAATCTAGAGAATGATTTTAAAAAACTTGTTCTCATCAAGATGAAAAATATCAATACTGATGAATAACAGTCTTCTCATTTGGTTTGCCATAACAGGTGAAAGCTCAGGAAGTGATTTAGTTTAACTGATCTTAGAAGGTGGTTAATACAGATGTTATTCCCCCCTTTAGTCTCCCATACTGACCATGAATGTTGACCGATGAAACTATCAGTTTTGCCAACCTCTTTTTGTGCTGTAGATTAATAAACACTAACAGCTTAATTTATATTGCTCAGACTTGTCTCATTTGTGTCCCTTGGAAACTGAACATTTTTAACTATAATTCCAGACTGCATTTGAATTAAACTTTCATGGAGTGCCACAAGGATCGGTGCTGGGTCCACTACTTTCTGTCATTTATAGAAATGATTTGGATGTGAGCATAGGATTTTAGTTAGGAAGTTTGCAGATGACACCAAAATTGGAGGTGCAGTGGATAGCAAAGAAGGTTACCCCAGACTACAACCAGATCTTGATCAGATGGGCCAATGGCCTGAGGAGTGGCAGGAGGAGACTAGTTTACATAAATGTGAGGTGCTGCATTTTGGAAAAGCACATCAGAATCGGACTTATAAACTTAATGGTAAGGTCCTGAACAAAGAGACCTTGGAGTGCAGGTTTATAGTTTCTGGAAATTAGAGTCATGAGTAGATAGGATAGTGAAGAAGTTGTTTGGTATGCTTTCCTTTATTCGTCAGAGCATTGAACAGAGGAGTTCGGAGGCTGATACAGTTGCATTTAAAAGGCGTCTGGATGGGTATAGGAATAAGAAGGGTTTGGGAGGCTGGTACAGTTGCAAAATGTAAAGGCAACTGGATGAGTATATGAATAGGAAGGGCTTGGAGGGATATGGCCGGGTGCTGGCAGGTGGGACTAGTTGTTGTGGTTCTGTTCGCCGAACTGAGAATTTGTGTTGCAGACATTTCGTCCCCTGTCAAAGTGACATCCTCAGTGCTTGGGACCCTCCTGTGAAGCGCTTCTGTGATCTTTCCTCCGGCATTTGTAATGGTTTGAATCTGACGCTTCCGGTTGTCAGTTCCAGCTGTCCGTTGCAGTGGTCGGTATATTGGGTCCAGATCGATGTGCTTATTGATTGAATCTGGATGAGTGCCATGCCTCGAGGAATTCCCTGGCTGTTCTCTGTTTGGCTTGTCCTATAATAGTAGTGTTGTCCCAGTCGAATTCATGTTGCTTGTCATCTGTGTGTGTGGCTACTAAGGATAGATTGTCGTGTCGTTTCGTGGCTAGTTGGTGTTCATGGATGCGGATCGTGAGCTGTCTTCTTGTTTGTCCTATGTAGTGTTTTGTACAGTTCTTGCATGGGATTTTGTACACTACATTGGTTTTGCTTATGCTGGGTATCGGGTCCTTCGTTCTGGTGAGTTGTTGTCTGAGACTGGCTGTTGGTTTGTGTGCTGTTATGAGTCCTAGTGGTCGCAGTAGTCTGGCTGTCAGTTCAGAAATGCTCTTGATGTATGGTAGTGTGGTTAGTCCTTTGGGTTGTGGCATGTCCTCGTTCCGTTGTCTTTCCCTGTTGATGAAATTGTGGGGGTATCCGTTTTTGGCGAATACATTGTATAGGTGTTCTTCTTCCTCTCTTTGCAGTTCTAGTGTACTGCAGTGTGTTGTGGCTCTTTTGAATAGTGTCTTGATGCAACTTCTTTTGTGTGTGTTGGGGTGGTTACTTTCGTAGTTTAGGACTTGGTCTGTGTGTGTTGCTTTCCTGTGTACCTTTGTGGTGAATTCTCCGTTCGGTGTTCTCTGTACCATCACTTCTAGGAATGGGAGTTGGTTGTCCTTTTCTTCCTCCCTAGTGAATCGGATTCCTGTGAGTGTGGCGTTGATGATCCGGTGTGTGTTCTCTATTTCTGTGTTTTTAATTATTACAAAGGTGTCATCCACATATCTGACCCAGAGTTTGGGTTGAATTTGCGGTAAGACTGTTTGTTCTAATCTTTGCATTACCGCTTCTGCTATGAGTCCAGAGCTGAGTGTTATATTGAATTATTACAGTTTCTCTGTGCATATAATTACTTGCTCTACAGTAATAAAAGATGTTACTCCATTGATGACTCATAGTCCAGAATATAAGTATGTGGAACAAAAAAAATCATAACGTATTTATTTCTGCAATTTTTTTTTCAAAGTTTGATGTATCTGTTGTTATTTTATTTCCATAAAACAAAACATATATGCAACTGGTCATCAGTTGAAATGTACAAGTCAACTGTCTATCATTGTCCGACGTTTTAGTTGTTGAAATTATAATCTAGAGAATGATTTTAAAAAACTTGTTCTCATCAAGATGAAAAATATCAATACTGATGAATAACAGTCTTCTCATTTGGTTTGCCATAACAGGTGAAAGCTCAGGAAGTGATTTAGTTTAACTGATCTTAGAAGGTGTCATCCACATATCTGACCCAGAGTTTGGGTTGAATTTGCGGTAAGACTGTTTGTTCTAATCTTTGCATTACCGCTTCTGCTATGAGTCCAGAGATGGGTGACCCCATGGGTGTGGCGTTGATTTGTTCATATATTTGGTTGTTGAATGTGAAGTGTGTTGTGAGGCACAGGTCCAGTAGTTTGAGTATGTCATCTTTGTTCACAACACACTTCACATTCAACAACCAAATATAAGAACAAATCAACGGCACACCCATGGGGTCACCCATCTCTGGACTCATAGCAGAAGCGGTAATGCAAAGATTAGAACAGTCTTACCGCAAATTCAACCCAAACTCTGGGTCAGATATGTGGATGGCACCTTTGTAATAATTAAAAACACAGAAATAGAGAACACACACCGGATCATCAACGCCACACTCACAGGAATCCGATTCACTAGAGAGGAAGAAAAGGACAACCAACTCCCATTCCTAGACGTGATGGTACAGAGAACACCTAACGGAGAATTCACCACAAAGGTATACATGAAAGCCACACACACAGACCAAGTCCTGAACTACGAAAGCAACCACCCCAACACACACAAAAGAAGTTGCATCAAGACACTATTCAAAAGAGCCACAACACACTGCAGTACACCAGAACTGCAAAGAGAGGAAGAAGAACACCTATACAATGTATTCACCAAAAACGGATACCCCTGCAATTTCATCAACAGATGCCTAATGGAAAGACAACGGAACCAGGACATGCCACAACCCAAAGGACTACCATACATCAAGAGCATTTCCAAATTGACAGCCAGACTACTGCGACCACTAGGACTCATAACAGCACACAAACCAACAGCCATTCTCAGACAACAACTCACCAGAACGAAGGACCCGATACCCAGCATGAGCAAAACCAATGTAGTGTACAAAATCCCATGCAAGAACTGTACAAAACACTACATAGGACAAACAAGAAGACAGCTAACGATCCGCATCCATGAACACCAACTAGCCACGAAACGACACTACCAGCTATCCTTAGTAGCCACACACACAGATGACAAGCCAACATTAATTCGACTGGGACAACACTACTATTATAGGACAAGCCAAACAGAGGACAGCCAGGGAATTCCTAGAGGCATGGCACTCATCCACAGATTCAATCAATAAGCACATCGATCTGGACCAAATATACCGACCACTGCAACAGACAGCTGGAACTGACAACCGGAAGCGGCAGGTTCAAACCACTAAAAAATGCCAGAGGAAAGATCACAGAAGCGCTTCACAAGAGGCTCCCAAGCACTGAGGATGCCACCTAGACAGGAGATGAAACGTCTGCGACACAAATTCCCAGCTCGGTGAACAGAACCACAACAACGAGCACCCGAGCTACAAATCTTCTCACAAACTTTGAAGGTGGGACTAGATTGGGTTGGGATATCTGGTTGGCATGGAAGAGTTGCACTGAAGGATCTGTTTCCATGCTGTACATCTCTATGACTCTATTACTCTAAGTACACGGGCAGCACGGTGGCTCAGTGGTTAGTACTGCTGCCTCACAGCACCAGGGACCTGGTTTTGAATCCAGCCTTAGGTAACTGTCTGTGTGGAGTTTGAACATTTTCTCTGTGTTTACATGGGTTTCCTCCGACTGCTCTGGTTTCCTTGTACGGTCCAAAAATGGACAGAATGGCCATGCTAAAATTGCCCACAGTGTTCAGGGATGTGTAGGTTAGGTGCATTAGTCAGGGGAAATGTCACGTAATAGGGTCTGGGAATGTGTCTGGGTGGGTTACTCTTTGGAGGCTCAGTGTGGACTTGTTGGGCCAAATGGCCTGTTTCAATAAACTGAAATTGTACTGACACCAAAAGTAAAACCTCCTTAATATTATAATTGCATTTATTTACTATGGTAAATTGAAGCCATATATATGACTTTAAATTCCAATCATATTTTACTCCTCTATTTTATTTACTATTTTTAAATTTCCTCATCTACTCCTTACTTCAGAGCCACACTTTAGCCCAACTGAAGGGAAATACATAGGATTCTTGGTCTTGAAGAGATCAAAGGATATGGGGGAATAGCAGAAACAAGCAATTGCGTTGGATGATCATCCGTGACCATAATGAATAGTGGAACAGACTCAAAGGGCCGAATGGCCTACTCCCCCTATTTTCCATGTTTTTGTGACACTCCTCAGCCCCTGCCTGCCAGATCTCAAGGTGTTCTCCAAGTTAACCAAGTGTTCTAGTTACCCACTTTTCTTCTGACCCTCCAGGGGACCATAAATTCCCATCCTGTGTAAAATCCATTATTTTTGTGACAATGGTCTCAGTTTGGAAGAAGAAAGAGACTTTAAACCTGATATCACTTTCATTAATATTTCACACAACTAAGGCCTTGGCAGTGCATCAATTGGAAATATAATGTAGAGGTAAGATTAGTTACACAAATCTAAATCTAATGCAAATTACTATGTATTTGGTTAAGTAATAGATTCTCACATCTATTAAGATCTTAAAAGGTATTTACCTTTTGACAAAAAAGGCATATTTGAATATGTTGTGTTGAACAACAGAAAGTTAATTACACTAACTCTAAATTAACTTAACTTCATGGAAAAATAGTTAATTTCTATCTTTTGTGCAAAGTATGCGCAGTTCTTTTTCTTGAACATGTTGAGTATTTCTGGGAGATGATCTTATAGACATTGATCATTCCAGTAGCTTTTCCAAGTAGTCAATTATTCACCTGTGAATCTTAAGAATGAGCGTCTTCTGTTTTCATAAGCATCACAGCTAGCTCAGAGCTCAGTCTTAACTATTGTCCACATTCGCATACATTTCCACTGAGGACACTAACAATGTCAGAAATAGGTGACTTTTTCCTCCTCCTAGCTTATACTCATTTAAATGACATTGCAAATTGGATTGGTTTTTAAAAAGTGCAGTAATATTACATCACAATTTTGCAAAATTGAGGAGAAACGTTTTCACCCAGAGTGGTGAGTGTGTGGAATGCTCTGCCCCAGAAGGCTGTGGAGGCCAAGTCTCTGGATACTTTCAAGAAAGAGTTGGATACAGCTCTTAAGGATAGTGGAATCAATGGTTATGGAGATAAGGCAGGAACAGGATACTGATTGAGGATGATCAACCATGATCATAATGAATGGTGGTGCTGGCTCGAAGGGCAGAATGGCCTACTCCTACACCTATTGTCTATTGTCTAGAAAATAATGTTTTCACTTCAGAGGTGGACTTTTCTTACAGTGGTGACCATCCCAATGGATTCTTTTTACCAATCTGCTAATATCAGATATCTTTAAAAGTTAATTGTGGATTGGGACTGAAGTGGCATGTAGGCCAAGTCTCAATAAGCATTTACTGGGTTTTTTATGACAACCCAGCAGTTTTTATGATAGTTTTTTTCTTCTGATGAAAGTCCACAAAATATCAAATGTATTTGATTTCTCACCATCCTGTGGTGAAATCTGAACCCATGATATTTTAACAGTTTGTCCAATATCATAGCAATTCCTATTTTTGGTATGAAGCAAAGACACCAACTGTACATCGCTAAGCAAGTTTTTTTTTTAACAAATCAAAATAACTGTGAAAGGAAGTCTGTATTGTGCAAACACAAGAATGATCAGAGCAAATGTCCATTCGATAAATATCATATGGGCCATCCAGCTGTCATTATTCTCATAAGATCATCCTGATACAGTCTTGAATATCATATCTTTTATGCATGTGGCAGAATGTAAAATCTTGTTCAGAACTATTTCAAAATATGGCATTCATACTGTAGATTGAAATGAAGTTTAATTATGCCATTTTAATAGAAATGCTAACATTCAAATTACACAACAACTCTGGAAATGTTGCAAAGGCAATTCTATAAAAATTTTGCAAGTTCCTTTCCTGGCCCAGACTGAATCCTGTGAAAACAACAGTGGAGTTTAGAGAAATTTCTGAATCTCCAAACTAAACATAGAAAATTTAATTTTTAGGTATGTATTTTGCTTTGTCATGAAATCGAAGAGAGGAATGTGATCTAGCATGCTTGTAAAGTCAAGCAATAAAATGAAATGATGCAAATCTGATCACATTGGAATTAAAACTGAAAGTCTTGGACAGTAAACAGTGTTGATTAACTAGAGGAGAGACAGAAAACATTATAGCAGTAATATTCAATTTAGCAGTGAACTTCCTCAGTCATTACAGAGCAGGAATCAATGAAGTGAACAGAAAGCAATGCTATTTTGCCAAATTACTAAAACAAGAGACACCAATGAGTTCTCAATGCAGGGATTTGTCCTTGCATTATAATGCTAAGTCAGTTTCTTACATGAAGAACATAAGATGATCTCAGAAAGTTTCAAAGATCAGTACGAGATCACCAGGAGAGGAAACACTGACAGATGTTGATATAGTTTCAATATGCATAGGCATGTCTGAGTTTTATGAGTTTACTGTCTATTGTTGCCAAGTTTCATGCCAACATTAATTATTTGCATCTTGCAAGTTTACAGATTTGCATAAGAGGCCTGCTCGCCTTTGCACTTGAGTAGCACACAACATCTTTTAGAATAATCTTTCTGTGACCCTTTTCTGTCTATTTGCAGACAATTGTTACACCTGGCAGCTAGTAGTGCATTAGAACTGGTCCAATCTGAATAGAATTATGCTGCACAGGAGGAGGTCCCGTGGCCCATGGTGCCTGTGCCAGCTTTCTGTCGGAGTGTAACATATAATAAAACACCAAGGGAAAACTGAAAAGCCCAATTTGGTGGAATCTTGTGAGGTCTTGGCTACATCTTGGGGAACTGGCTGACAAGAATACATCTTAGTTCATCTTGGGAAAACCTGTCAAATCATAAGCTAATCACGCAGTGACAAGGCCACCAGCAGACATTACTCTGCAATCAAGACTCTGGGAGCAGAAGGTTTCTCTACTGGATACGATTGACTAATCAGAGACTGGCATGTCTGTTGCTCAGCAGTACCAGAAGAGAGGCTGAGGCTACTTCTGAAAGGATGATCCCTATAGTCCCAGCATGGTCACAGGTCAGTGAGGATGGAGGCGAGGTTTTGTATGGTGCAGGTCTTTGGCGGGTGGGGTTGGCAGCAAAGTCGCGAGGTGACTCTCAGCAGCACTTCTGCTTCCTAATGTTCAGAACCGTAAAATAGGACTAATCACCTTTGACTGAATAGCCACGCATAATGCCCCTCTGTCAATAATCCCTGGAGATGAAAAGTTGGCATGTGGTTTCAGCTGCTGTGCTATCCAGTCAGTGGCAGATCTGTTAAATAGTTACACCATTTGTATTTGCCAATTCTATAGCAGCAAGTCCTATTACAGTTACATCCATTTTGGTTTGGTGAGGTCAGGGTGTGAGCAGCAGGGCAGCTTGATACAACATGGAATATACGAAAAAAGGAAAATACTGGTGTTGGTGAATGTAGCCTGCATGTCTCAGGAACAACTTTTACAGTGCCAATGAATTCAGATTTCACAGGAGATAAGGTTTGTTGACGTACAACAATTGTCCAGTCGTTAGTTTGCATCATCATTGTAGTGTATGTAAAATGTTTGTATAGTTTGAAGGTTATAATGGCAAAATCCAAGACTCACATCTTGGTCATATTTCATAATTCCCTGAGTTACATTTAGAACCAGAATCAACCATTTCATATTTCTTCCTTATTATACATTTGCGCAATGACTGGATCATGCTTGGATGTGACTCATTTGTCTCTTACTACTTTATAAGGGAAAGACTTGAGTGATGCTATTCATGTGCATATTCTGATATAAGGTCTCTTCTTATTAATAATAGTGAGGGATAAGTTGCTGTCTGGAACTAAAGCCATAACAATGGTTCTGAGTAGCGAAATGCATTTGATTATTTTCTTCATTGGTTTATTATGTTTGTGAATGAAAATTGTTGATTATGTGATGGAAGTAAATGAAGAGGTATATTTTATGTTCAGATTTTTCAAATTTGCTTTTTTCAGATTAGTACTAGTTTTGCTGTATATTGTGTATGCCCCTGTTTGAAGGTTAAAAAAGGGCATGATCTAATATATGTGTAATATTCTTTCACATTCCTCTCTAGAAGTTTTTTCTCACATGGTGATGCAATTTTCCTGAAAATAGCAAAAACATAGAAAATTGAAGCAAGAGTGGACTGTTTGTCCCATCAGGAATGCACTACCATTCGTGATGGTCATGATTGATAATCCAACTCAATAGCTTATTCTTGCTTTCCCCGAATATTCTTTTTGCCCCAGTTGCGATATCCAATACCTTCTTGAAATCATGCAATGTTTTGGCCACAATTGCTTTCTGTGGTTGTGAATTCGACAGGCTCACCACTCTCTGGGTGAAGAAATCTTTCCTCATCTCAGTCCTAAATGATTTACCCTGCATCCTTAGACTGTGACCTCTGGTTCTGGACTCCCCTGCCATCAGGAACATCTTGCTGGATCTAACCTGTCTTATCTTGTCAGAATTTTATAGATTTCTATGAGATCCCCACCTCATCTTCCGAACTTCAGTGAATATAACCCTAACTAATTCAATCTCTTCTCATATGTCAGACCTGCCATCCACGGTATCAGTCTGGTAAACGGTTATCGCTCTCTCTGTGTAGCAAGAACCCTGCCCTTCCTCATCTTCCCATGAGGCTAGCACAGAAGCCCAGGTGTGGTCTCACCAAGATCCTGTAGAATTGTAGCAAGGCATCCCCAGTTCCTGTCCATGAATCCACTCGCTATGAAGACTGACATACCATTTGCCTGCTTTACCACTTGCATGGTTATCTTCAGTGAATGGTGTATCAGGACACACAGTTCACATTACACATTCCCCTCTCTCAATTTATAGCCATTCAGAAAAATATTCTGCCTTCCTGTTTTTGCTCCCAAGTGGATAACCTCACATTTATTCACATTAGACGGCATTGCCCTTTCATTCAACTTGCCTAAATCACACTGAAGTATTTTTGCATCCTCCTCACAGCTCACCCTTCCAACCAACATTATGTCATCTCCAATTGTGTTTTGTTGCCTCATCTAAACTCATTAATATACATTGTTGATAGTGGAATCTTAGCACTGATGCTTGTTGCAGCCCACTTGTCACTGTCTGCCATTTGGAAAAAGACCCATTTATTCTTACTCATCATGGCTGCCAGCCAGTTCCTATCCCTCTCAATGCACCCTCTTGTACTTTAATTCTACACAGAAATCTCTTACGTGGGACTTTATCGAAGCCTTCTGAAAAGTTCAAATAAACCACAGACTCTGGCTTCCCCTCATCAACTCGAGTAGACATATCTTCAAAGAATTCCAGTAGATCCATCGAACATGATTTCCCTTTGATAAATCCATGCTGACTCCGTCCAATCATGCTACTGTTTTTCAAGTGATCTGCAGTTAAATATTTGACAATGGAGCCTAACATTTTCTCCACTACCAATGTCAGGCAGACTGTTTTATAGTTCCTGGTTTTCTCTCTTACTTATATTTTAAATAGGAGAGCAAAAACTGCACCTTAACAGTGATTTTGTTTTGTTGACAATTCCTGTTAGTTGTTTTAAAACTAGTGTCAGTCCTGCAGGAGAATTAATTTAAAATAAGCAGCACAAAACAGGGCTGAAATTAGGGAGGAGAGGATGTCAGGGGGAATTAACTCTGATGAAAGTTGCAATGCTGGAAAAGTGGTGGAACAGAAAAATTAGAAAGGCTACAGAGAAACAAAATTTCATTTGCAAAAATAGAAGTGAGAATAGAAATGGATAGAAATTCTGTAATGTTATCTGTTTTAAGAGAATCACAGAGTCCTCACAAATTTGGGAGGGGGAGTGGTGGAAAATGGAACTGGGGTTTGGGGATTTTCATCAGCTGATGATGATTGTGTTTGTTGGATAAGAAAATGGTTCTGAAAAGATTAAAGCTCAAGACCACATCAAGCTGAACCAGTTGCTGCCATAAAGACCTGGGTGGGGAAAGGCAGAACACTTAATGTCTCGAAGAGGACAGACTGTTATCCTGTCTATTCATGCAATGAACTGTATCTTGTTTCCAACAAGAGCTGCTTCTTTGTACATTACCAAATGCTTTTTCTTTACAATGTTAGCCCCAGTCAGAAAATTAGGATGGTGGCAGATACCTACATAAACACACACTGGCAATGATTGGCATGGCATGCTCATGCAAAGGGTTACATTTTTTTAGATTGTTTATATATTTTCCACCAAAGGTTACATTTCTAAATGGAGAAAGTGAGGTCTGCAGATGCTGGAGATCAGAGCTGGAAATGTGTTGCTGGAAAAGCGCAGCAGGTCAGGCAGCATCCAGGGAACAGGAGAATCGACGTTTCGGGCATAAGCCCTTCTTCAGGGCTTATGCCCGAAACGTCGATTCTCCTGTTCCCTGGATGCTGCCTGACCTGCTGCGCTTTTCCAGCAACACATTTGCAGCTTACATTTCTAAATACCAGTTCAATTCTGTTGCCTTTGCAACAGGAATAAAAAGCATAATATAAAAGCATCAGACCATTGTCTACCAGGTATAACTGATATTCTCTCTTCACTGGACTTGCACTGGATGCATGAATGTGTACATAGAACATAGAACATAGAACAGTACAGCACAGAACAGGCCCTTCAGCCCACGATGTTGTGCCGACCACCGATCCTCATGTATGCACCCTCAAATTTCTGTGACCATATGCATGTCCAGTAGTCTCTTAAATGTCCCCAATGACCTTGCTTCCGCAACTGCTGCTGGCAATGCATTCCATGCTCTCACAACTCTCTGTGTAAAGAACCCGCCTCTGACATCCCCTCTATACTTTCCTCCAACCAGCTTAACACTATGACCCCTCGTGTTAGTCATTTCTGCCCTGGGAAATAGTCTCTGGCTATCGACTCTATCTATGCCTCTCATTATCTTGTATACCTCAATTAGGTCCCCTCTTCTCCTCCTTTTCTCCAATGAAAAAAGTCAGAGCTCAGTCAACCTCTCTTCATAAGATAAGCCCTCCAGTCCAGGCAGCATCCTGGTAAACCTCATCTGAACCCTCTCCAAAGCATCCACATCTTTCCTATAATAGGGCGACCAGAACTGGACGCAGTATTCCAAGTGCGGTCTAACCAAAGTTTTATAGAGCTGCAACAAGATCTCATGACTCTCAAACTCAATCCCCCTGTTAATGAAAGCCAAAACACCATATGCTTTCTTAACAACTCTGTCCACTTGGGTGGCCATTTTAAGGGATCTATGTACCTGCACACCAAGATCCCTCTGTTCCTCCACACTGCCAAGAATCCTATCCTTAATCCTGTACTCAACTTTCAAACTCGACCTTCTAAAATGCATCACCTCACATTTATCCAGGTTGAACTCCATCTGCCACCTCTCAGCACATCTCTGCATCCTGTCAATGTCCCACTGCAGCCTACAACAGCCCTCTATACTGTCAACGACACCTCCAACCATTGTGTCGTCTGCAAATTTGCTGACCCATCCTTGAATCCCCTCATCCAAATCATTAATAAAAATTACAATCTGTAGAGGCCCAAGGACAGAGCCCTGTGGAACACCACTCACCACAGACTTCCAGGCAGAATATTTTCC
Organism: Chiloscyllium plagiosum; assembly: GCF_037043375.1. Lineage (NCBI taxonomy): Eukaryota > Metazoa > Chordata > Chondrichthyes > Orectolobiformes > Hemiscylliidae > Chiloscyllium > Chiloscyllium plagiosum. Next base: position 25,607,517 of record NW_028270142.1, on the reverse strand, counting down.
TTCTACTACCACTCGCTGTCTTCTGTTGGCCAGCCAATTCTGTATCCAGACAGCTAAGTTCCCCTGTATCCCATTCCTCCTGACCTTCTGAATGAGCCTTCCATGGGGAACCTTATCAAATGCCTTGCTGAAGTCCATATACACCACATCCACAGCTCGACCTTCATCAACTTTTCTAGTCACATCCTCAAAGAACTCGATAAGGTTTGTGAGGCATGACCTGCCCCTCACAAAGCCATGTTGACTGCATTTAATCAAGCCATGCTCTTCCAGATGGTCATAAATCCTATCCCTCAGAATCCTTTCTAACACCTTGCAGGCGACAGACATGAGACTTACTAGTCTGTAATTGCCGGGGATTTCCCTATTTTCTTTCTTGAAGAGAGGAATTACATTTGCATCTCTCCAGTCCTCACGTACGACTCCAGTGGAGAGCGAGGATGCAAAGATCTTCGCAAGTGGTGAAGCAATTGCATTTCTCATTTCCCAAAGCAGCCAAGGACAAATCTGGTCCGGGCCTGGCAACTTGTCAATCTTAACGTTTGACAAAATTTTCAGCACATCAGCTTCCTCTATCTCTATCCATTCCATCATGCACACCTTCTCTTCAAAGATTTCATTTGTGAATAATAGGCAATCCATAACTATTATGTGATCTTGAATGTGTTCTGATCCACTATTTAGATGCCTTCATTGGCAAACATTTCTGTCAAGACCTGCTCAGTTTTATACTGCAAGGTATTTTGGAAAACTGGAGAATACTGCCTGTTTTGAAGTTCCCAGTTTTAAAGTGGATGAATAGTTCTTAGTGGTAAGATAAAAGCAATCAGCTCATAATTGCAATTGATTGAAAATAGGAATTTTTGCACAATATTACTCTATTGCACATTCTAAAATCTATCGCATGGTGCACTGGAACAAGGAAAAGATTTTGAGTCCACCATCCAATTTTCTTTGAAAATGTATAGCGCATAATGTAGTTATATCACAGAGTGGAAGTCTGTTTTACTCCTTGTGTCAAATCCGATTTAAAGAATAAAGTCAGTTTTAAACTAAATTGCTCAAGTTTTTCTGTAAGTTCAGAGTGAGTGATTCAATAACTTTCTTGATTGCAAGCTATGTAATTTACAGCAAGCAGATGGCAAGTGGGGAGGGGATGAGTGATTCGATAAACTGTTGTGATCTTCCACGTTTTTAAAGTTTTACCTTCACTACTTCTCTATCTAATTTGGGAGTCATCATTTAACTTGGAATAAGTTCACTTCTGCCTTTCTACACACAATTTTGGTCTTAATATTAATTGGATTTTTAAGAAGGCTCCTGTGGATTATTAACTAATTAGTTAGCTGTTTTTATTTCTCCGTTTTGAAATAAGAATTTTTAATGTCTCGCTGCCTTTTAACCCCCATGCAATAAAATATGAAAATCGTTTTACCCATTCCTGTCTAATTATTTTACCAAGTACATCGAGTTTGGGATTCACACAGCTTTGCTGAATAACTCTGTGTGACAACTTGTAATCAATAACTCAAAAGCTAACAATTTCTTTAGTTTTACTGTCAGCCTTTGCTGTGGTCATTTTTATGTGCATAGTTGCTACAATTGGTGTTTTAGCTGAGTTGATTTAAATTGGTCCAATGCTGAATGAATTGGATGAACCATGAAGTTTTTCCAGTTCTTCATTGGCTCTATGCTTAGGAATGCATGTACAAGGATAAACCTTTAGATAATATAATAATTATTGGCGTGACTCAGCTAGTAGAATACTTAACTTTATGTCTGAAGATTCATGACTTCACTAGACTTGAATATACAGATTGAAAATTCTGTGCAGTCATGAGAGATTGTTAGATTGTCAGAATTGATACCTTTCAACTTGGGCGATAAGGACCCAAGAAAGAACAAAAAATTGTCCAGGCTAATATTCACTGTTCAAGTAAAATGTTTTTGTACTATGTACCATGTTTTTATTGCCTATCAATATCTGCACATAAAATGTATTTTATTGTAGCTCATTTTACTGTGCTTATATCTCTGAATCAAAGCTCTGACTCAAGTTCCACTCCAACACACCACTGCAAACTCAAGACTGGCAGTCAGTGTACACTGAGAGTATGCTGTTATGAGGCCATTAAACTTAGAGCCTACTGAGCAAGATGAAAAAGATCCTTTGGAACTATTTCGAAGAAGAGCTATGGACATATTCCTAATGTTCTGGCAAGCAATTATCCTTCAATCAACATCACTAAAAAAAGACAATCTGGTCAATCCATTGCAGCTTGTGGGAATTTGCAGTATACCAATTGGTGACTGCTTCCTGTATTGCAAAAGTATTTTGTGGAGTGTAATATGCTTTGGGGAGTTCAACAGTTGTGCAAATCACTACATATGTAGAAAGCTTTTTATTCCATTATTCTGGCAAACTGACAGCAACTTTTGCACAAGAGCATAAGAACTAGGAGCAGGAGTTGGCTATCTGGCCCTTCAAGTCTGCTCCGCCACTCAATAAGATCATGGTTAATCTTTTCATGGCCTCAGCTTCACCTCCCCTTAAATCTATCTATTATTGCTTTAAAACCATTCAATAAGGTGGCCTCAACTGCTGCAATGGGCAGGGAATTCCACAGATTCACAATCCTTTGGGTGAAGAAGTTCATGTTCAACTAAGTCCTAAATCTGCTCCCCCTTATTTTGATGCTGTGCCCCCTAGTTCTAGTTTCACCCACTGGTGGAAACAAAACCCCTGCTTCTATCTTATCTATTCACTTCATAATTTTATATGTTCCTATAAGATCCCCTCTCATTCTTCTAACGTGCATCACAGATACAAATTTATACACATAAATCAGAAGTGGCTATCAATGATATCCCACTCCTTTACAGGTTCCACATGTTCTTTGCAAATACGGTAAGGGGCAAACTCAGTGATTTGCCAAACCTTCAACTTTTTACAGTGTCAAAGCCACTGAAAATGTTCCAGCTTGTTGAATGATTTGTAACTGAGTTTTTAATGGTGTACTTAGTCATACCACAGCTGAATAACCTGTCTGGCTTTGTGAAAAGAATTTTAAAATTTTGAAGTATCATTTCCTCTATTCAATTATAAAATGTTCATTGATTTTTAAATTGACATTTTGCGCAAAGCTTGTTAAATTTTTGCGAACAGATTCCTTGAAAGCCAGTGGTGAACTTTCTCTCTTTGCTGGCGACAGTAAAACTAGGCTATAACATAACGTAGGCTGCTTTTCTTAATTATCTATGCTGATAATAGATCACAGATTATCAGATTGTTATGGTAAAGGAGGAGATTGTTCAGCCGATTATGTCTGCACACCAGTTCTCTGAATGAGCATTATCACTTCCTGCAAATCTCTTGCTTTTCCTTGCACTCCTGCATATTGTTTCTATTTAAATAACCATTTAATGCCCTTTTGTTTGACTCAATTAATCCTGTTTCCACCTCAATTCCAGGCAATACATCCTAGACTTGAATAATTCCCTCTGTACTATGTTTATTGCACGTTGCATTTGCGTCTTTTGCAAACCTCTGCTAGTCCAGGGATTTTCTAAAGTTTGACTTGCAGGTTGAGTCTGTGGTTAAGAAAGCAAATGTAATGTCATTTATCTCAAGAGAGTTGGAATGTAAAAGCAGCGACATGCTACTGAGACTTTATAAACTTCTGGTTAGGCCCTATTTAGAATGCTGTGTCCAGTTTTGGGCCCCACACCTCAGGAAGGACATACTGCCACTGGAGCGTGTCCAGTGGCAGTTCACATGAATGATCCCTGGAATGGTAGGCCTAACATACAATGAACAGTTGAGGATCCTGGGATTGTATTCATTAGAATTTAGAAGGTTGAGGGGAGATCTAATAGAAAATGACAAGGTAATGCATGGCTTAGAAAGGGTGGATGCTGGGAAATTGTTTCCATCAGGTGGGGATACTCGGACCCTTGGGCACAGCCTTAGAATTAGAGGGGGTCAATTTAAAACAGAAATGAGGAGACATTTCTTCAGCCAGAGAGTTGTGGGTCTGTGGAATTCATTGCCATGGAGCACAGTGGAGGCAGGGATGTTATATATCTTCAAGGCAGAGATTTATTCATGATTTCTGGAAGATTGTAGATTTGTGAAATGCAAATGAGTTTGAGTGGTAACATAACCAAAAATATCAATTTTGCAAGCTGGCATAATTTTGCCTGTCCTTCTACTGGAATAGAAACAAAAAAAAAACTGTAGATGCTGGAATCCAAAGTAGACAGGCAGGAGGCTGGAAAAACACAGCAAGCCAGGAGGTGGAGAAGTCAACATTTCGGGTGTGTCCCTTCTTCAATACAATCCTTGCACTAGATTGCCAATTGCACTCAAAATGGAAAATCAATCCCAATTAGTTATGTGACGACATGCAAATATTTTGTGATATTGAAACCAGACAGTTTTATGAGAGTCTTGCTCTGTATACCACAATTTCCATTTCTTTCATATATTTATTATTCACAAATAGACTTTCAGGTAACAAACACAATTTCTTATACTCCACCAGATGGAGAATTCTGTACTTTATTCTGCCACATTGGGAGTTAGAAACTAGAACGGGGACAGCAGATTGTCCTGTATTAGCACAGATGCTTTAATGAATGGCTGGTCAGTTATTAGTCCCAATTTGCATTAGATTTGCATTGCATGAGAGAAATCCAGCAAACTTTGAGCATGAACCCTTGCCGTTTATTAACTCCCAAGTTTCATTTAAGTGGTTTTGGGCAATCTTCCCACCAATTCCTGGCAGAACGGATATCAAAGTTAGTGCTCTGGAATAAAAATCAGTTTGGGAGACATAGGATTCCAAGGACCCAAAGGAGAAGTCATCAGGAATTCGAAACTAGTCAAACAGAGCTTTGCTATGTAACAGAGGAGAGCTAAGGCTAAGATTTTGGAGGCCCAAGAACTCCCCATGAGTTCTATAAGGAGTACACCTGCTCCTTCAGGCTCATGAAAATATCCAACAAAAAAAATTAGATTTTCTTGGCCATCTCCAGCCAATCATTTGTTTATAGCTGCCAGGTTCACGCATTTGGAGAAAGTGAGGACTGCAGATCCTGGAGAGTCAGAATCAAAAAGCGTGGCACTGGAAAAGCACAGCAGATCAGGCAGCATCCGAGGAGCAGGAGACTCAATGTTTCGGGCATAAGCTATGCATCAGGTATTTTCCAATCCGACAGATGACCCTCAGTTTAAAGGATCTGGTTAACACGAGTACTTGCTCTGGGGAGGATGCGAGCAGGATAGAGTTGGGCCCAGGAATTGAGGAAGCAGATCTTAAGAAAAAAACATCAGTGAACTGACTATAATTGAGCAACTTACATAAATTTAACATTGTGCACAGTAAATATCTGATTAGTGTTTTTTCAAAAACCTCTATGAAAGATAATATACAGTAAACACAGGTAAAATTATTGTTTGCTAATGGTGATTGTGTGTTATAATATGTAATATTATTATTTGTCAAGACATCATGCATGCTTTGTATTGGTCTGATTTGTTTCAAGTAGAGAACCATACACTTGCAGTTTTATTTAAAGAGCCTCAATCTGCAGAATTATCAGTGTTTTTTTTATTGGAAGAGATATTTGAGGTAGACTATAATCTCCTTTGAGGATCTCTGCTGACATTATGCCTCACCTGCCAAATGACTGAAGCCTCCGGACACAGTCGAGAATCTGGGATTTCAATCTTTTTGCTATTGACTTCCAGTAACAATTGTAAAACATAGTTGAGGAGGTAAGGAACAGAGGGTAAATTGGACTGAGGATTAAAAATATTGAATGACCTCATTAATGCATATTTTCTTGTTGTTCACTTCTTTTAGTATTTTGTAACACTTAGCAAATTGAGCTAAAGGAGGCTGCTAGGTGACATCATTTTATCACTAAGGTATTTTTTATACTAGATCATTTCAAAGGAAACAAACTGAAAGGATGGGAATGAAGAGTCTTTACTTTGAACTTTTACTTTGGTGTATAAATGTGAAAATAATAGCTCAAAAATGGACATACTAAATATTTATGGTCTGGACGCTCCAATCAATCCCACATTCTGATTGCCATCTGTTTCAACGCTCCCTCCTACTACCCCTGAACTCCCCTGACAATATGTCCATCCTGGGCCTCCTCCACTGTCACCACAGGGCCACCAGCAAACTGAAGGAAGAACACCTCATCTTCCACCTCGGGAGCTCAGAACCATACGGCCTTAACATAGAATTCACCAGCTTCCAAATCTCCCCAGGCCCAGCCCTCCGTCTCCACCCTGTCCCCTTAACCTGACCTGAGCTGTCCATCTTCCTTCTGACCTTTCCGCTCCAACCTTCTCACTGACCAATCACAGCCACCTCCTACCTGCATCCACCTATCACCCACTCACCCACCTTTTCCCCAGCCCCACCTTTCCCTCTCTTTATTTCGCAGCCCCCTTCCCCCTCCCCCAGCCCTTACGAAAGATTCTGACCTGAATCGTCAACACCCCTCACCTTCTGATCCTGCTTAACCTGCTGTACTTTTTCCAGCTCCACTCTTTATCCACTCTGATCTCCAGCACCTGCAGTTCTTACTATCTCCAATATTAGAAATTAAGGCTTTAGCTTCAGTAATGCGAGAAATTTTGGTAGACAATGAATTACTTAGAGTCATAGAGATGTACAGCATGGAAACAGACCCTTCGGTCCAAACCGTCCATGCCGACCAGATATCCCAACCCAATCTAGTCCCACCTGCCAGCACCTGGCCCATATCCCTCCAAATCCTTCCTAATCATATACCCATCCAAATGCCTCTTAAATGTTGCAATTGTACCAGCCTCCACCACATCATCTGGCAGCTTATTCCATACACGTACCACCCTCTGCGTGAAAACGTTGCCCCTTAGGTCTCTTTTATATCTTTCCTCTCTCACCCTAAACCTATGCCCTCTAGTTCTGGACTCCCCGACCCCAGGGAAAAGACTTTGTCTATTTATCCTATCCATGCCCCTCATAATTTTGTAAACTTCTATAAGGTCACCCCTCAGCCTCCGACGCTCCAGGGAAAACAGCCCCATGCCTGTTCAGCCGCTCCCTGTAGCTCAGATCCTCCAACCCTTTTCTGAAATCTTTTCTGAACCCTTTCAAGTTTCACAACATTTATCCGATAGGAAGGAGACCAGAATTGCATGCAATATTCTAACAGTGGCCTAACCAATGTCCTGTACAGCTGCAAAATGACCTCTCAACTCCTGTACTCAATACTCTGACCAATAAAGGAAAGCATACCAAACGCCTTCTTCACTAGCCTATCTACCTGCAACTCCACTTTCAAGGAGCTGTGAACCTGCACTCCAAGGTCTCTTTGTTCAGCAACACTCCCTAGGACCTTACCATTAAGTGTATAAGTCCTGCTAAGATTTGCTTTCCCAAAATGCAGCACCTCGCATTTATCTGAATTAAACTCCATCTGCCATTTCTCAGCCCATTGGCCTACCTGGTCCAGATTCTGTTGTAATCTGAGGTAACCCTCTTCGCTGTCCACTACACCTCCAATTTTGGTGTTATCTGCAAACTTACTAACTGTACCTCTTATGTCGCAACCAAATATTTTTATGTAAATGACAAAATGTAGAGGGCCCAGCACCTATTCTTGTGCACTCCACTGGTCACAGGCCTCCAGTCTGAAAAACAACCCTCCACCACCACCCTCTGTCTTCTACTTTTGAGCCAGTTCTGCATCCAAATGGCCAGTTCTCCCTGTATTCCATGAGATCTAACCTTGCTAATCAGTCTCCCGTGGGGAACCTTGTTGAACTCCTTACTGAAGTCTATTTGGATCACATCTACTGCTCTGCCCTTATCAATCTTCTTTGTTACTTCTTCAAAAAACTCAGTCAAGTTTGTCTTCTTTTTCTGGCACTTCCCACCCCTAAATCCAACTTCACCAAGCCAGGAAAATTCAGTCACCTGTTTATTTGTTCTGTTGTTATTCTTTCATCGGATATAGGCCTCTTCTTTGTTACTTCTTCAAAAAACTCAGTCAAGTTTGTGAGACATGATTTCCCACGCACAAAGCTATGTTGACTGTCCCGAATCAGACTTTGCCTTTCCAAATAAATGTACATCCTGTCCCTCAGGATTCCCTCCAACAACTTGCCCACCACCGAGGTCAGGCTCACTGGTCTATAGTTCCCTGGCTTGTCCTTACCACCCTTCTTAAACAGTGGCACCACGTTTGCCAATCTCAAGTCTTCCGGTACCTCACCTGTGACTATCGATGATACAAATATCTCAGCAAGAGCCCCAGAAATCACTTCTCTAGCTTCCCACAGAGTTCTCGGGTACACCTGATCAGGTCCTGGGGATTTATCCACCTTCACCCGTTTCAAGACATCCAGCACTACCTCCTCTGTAATCTGGACATTTTGCAAGATGTCACCATCTATTTCCCTACAGTCTATATCTTCCATATCCTTTTCCAAAGTAAATACTGATGCAAAATATTCATTTAGTATCTCCCCCATTTTCTCTGGCTCCACACAAAGGCCGCCTTGCTGATCTTTGAGGGGCCCTATTCTCTCCCTAGTTACCCTTTTGTCCTTAATATATTTGTAAAAACCCTTGGGATTCTCCTTAATTCTATTTGCCAAAGCTGTCTCATGTCCCCTTTTTGTACAAGAGCAAAGATGTTATGCCAAAATTGTAAAAAGTCACTAGTTAGACCTCAGTTGGAGTAAAGTGTGCAGTTCTGAGTACCACACTCGAAGGAGGAGACAAATGTTCTATAGGCAGGGCAGAAGAGTTTTCTGGGAATGATTCTAGAGATGAGAAACTGTACTTGAAGGAGGTACATTGAAGAAATTGAGACTTCTCTCCTTGGAAAGGAAGAGACTATGATTTGATTGAAATATCTAAAATCATGACAGGGCTAGACAGGCTAGATTGGAAGAAGCAGCTTCCGTTCGTAAAACAAGATTAAAAATAAGAGTGCCCATGCTTGAAGTGGTTTAAGACCATAAGACATAGGAGTGGACCATAAGACATAAGACATAAGTATATTCCTACTTTCTTTATACTCTTCTGAGCAATCACACGATCTATCCTGTCTGTACCTGACATATGCTTCCTTCTTTTTCTTAACCAAACCCTCAATTTCTTTAGTCATCCAGCCTTCCCTTTCAGCCTAACAGGAATATACTTTCTCTGGATTCTTGTTATCTCATTTCTGAAGGCTTCCCATTTTCCAGCCATTCCTTTACCTGTGAACATCTGCCTCCAATCAGCTTTTGAATGTTCTTGCCTAATACCGTCAAAATTGGCCTTTCTCCAATTTAGAACTTCAACTTTTAGATCTGGTCTATCCTTTTCCATTACTATTTTAAAACAAATAGAATTATGGTCGCTGGCCCCAAAGTGCTCCCCCACTGACACCTCAGTCACCTGCCCTGCCTTATTTCCCAAGAGTAGGTCAAGGTTTGCACCTTCTCTAGTAGGTACATCCACATACTGAATCAGAAAATTGTCTTGTACACACTTAAGAAATTCCTCTCCATCTAAACCTTTAACACTGTGGCAGTCCCAGTCTATGTTTGGAAAATTAAAATCCCCTACCATAACCACCCTATGATTCTTACAGATAGCTGAGATCTCCTTACAAGTTTGTTTCTCAATTTCCCTCTGACTATTGGTGGGTCTATAATACAATCCCAATAAGGTGACCATCCCTTTCTTTTTTCTCAGTTCCACCCAAATTACCTCCCTGGATTAATTTCTGGGAATATCCTCCCTTAGCACAGCTATAATGCTATCCCTTATCAAAAATGCCACTCCCCCTCCTCTTTTACCTCCCGTTGTATCCTTCCTGTAGCATTTGTATCCTGGAACATTCAGCTGCCAGTCCTGCCCATCCCTGAGCCATGTTTTCGTAATTGTTGTGATATCCCAGTTCCATGTTCCTAACCATGCCCTGAGTTCATCTGCGTTCCCTGTTAGGCCCCTTGCATTGAAATAAATGCAGTTTAATTTATTAGTCCTACCTTGTCCCTGCCTTCCTTGTTTCAAGTGAGAATTTATTAAAAGTATGAGGATATTTTCCACACACATTAAACTGATAATTTTATTATTAAATACTTTTGTTTAATAAAGTTATTTCAGGAATTTGTTCTTTGTTTGATTGTTGCTTTCTAACTAGTTGTCACTTTTATCACACTACACCTCTAAGTCTGCATAGTAACACCGTAACAGTTTCAGCTTTATATCCAAAACAAACCTAAAAACATTATTATTGATCCTTATGTCTCAGTCATTATGATTTAAATATCCATGAGCTTGGTATTCATCCTTGTGGTACTTCACCAGTTATAGTCTGTACGCTTAAAATTTTCTTGTAAATTAATGTATCATTTTCAGTCCATTGACCAATTCTCTATTCATCTGAGTGTAAACACCATGAGCTTTTTCACAGCACCTTACTGAAACTCTTTTCAAAACCCAAGTGCGTCACATCTACTAACTTCCCTTAATCTTCCACATTAGGCACAGCGTCTAAAAATACTTTATTAAATTTGTCAAACATGAGTTTAGAATGCCTACAGTGGCGAAGTAGGCCATTCAGCCCAACAAGTCCACACTGACCCTCCAAAGAGCATCCCACCCCTGACCCATGTTTTTCCCATGGTTAATCCACCAAACTTGTACATGTTCGGACAATGGAAGGAAACCAGAACTTCCAGAGGAAACCCACATGGTTACAGGGAGAATATACAAACTCCACACGAACAGTCACCTGAGGATAGAATCAAACCTGGGTCTCTGGTGCTGTGAGGCAGCAATGCTAACCACTGAGCCACCGTGCTGCCCAATCTGACAATTGACATCTACCATGTCGGATTCAAACCCAAGTCCCCAGAATATTACCCAGGGTCTCTGGATTAATAGTCCAGTGATAATACCAATCGGCCATCACCTCCCCATAGGTTAATTTTATAAAACAATTTTAGCTTTGGTCAATCATATGTTACAAATCCATGTTAAGAGTTCCTTGACAAAAGATTACAAAAGTTCCCATATCACAGTAACAGACCAACCGATCTGTTGTTCCCGTTTTCCCTTTTCCTTTTCCCTTAAGTATGTGTATTGAATTTATTAAATTCCATTCCACCAGGACTATTCTAGAATTTAGATAATTCTTGAAAATCCACTATTCCTACAGCTTTTCCTTCAGAATCCCATAGGTAAGTTGTCAGGTGCTGGGGATTTGCCAGCTTTTCAGTCTTTTATGCTTCTCATAGATTTTCTCAGTTTTGATTGATTATTTTTGTTCCACAGCATTTTTAGCCCTCTCGTTGCCCTCTATTTATTGTGTGCATTTTATTGCTGCACTGTCAGTACAGATAAAGAATGTGTTTTAAATACTTCTGCTGTTTCTTTATTCTCTATGATAATTTCCCCTTACTCCTCTTCTATGAAATTAATGTTTGCTTTAACTATTCTCTTTAATTGTTTAGTAATCCCGGTAATATATTCTCTCATTTGGTTTTCCAAAAAAAAATCTGGTCATTCATTATCGCATTGCTGTTCATGGGAGATTGCTGAGTGCAAGTTAGCTGCTGCATTTCCTATATTACACAAGTGATTACGTCTCAAGAAATTCCTTTTGATTGTAAAGCACTTTGAGACATCACGGGATGCAAGTCTATCATTCTGACCTTCTTTAGGTTGAGAACAATATTCTATTGATTAGTCCTTTTTGCTTTCCCTCAGTTGTCTTTTTGGAAGAGAGAGCAATCAGGCAGATTAAACTGGCAAACTATATTTTATTTTTTCTACTGCATCAGCCTAATTTGGAGCAAGTTTTGCTTTTAACTTTTGCAACTGGTTCAAAGATGCAGCTCTCAATTGAAGATGAAAGGTTGTGCAGGTTGTCATTTTAAGTTAAATGCAAGCCTATTAATTTCTTCATAGGTTTTTTTATTTGCTGCAAATATTTTTATTCAACCTATTAACCTGTTCAAAGGTGTTTTCATGATGTCTGAGTATTTGGGAGTTGAACCCAGGCCTTCATACCAAAGGAAGGGATACCACAACTGAGACGCCAGAGCTTTCTTACTTACTGCTATAAATGGAGTATAGGATAATGTTCATCAGTAAATTAACGAGTCATGTGAAGTTGCACCACAATCATGACGATTGGTCATGTATATATGGGCAGTTATTCAGTTTAATTAGATTTTGGAATAATATCTTTCACATCCTTAGAGTTCTGTTCAAGAAGCAAAGTTGAAGATTCACAAGGCACTTATATAAACACTGATACAAAATCTGAAGCTGTTTTAAAACAAAATTGAATGAACCATTTTTCAATACATTGGTAAAATGGTAATTTAGTTTGGTGAATGAGCCTCTTTTTCAAAATCTCACTGGATTACATTGTATTTTAAAATTATACATTTGATGTGAAATAGAAGCCATAGTTTGGAGTGCAGTTCATCAATCCAATAAATGATAACATATTCCTAACATAAAAGGATACATTTGTGACTTACTGTATACAATGTTGGTTAGGGCGCAATAAGAATGTTGTGTGCAATTCTGGTATCTACCTTAAATGAGAGATGTGGTTGGACTGGGGAGAGTACAGAGGAAATTTACCATAGTGTTGCCTGGGTTGGAGAGTATGAAGATACGTTGGTTAGGCGGGGTTGTTTTCCTTAGAGTGGAGGAGACTGAGATTGGATAGAGGGTTGGAGGAGCAGAATTGAGATGTATAAAATTATGAATGGCAGCATGGCACAGAGGAAGAAACCTTTCCCCTTGACAGATCAACCAATTACTGGGGGAATCAACTGAAGTTGAAGGGCAGGAGGTTTAAAGGGAATGTGAGATTTTTTTTCACCTAGAGGGTGATGGGAATCTGAAACCCACTGGTTAAAAGAGTAGCAGAGGCAGGAGTCCTCATAAGTTTCAAAAGGTACACTTGTGATTTCAAAGCATTCAAGGCTCTGGGTCAGTGCTGGAAAATGAGATTAGATGCTTGTTGTTGATTGGTGCAGACTCAATGAGCTGAAGAGCCTTGCTCTGTGCAGTGGACTTTAACTCTCTGAAGGGTACAGGCTCATTTCAACTTATTAGAATTGTTAAGCTTTCTCCTACAATTACATGTATTTGAAAAATGTACAATGTGACATGCTTTATTACTGATGTTTAATAAAACCAATCACCGTTATTTTTACAAATCTTTTCAAAAACTGTAACCACTGTTTTTTTTAAAGTACATCAACTTTTTAAAATTCTTTCGTGGGACATATGCATCATCAACTAGGGCGATATTTATTGGTCATTTCTGATTGGCATCAGTTTGAACAGCTGCAATCTTTTAGACTTTGACATATCTACAGAGCTCGAATGAAAAGAAGTCTATGATTTTGACCCACTAGCAGGAAAGGAATTACAGGAATATAGTTGGCTTGGAGAGGAGTTTGTGTATCATATTCCCACACATTTGCTGCCCATGTCTTTCCAGGAGGTACAGGTCATGTCTTTAGACAATCCTGAGCAAGGAGCCATAGTCAATTGTTCAACGTGTCTTGCAGATGCTATATATCAGTGGTCGAGGGAGTGACTGCTGAAGGTCTTAGATGGAGTGCCAATAAAATGTGCTGCTTTGATCTGGAATGTGTCAAGCTACTTGAGGGTTGTTAGCACTGCATTCATCCATGAAAGTGGAGAGTATTCTTTGATTTGTGCTTTGTAGATGCTGAACAAGTATTAGGTGGTGAGGAAATGATTTACTCTCTGCAGAATTCCCAGCCTCTGACCTGCTGTTGTAGTTTATTTATACGACTGAGTTATATTAGCTCCTGGTCAATGGCAAACCAGGGAAGCTGATAATGGAGGATTCAGCAATTGTGTAGATTTGAAAAACTAACGGAGATCGTTAGATTTCTCCCTTGGTCATTGCTAGTACTTGCCACTTACCAGCCTAAGCCTGGGTATTATTTTTGTCTTGCTGTATCTGGCATAGTCTGTTCCAGTATCTGGGGGAGTCATGAATGATGCCAAACATTGTGCCATCACCAACAATTATCCCACTTCTGAACTTATGATGGAGAGGAGATCATTTGTGAAGCATCTGAAAATAATTGACCATGGGACACCACTCTAAGGAACTCCTGCAGTGATGTGCTGGTACTGAGATGATTGGCCTGCAGGAACCACGGGTGTCTTCCTTTGTGTGAGATATGACTATCGAAGAAGTTTCACCTAATTCTCATTGACCCGTTTTTCTAGTGCTCCTTAAAGCTGTACTCAGTCAAATACTACTTTGATATTAAAGTCAATCACTCTCATTGAACCTCTCAATGTCAGTTTTTTTTCTTCATGTTTAGACCAAAGTTTTAATGAGGTCAGGAAATGTGTGGCCCTGATGGAACTCAAACTGAATGTCAGCGGTTATTGCTGACAAAGTACATTGATATCATTTGAGATCTGGCCTGTTAGATGCTGATTTGACAAGCATGACTATGTCAGGCTGTTGCTTATCTCATCAGATGAATAGCTTTCCCATTTTTGACACAATCACCAAGCTGTTAGTGAGGAGGACTTTGCAAGATTGACAGGACGAATGTGCTTGCACCAATTTATCTGTAAAATTAATTCTTAGTTTTTGTAGGGCTCAAAAAAATTCATCCCAAGTTGTAAAATAGCACAATTATCCATAGAATTGTACAGCATAATTTATCCATCTCATCAAATGTTAATGCCAAGCATTATTATTCACTGAAAATAAACCCATGCAATGCTTACTTTTCATTAAAAAGGTAGTTTTAGAATAAGTTTTGATGCTAGTATAAAAATGGTTTATTCACACATGTATTGCAACTTTAATTTGACAAAAAAATCAAATAAATAAATTCACTGTTGTGGTTCTGTTCGCCGAGCTGGGAATTTTTGTTGCAGACGTTTCGTCCCCTGTCTAGGTGACATCCTCAGTGCTTGGGAGCCTCCTGTGAAGCGCTTCTGTGCTCATTACAAATGCCGGAGGAAACATCACAGAAACGCTTCACAGGAGGCTCCCAAGCACTGAGGATGTCACCCAGACAGGGGACGAAAGGTCTGCAACACAAATTCCCAGCTCGGCGAACAGAGCCACAAGAACGAGCCCCCGAGCTACGAATCTTTTCACAAACTTTGAATAAATTCACTTTATGAAAGTTTAACCAAGTACACAAGCTATTCATTTTTACTGTTGTATTTTCTTCTGGAGTTAATTTTTCCCTGTCTTTTTGTCTTAAATGCTTTTGACATTTTGCAATGCCTCCTCATCCCCACCTTCTGAATCTCAGTGTTTGCATTTTCCAATGGATCATCTGTCTCTATGGAACTTGAGGTTTCTTATCGAACAGAGTAAATGCTGCCATCCTTGAGAGGGAATATTTCTTTGCCTTAATTCAAAAACAACACTTTTTGTTTTAATCTACTTATTTCCTTGACAGCTAAGCTTTTAGGGTATGTCATAGTTATTTGGCTGCCATCATCCCAGATTTGTTCCAATCCTTTGTGGTGTATACAAACACAAAACTGCCAATATTGTTTTAATGAGGTGTTAGTCCGGATTTGGTGACAGCAGCCTCACTCCTGCGTTGGAAGGTCATAGGTTAAGGAACCAATCCACAAACCTCATCACATAATCTCAGTACATTTTTAGTTCAGTAGTCAGACAGTAATGCAATTATTGGAGTTATATTTGTTGCTCCAAGCCCTTGAAGGATTTTTGCGTCTCCACACTTCTTGATTTCCTTCCTCATTCCAGCAGTAGTATTAAGTTGGAAATATCCTTTCACTGACTTCCCCTTCAAAACCATCCAACAGTTTGGGTTGTATTCTTTTGAAGTCATTAGAAGCTAAAAGTTGGTTTTACAGGCAAAATAACACAAGCTAATTTGTCCAGTCAATCTTGCAAACTCTTCCTCACTAACAACATGCCCCAGCTGCAAGATGGTACTAAGAATGTTTGTTTGGATTGCCGGGAGTGTCTGGCTCTTGCTTGCTTTAATATCATTCCCATCCTCGCCAATGCCCATTAGGAAAAATGGAGTGTTAGTGTTCAACTGAGTGTAAACCAACTGGGGAAAAGTTACGATGCTGCCAAGTCTTCATGCACTAAACCTAACTAATTAAGAGGCCAGATCAGGTTTAAAACAGTATTCAGAAGCACACTAATGCAACATGGACATGGGTTCAAATCTCAGCATGGCACTGGTGCAGTGTGAATTCAGATAATAAAATCTGGCATATACAAATGGTTTCAGTGGTGGTGACTCTGAAACTATTAATGATTGATGCAAAACCCCTGTGATTCATTCAAAACTGAAAGAAGTGAGGATGCTGTAAATCAGAGATAAAAATAGAAATTGCTGGAAAAGTTCAGCAGGTTTGGCAGCATTTGTGGAGAGAAATCAGAGTTAATGTTTCAGGTCAAATGACCCTTCCTCAGAGCTGTCTACTGCTCTTTCCCCATTTTGGCCTATATGTAACTCCGGACCCACTGCAATGTGGTTGCCTCTTAACTGCCCTCTGGAACGGTCCAGTCGGCTACTTAGTTCAAGGGCAGTTAGGAATGGGCAACAAATGCTGACCTTTCGAGCAACACTCACATCCCATGAAAGAATAATTGAAAGATAAAAATCCAGATGACCATGCAGTCAATCAAACTTCTCCCCTCAAATACAATCTTTCCTCGTGATATGGTATCCAATTTTAATTACTTGTGCAATAATTCTAGGTAAGTATTCTCAAAGTATCAGTCATTGCCAAAAGTGATCAAGCATAATGCCAATGGTACCTTCAGTGAAACAAAGGGTGAATAAAATGAGGCTGCCATTTTTTTTCAAGTGAGAAGTAAAATAGTGAGCTTGATAATCATGGGATTATAACTTAATATCTTATGAATACACTATATATATGAATACACTTGCTTTCATTATGCAAGGATATGCTGTCTCCTCTCCTTCTCCCACTCTAATTAAAGTTATTATTTGGAGGGCTTTTGTGCTGTCAAGTAGAATCTGTTTTACATATACAACAGAGAATCTTTTAAAATTCTGAGTCCTTTTATGTATTATGAAGATGGCCCCTTTGTGTCACTGCACCAATGGAAGGATTGACAGAGTTAATTACCTTTTATCACTGCACTAAAAATGTATTTGAAATCTTCCAGAGATTGGTTCTCTCTGAAAAATTGGGATTAGGCAAGATAAATGCGAAATAACTAGCGTCAGGTGGGATTAGGTGAATACAGTACTCCTTGGATTAATGGAAATGACTCCAGAAAAAAATGGACTTAGCTGTACTGTTCTATGTTCTCAGTTTTAAAAATGGCTCGACAGAAGCACTAACCCAATGTTGCCTTCTTAAGACTGTCTGCAGGATGAAGAGAAGTCACAACTCAGCAGCAACTAACTATAAACACAATCTGTTGCTATTGATGTTTTTGGGCTTTGAGAAAATAATGGTTGTCTGTAAATAGCAGATGGACATTTTTGTCCCTATATGAAAATCACACATATATTGGTTAAAAGCACTGCTGTCAATTTTGATTGCTGAATGTTTGTGTACATTTTATCAGTTTGTAATACAATCATTTTTAATAACTTACAGGTTGTGGGAGTTACTGGTTAGTCGAGCATTTATTACCCTTCTCCAAATTTGAGAAGATGGTGATGAGTAGCCTTTTGATTTACTGCAATCCATGTGTTGCAGATGCAGTCACAGCTTTGTTAGGGAAGGAATTGCAGGTCTTTGGCTCCAAGACAGTGAAGGAACAGTGATATAGTTCCAAATCAGAATGGTGTGAAGTTTTGTGAGGAACATGCAGATAATGGTTTATTAGAATCGATTCCCTACAGTGTGGGAATAGGCCCTTCGGCCAACACTGACCGTCTGAAGAGTAACTCACCCAGACCCACTCCCTCTGACTAATGCACCTAACACGATTCACCTGACCTGCACATCCTTGTGGGACGAAACCAGAACACCCGGAGGAAACCCACGCAGACGTAGGGAGAATGTGCAAACTTCATGCAGTCAGTTACTCAAGGCTGGAATTGAACCCAGGTCCCTGGCACTGTGAGGCAGCAGTGCTAACCACTGAGTCACGATGCCACCCATGTATCCGCTACCCTGTTCTTCAAGGTAGAGGTTGTGGTTTGGAAGGTCCTGTCCATGGAGCTTTGTAGTTGCAGTGGATCTTGCAATTGGTGCACATTGCTGCTTTTGCTCGTGATCAAGAAAATGAATGTTGAAGTTAATGGATAGAGTAACAATGAAGTGGCTATTTTATCCTGCATTGTGTTGTTGGTGTTTGCTCATTCAATCAAGTGAAAGTATTCCATGACACTGCTGACTTGTACCTTGTAAATGATGGACAGATTATGTGGAGTCAGGAGGTGAATTACTCACTATGAAATGCCCAGTTTCTGACTTGCTGTTGTAGGCATAGTATTTCAATGGCTGTTCCAGTTTGGTTTCTGATTATTGTTAGCCCCCAGGATTTTGATAGTGGGGATTCAGTGATGACAATATCAAAGAATGATGGCTGGATTCTTTTTTGTTGGAGATGGTCATTGCCTGGCATTCTTTTGACACAACTATTTCTTGCCATTTATTAAACAAGCCTTAAATGCTGGGTGTCTTCAAGGTCCTGCTCCATTTGGCTTCCTTCAATATCTCAGGAGTTCTGGTTGGTGCTGGACATTGTGCAATTGTCAATGAACATCACCACTTCCAACCACATATTGGAGGGAAGGTCAATGGTGATGCTGCTGATTAAGATTGTACTTAGAACATGAACACAAGGAACTCATGCACTGATGTCCTGGACTGAGATGATAGGCTTCTAACAACCATAACCTTCTAGCTTTTGAGCCAGTATACTCCAAATAGCAGAAGTGTTTACCCAGGTTCCCATTGACTGTAGTTTTGATGAAGCTCCATGATGGCCACATTTAGTCAAATGCTGCGTTGATGTCAAGGGCACTCCCTTTCACTTCCCCTGTTGAGTTCAACTCCTTTGTTCATGTACGAACAAGGTTGCATTCAGGTCAGAAACTGAATGGGCACGATAAAATCCAAACTGACCATCAGTGAGCAAATTATTTTTGCATAAGTGTCATTTGATAGCACTTCCCATCACTTTGTCGAGGATTGAAGGTAAACAGGTGAGGCAGTAATTGACCAGATAAGATTTGTTCTGCTTTTTGTGAACAAGACACACATAGGGAACTTTCTACATTGTAAATGCCAGGCTGAGATTCACTTTAATTATGCTGGATTAGTTTCATGCTGGCCTTTTCCCTCAATTGATCAAAACTTGCTTTTAATTAAACCCACCCCTCTCCCTCACCCTGGTTCCTGTTTTATGATGAATAAGCTTTCTTCTGAGCTATTTTTAAAAAAAGATATTATTTATATGGAACCCAAAATCATTGGTTCAGTGAATGTATGTCATCACCTCCAAAAATGTAAACATCAGTCTTGGTCTCTCAGCTCATGATTCCTATTAAGCCTTATTGATGGAAAGTAATGATTTTTCATGCTGGAAGCTATGAACTGTACATCTGTTCAAGGCATTTTTCTTTCTGCGAGAAAAATAATGACGTGTATTGTACAGGGATAAGGTAAAGCAAATATGGTAGAGTGAAATGTCAAATACTATAGTAGCTGCAGTCAGACACCAAGAGTAACTGCATTAAAATTCCCCTTTTTTTGTGTCTGTTTCCATTCTGATTTTGTATGACTGCCATTGTAGCCTTCTATCAGAAATAACAAAAATAGCCAACTTGCGACTGGTCTGACTTGCCTTGCAAGGGCTTGCTCCTTCCAAAGCACTTGACTGTCATCGAATGCCAGTAAGACAAACAAGATGTACTTTTATTGGAGCAAAATGCCCAATGTGTCTCACAGATCTCTAATTTCTCACCATGCAAATGAATGATCGTGAGTCAAAGAAGGAGATAATAAGATGGGTGGCTGAAAGCATTGTCAAAAAGGTAGGTACATTCTAAAGCATGACAAAGAGGTAAGGAAGAAGAGATGTTTATGGAGAGTATTCCAGGGCTTCGAGCCTGGATGGTAGGCAAAGCACACAGGTATCACTGGTAGAATAAAAGGTTTGCAGAAGATGTAATTGGTCAGATTTGTGTTTTTCCCAGAGTTGTAGGGCTACAGGATTTTTCCAGAAATATTGTAGGATTTGAATGATGAGTTTTCCAAATTAAGGCATGTTTGTTTACAACACAGACGGTCCGCTTATCCCAGCAGTTAATATAGATTATATATGGTTGAATTTCCGGTGCTGGTTCCTGCAGAACTCCACAAATTGCAGGTTGCCAGATAAAGATGGCCCCATATTACCAAACTCTGTTCCCTGTTAGTTAGCCAATCCTTTATCCATGTTCATATATCACCCAATGGCATGAGCAATGTGTGCAGTCAGTTTTGATTTGGGCTCACGTTAAATGCCTTTTGAAACTAGAAGTACACAGCATCTACTGCTTTCTGGGATTCCGTCCTGTTTGTTACATCCTCAAACAACTGTAATAAATTTGAGCTTTGTTTAAAAATAATTTCTTTGAAGCTTTTCATATTACATTCATCAGGAGCGTACAAGAAATACCAATAGAAAGGTAATTAAAGAAACAGAGATTCCTGATTGCTGGCATGTGCATGCTGAGTTATAGGGCTGCAACATGGAAAATGGATCAAATAAATGATTTGCCATGGAATCCTTGCCATAACCAGTTCTTGCAAATATCTTTCTGGAATGTCACCTCGACTCCAAACCTTTGAAAATTTCCATCATGTAGGTGAAATGTTTGCTATTTTTCGATCTGCAGCTACATGTATGAATTTTCTTATACATCTTACTTGGTTCCTTCCTGCACTCAATTCACCAGTGATATACAGCATTCAAATGAACTCCCTTTCCTTGAAGTTTGACTTGACAAGCTGTTCATGATCGTGTCAATGTTGGTTCTCCACCATTGTTTACTGCAAGCCTACAGTACTGTATTTTCAATTGCTTCAGTTCTGTGAGATTGGCCTTACCAGCAACCTCATACACATAGCCATGAGCTATTTGTTCTCCATACAAGCTCAATGCAGCAAGAAGTTGAATTAAAGCCATCCTATGGGATAATGGCTACCCTGATTGGATCATTTCTCATTGGTGTGTCACTCAAACTCACAAAAGGGCTGAAGGCTGTTATGGCCTCCTTCTTTAGAGACCGCAATTTCCCTTCCCACGTGGTTAAAGATGCCCTCCAACGCATCTCATCCACATCCCGCACCTCCGCCCTCAGACCCAACCCCTCCAACCGCAACAAGGACAGAACGCCCCTGGTGCTCACCTTCCACCCTACCAACCTTCGCATAAACCAAATCATCCGCCGACATTTCCGCCACCTCCAAACAGACCCCACCACCAGGGATATATTTCCCTCCCCACCCCACTCCGCCTTCCGCAAAGACCGTTCCTTCCGTGACTACCTGGTCAGGTCCACGCCCCCCTACGACCCACCCTCCCATCCTGGCACTTTCCCCTGCCACCGCAGGAACTGTAAAACCTGTGCCCACACCTCCTCCCTCACCTCCATCCAAGGCCCTAAAGGAGCCTTCCATATCCATCAAAGTTTTACCTGCACATCCACTAATATCATCTATTGTATCCGTTGCTCCCGATGCGGTCTCCTCTACATTGGGGAGACTGGGCGCCTCCTAGCAGAGTGCTTTAGGGAACAACCCGCACCAATCAACCAAATCGCCCCGTGGCTCAACATTTCAACTCCCCCTCCCACTCTGCCGAGGATATGGAGGTGCTGGGCCTCCTCCACCGCCGCTCCCTCACCACCAGATGCCTGGAGGAAGAACGCCTCATCTTCCGCCTCGGAACACTTCAACCCCAGGGCATCAATGTGGATTTCAACAGTTTCCTCATTTCCCCTTCCCCCACGTCATCCTAGTTTCTAACCTCTAGCAACTCGATCCCCTGACTTGTCCGGACTTGTCCGACCTGCCCAGCTCCTTTTCCACCTATCCACTCCACCCTCTCCTCCCTGACCTATCACCTTCATCTCCTTCCCCACTGACCTATTGTACTCTATGCCACTCTCTCCCCACCCCCACCCTCCTCTAGCTTATCTCTCCATGCTTCAGACTCTCTGCCTTTATTCCTGATGAAGGGCTTTTGCCTGAAACGTCGATTTTGCCTGTCCTCGGATGCTGCCTGAATTGCTGTGCTCTTCCAGCACCACTGATCCAGAATCTGGTTTCCAGCATCTGCAGTCATTGTTTTTACCTTAGGTCCTGAAAAGTGGCCAGTCCAAGTCAGATTAATCAAATTAACTCACCTCCTAACTTTCCAAAGCCTGTCCATCATCTACCAGGCACAAGCTAGAAGTGTGATGGAATACTCCCCACTTGCCTGGGTGAATGCAGCTCCAACAACACTCAAGAAGCTTGACACAATCCAGGTCAAAACAGCCCACTTGATTGACAACACATCCTCAAGCATCCACTCACTCCAGCATTAACGCTCCATGCAGCAGCATGCACTGTTCACAAGATGCACTGCAGAAATTCCTCAAAGATCCTGAGATAGCACCTTCCAAATTCATAACCACTTCCATCTAGAATGGCAATGACAGCAGGTAAGTGGGAACACCACCATTTGCAAGATGCCCTCCATGCCACTCACCAGCCTGACTTGGAAATATGTTGCCATATCTTCACTGTTGCTCGGTCAAAATCCTGGAATTCCCTCCATAATGACATTGCTGGTCAACCCACAGCATATGGACAGCAGTGGTTCAAGAAGTTCACTATCTTCTCAAGAGCAATAATGGCCAGGCAATAAAAGCTGACCAGCCAGTGTTACCCACATTCCATAAGTGAATGAAAAATAAATTCTTAGAGGTTTGAGCAAGTGGTGAAGCTGGCTGTTTCAAGCTGTTGGCATGCAATAACAATATTGAAAAGTGTTCACTACTAATAAGATCCAAACGTTATTCTGCCTAACATACAAATAACTGATGTGATATATGAATTTCAGTGCCATTGTGATGCTACATACCGAGGGTGTACTCCTCATAATGTTAAAAAATCATACAACACCAGGTTATAGTCCAACAGATTTATTTGGAAGCAAAAGCTTTCAGAGCGCTGTTCCTTCATCAGGTACATATGGAGCAGGACCATAAGATACAGAATTTATAGCAAAAGATTAAAGTATCATACAACTAAAATGATTATTGAACAAACCGAGATTGCTGTTAAGTCTTTCATCTTTTAGAATGGGTTGCAGGTTTTGGTTCATTAATATGTAAATCCCAGAATTTCTCTTAAGTCATATTCTCGAGATAACTTAAGGTTTTATATTAAAAAAAATGACACCTCAGCTCAGGCAACACATTAAAGGTGTGAGGTTAGAGTCTGTCCGTGTCCAACCTTGAGTCAGACTGGTTCTATTTCCAAAGTGGAATTGATCAAATATTCCATGGATTGACTGCAGTCAATGCAAGCAGTCAATCCATGTAAAATGTAAGTTATCTTGAGAATGTGACTTAAAAGAAGTTTAGGATTTACATATTAATGAACCAAAACCTGCAACCCATTCTAAAAGATGAAAGACTTAATAGCAATCTAGGTTTGTTCAATATAGCATTTCAGTTGCACGACGCTGTAATCTTTTGCTATAAATTCTGTGTCTTATTTTCCTACTCCACAGCTACCTGATGAAGGAGCAGTGTTCCAAAAGCTAGTGCTTCTAAATAAGCTTGTTGGACTATAACCTGGTGTTATGTTATTTTTAACTTTGTCCACCCCACTCGAACACTGGCTCCTCCACATCATGGTTCCCATAAAGTGCCATAGCGTATCAAAATAGTGTATCCCTTTGACTGTTTGTAACAGGCAAGACACTGATCACACCCATCCAGCCCATGCTTGAGGAACTCAAACTACAGCATCCAACATTAGATCTTATTACATGACCGGGCAACAGTGCTGAGTGTGTGAAGAATCATGCTTACAACCAATTTGGAATTGCCAGTCAGGCCCTATGTTTTGCATTATACACAGGGCCTATTCTTTGCAGATGGAAAGAACATAAACTGTGCTCAATTCAACTCCACAAATAGATGACAGCCATTCTAAAACTCATTTCTTATGACAAAGCCTTGACCAAACAAAGCCAACCTGACAGGTTTAGAATTCAATCAACACTTGCCAGATGACTGTCTGCCATCAGCCAGTTCATGTATTCTTTATAGAAATATGTCTATCAATCAGAGTTCACTTGCCAACCAATCAGCTCTTTCCCATCATACAGCATAAAGGTTGATTTCCTTTCAAATCAGTATTTCTTGTGAATTGTCCTGATGATCGGAAGATAAAAATTTATAGAACAATGTTTATCTTTCAGCAGTACTCAAGTTGTCTACTACTAAGTAACTGTTGAATACTTTTTAAATAATTTCTCTTTTACAACATCATGTTGACCATATCTGAATGTGTTTTGAATTTCATTAAAGCAGTTTCCTGCTTTCTGTTTCCTTCTTTTTAATTGGGATTATAGTGTTAATTATATCATTTTCCAATCTGTCCAGAAGTTAGGGATTTTGGAAATTTCGTCTTATCATTTATAGCCACTTAGTTCAACACCCCAAAGTACAGGCCAGCAGATCCAGAGGACTTGATGTTTTTTAGTTTTCCTAGTTCCTTTTCTCTCATAAACATGCTTGTTTTTGATTCCTTTCTCTCTTTCATCCCATGTCTTTCTACTATTTTAAGGATTTTTTTGTGTCTTTTACCGTGAAGGCAAATACTGTTCAAAATCTTTATCATTTCCTTGCTGTCCATAATCAATTCACCAGTCTTGTGTCTTTAAAGAACCAATGCTAACTTTTGCTACTCCTTTTCTTTTCAAATACTTGTAGAAGCATTTACTATTAGTATTTATAGTTCTTGCTATTTTTGTGTCACACTCTCATTTTCCCCTCTTTATTATACTATTAACCAGCATTTATTGGTTTTTAAAATTGTCTCACTCCCTTGGCCCACCACAAATTTTCGACAATATTGGCTATTATTTCATTCAATTTGATATAATCTTCAACCTCCCTAGTTAGCCTCCAATGGTGTGCATCTTTTTCATTGTGTCTTTCTTTTCCAATTGAATATACCTTTTCTTACAATCAAAAACATCTCCATTTTCATTTTCTTTATCTATTTAACCTATTTTCTCAGTCCATATTTGCTTACTTTGTCTTCAAGACTTGTTATTACCTTTACTTATGTTGAAGACACTATTTTCAGACTCACATTTCTCTTCTTTGAACTAAATACGAAATGTTATCATGATCACTCTTACCAAGGGAATCCTTCACTCTTATTCATCTTACCTAACCTGAATACACTTAATGAGCTTATTATCTCGGTTCCTTTATTAATTTGCGTTTTATGATCTATAATAAAATTAAACTCTTCTACCTATATTACCTTTTTCTGTAAGTCCTATTATTATTTGATTTAAAGTGTTTCCTCCAATGTCGCTTTTGCCAGGGAGCATGTAAAACACTTACAGCAATTATTTATTTTCTTTGCTATTTCTTATTTCCTCTGAAATTCATTGCACATTTTTGTTTTGATAGTAGTAAAATGTAAACTATCAATTTTGACTTCTGTCATCCAGTTACAAAACTTGCAATCTTCAAAGATTAAAATGTTTCTTAAAGATGTGAGAAAACACCATCTCAAAATGGCTGCAGTGATGACCTGACGACATGTTGTGCTAGCTCATTAAACAATCAGTAAACAAGTACCAATCTGAGTCAAAAATAACATTCTTCTAAAAATGCACTGAAATATAGCTCTGTATGTTCAGTTTGTTTTATGTCTTAATGGCTAGGATTTATATCTTGGGGGATGAAAGGTCTACCTGAAAATTATCTAGTTTGGGTGAAAACAAACAATGAAGTTAAATACAGGAAAGCACAAATGAACTGTATTTCAAACAGCTGCTTTGGCAGACTGATAGGGAGAGAAAAAAAAGATTTGTAACAACAGAAATGATTCAGCATCCCAAAAGACAAAATGTAGTGATGAAGCAACTGAGAGAAGCATTAATTCACCAAAGAAAATCAATAATATTGGCAATATTCACTCTAATTACGAATATAATATGTCAATTAAATATATATGGTCTCACATTGAAACCTAACACCTCAAAGACCCTAAGGGCTTGTAGTGAATTTTATTTTATCCTTTATTTTATCATTATTCTATAAACAAATTGTATTTTGCATGTTTGAGGTTGCATCTTCATTATTTTCTTGAGGCTAATACATAGAGTCATCGAGTCACAGAGAAGTATAGCATGGAAACAGACCCTTCGGTCCAACCCGTCCATGCCGACCAGATATCCCAACCCAATCTAGTCCCACCTGCCTGCACCCGGCCCATATCCCTCCAATCCCTTCCTATTCATATACCCATCCAAATGCCTCTTAAATGTTACAATTTTACCAGCCAACCACTTCCTCTGGCAGCTCATTCCATACACGTACCACCCTCTGTGTGAAAATGTTGCCCCTTAGGTCTCTTTTATATCTTTCCCCTCTCACCCTGAACTCCCCAACCCCAAGGAAAAGACTTTGCCTATTTGCCGTATCCATGACCCTCATAATTTTGTAAACCTCTTTATGGTCACCCCTCAGCCTCCAACGCTCCAGGGAAAACAGCCCAGCCTGTTCAGCCTTTCCCTATAGCTCAAATCCTCCAACCCTGGCAACATCCTTGTAAATCTTTTCTGAACCCTTTCAAGTTTCACAACATCTTTCCAATTGGAAGGAGAGCAGAATTGCATGTAATATTCCAACAGTGGCCTAACCAATGTCCTGTACAGCCGCAACATGACCTCCCAACTCCTGTACTCAATACTCTGACCAATAAAGGAAAGCATACCAAATGCCTTCTTCACTATCCTATCTACCTGCGACTCCACTTTCAAGGAACTATGAACCTGAACTCCAAGGTCTCTTTGTTCAGCAGCACTCCCAAGACATTACCATGAAATGTATAATCCTGCTAAGATTTGCTTTCCCAAAATGCAGCACCTCGCATTTATCCGAATTAAACTCCATCTGCCACTTCTCAGCCCATTGGCCCATCTGGTCAAGATCCTGTTGTAATCTGAGGTAACCCTCTTCGCTGTCCACTACATCTCCAATTTTGGTGTCATCTGCAAACTTACTAACTGTATCTCTTATAATAAAATTCTTCTTTCTTTCTCTCAAAAAAAACCTTGTCATTAGCTATTTAGTTTTAATGGTGGGGAACTAATAAACTATACTTTAATTGGAATGAGATGTATGTACAGGCTAAATATAATTTAAATCTTTTATTGTAGCCAAATGAGGGGGTTAAAAAGCGAGGTGGCAATCACTGCGATATTTCAACCCAATTCCATTTCTCACTGCTGTGCCAGTCTTATTACTTATTAATAAAACAGCACTTCTGAAGAGTCTATTATCCATGAATATTCAGGTCCCACCATTCGTCACACAGCTGTCTCTATGTCTCTACAATGGCAATCATGTCATACACGTTTATCTCTATTTGGACTATAAATTCATCCATCTTGTTGTGAATGTTGCATGCATTTTGATTATAAAGATTTTGAATCTTCTTTTCCCTTTTTACCTTTCTCATTATCTTGTCCTTTTACTTTAACAAATCACCCCTCACATGAACAATCCCCACTGCAAGCACACATACTCTATTTAGTTTAAAGCCCTCTGTAGAGCTCAAGTTGTGTAATTCACTATGTTCAGTTTCCAGTTATATCTTCATGTGTGAGAAAAGCACTTTGAGTAATGCCACTTGTTACCACTGATTGCAAAATCCAGGCTCATATCTCTGCAGTTTGTGATGTAATATGTAGTGGTTTTAAATACATGGCTTCCTTGAATAGAAGAAAGGCTCAGACCAGTTGCTCAGGGACATATGCTTTCCCTTGGAGGCATTACAGGACTACTTACTTTTGTCCAAAGAATTAAATTTAAGGTGCACTCAAAACATGCTATCTGTCTATTTCATTCTATTGTCTTTGCTGAGATATGCTTGATTTACATATACCTTTCAAATACAATTTACAAGCTTGGCCATGAATAGAAAACATGGTTATTTTTTCCTTTCCTCATCAAAAGACCTTTATTGTTTCACGCTGATCTTAGCAAAGATCACCTGACCAGTAGTTAAACTTGGAACTTTCTTGCCTTGAATGGTGTAATGGCCCTTTTCTTGTTGCCTTAAGCTAATGGTTCCTGGTAGACCTGTTGTAATCCATCTGACTGTTGGATTTCTGTTAATATTTCTGTGCCGTTTATGTATGAAGCACATTTTTTTAAAAATAAAGTCATAAAGATAAATAACACACCATTCCTGATATGAAAAACATCCATTTACTCTTGAAGTTGGAGGCAGCTTGAACACACCATTAATCACATTATAAACTCACAGGAAATAAGAATTTGTAATGGCTTAGTATTACTGATATTGCATCAGAAACAGAATCCATTTCATATAACTTCAAAAAACACCCTCTGAACATTGCAGCAGTTAAAAATGATACTTTGTGCAGATGTATGCAACATTGCACATTGATTCGGTGCATAATTTTCATTGGTTCGAAGTAAAACCCTTCAGAAAGATGACCACCCGGTGCTTGTTGATGAACGTAGCATTAAATTTGAGTGTCAAAATCCCTCCAATCTTTCAGCTATTATGGAAATTGAATTACTTCATTGAGTACGCAGTCTGGCACTTTTCAAATTTGATCCTTAACCTATCATGTAGTTTCATTTGTGCCCAAATTGTTTGGTAATACCATGCACAATATTAACACTCACTCTCACACCATGGTGGGCAGAAAAATGTGTATAAAGTAAAAGGTGTGAAACATCCCCAATACATGTCCAACTCAGCTTCTTAGATCAGCGCAGCCTGCCAGTGTCTTGTCATCAAGTGTTGATTTTCTTCAGATTTATTTAAATTAAGTTTCCATCATACAGATGGTGGTCTAATTTAAATTTTATAGTTACCAGTTGAGCTTTCCAAGGCTTGAGAAATTGGTAGATAAATTAAGTAAAGTACAGCCGGTTTCAAAAGATTTGCATTCTTTAGGGCAGCCCGAGCAAGTCAAGAGGAAAAGGAGTGACCTCTTTGCTGACCTCTTTCCACTGTAATCCTAGCCCACCAACAAACCTCCATCAATCACGTCCTGATCTTGTTGCCAGCTATTTCTCCAAACCCAAATCCTGATAACTTGCCTCATGGCCTGCTTGTCACTTTCACCCCCTTAATCATTCCCAACCCTCTCCATCCTACCCAATTTACTGTTCTCTGAACCCACCCACTGACTACCATCACTTCCAGTTGTCAGGGACCAATGATACAGCCTACCATTGAATGCAACCACACTTACTTGTCCCTGGGATTTTCATTGCTACCTCACTCCATCAAAACCCCAACCTACTGACAGTGCTTTACACTTCCTGATTGGTTGGCAAGATAACTCTAATTGATTGAGGCTTTGCTTTGGAGAATGTACCATGTTACATGTAATCACCAAGCATTTGTTCAAACTCAAAATATTAAAGTCAAATCTAATTTGTCAAGGTATTGCCACAGGAAATGCACCAGAGAATAACTGTTCCCCCAAGCTGTTGTTTAGTGGAAAAAGGAATCACTTGACAACCACTTAGCAACATCTTCTTATGCAGTATAAATTGTAATTCTTTTTGAATTTTGATATTCTTATCATTTTGTCCTGATGAATGCAAGATGAAAAAGATTTGACAATATGTTTTTTTAGCAACACCTCAAGAAATTAAAATGGCATATTTCATTTCAGAAATCTATTCAAGTAAATTAGATCATCTATAATTAAACTCTTGGTATTTTAATGATTTTTGTTGGAGATGTTAAGGTGATTTTTTTTACCCTCCACTTTATTTAAAATGTCTTATCTCTGTCAGTACCAAACTCCAACACATTAGATGAGTAGGAGGAAGTCTGACTTTAATATCAAAACTATTCCTGACTCATGTTGACTGTAGGACGTCTGCTAACTGAGTGCATGCTAGTTTTATAACTGTAGCATTTTTATGCAAGCTTCTTTTTAACCTACAGGAAACTGCCTAAAATATGAGATGATATTGGCACATGGGAGCACCATCTGCAATAAAAAAATCAAGCTAACTACTATGTAGGAGTAAGACAAACTCAAAGCTAACATTAGTTTCTCTGTAAAAACGGGAAGTGCTGGAGAAACTGTTTCTCTCCACAGTTCAGACAAAGCTGCTGAGTTTTTTTCCCCCGCTTTCACTTTTTTAAAATTTCAAATCCCAGCATCCACAGTATTTTGCTTTTATTTGAGAGATTAATTTCTTACAATCTCATTATTGGACAATCAAGTAATTTGATGCATTAATTAATCCTGACATTAATTAGTCCTGAATTAATGTCAGGATTCTTCCTGTCATTTGCTAATTTCCTTGCTTTCCTATTGTCTCAATTTCATCAAATCCCATTTACCAGTTACTCAAGTGACTCAGCCTTTGACTCCCCCATCCCTCACTCCCACTAGCTCACCAAGAGAATGAGTACTAAGAGGACAGAACTCCTTGAACATTAACTCATTAATCCTGTTCCAACTGTCTGTAATCTCTCACTATTTCCACTCTTCTCTTTTACTTTTACTCTCAGGGTAGTCTTTGGTTGCTTTCAACAGTCAAAGTATTTTATTTTAAAAGTCGAGGAGTCGATGGCCTAGCGGACTGCTAATTCAGAGATCCAGATAATGTTCTGGGGACCCAGGTTCAAATTCTGCCATGGCAGATGGTGGAATTTGAATTCAGTAAAAATCTGGAATTAATAATGACCATGAATCCATTGTCAATTGTTGGGGAATCTGGTGTCCTTTTGGGAAGGAAATGACCATCTTTCCCTGTTCTGGCCAACATGTGACTACAAATCCACAGCAATATTGGTGATGACTCCTCTGGTCAATTAGAGATGGGCAATAAATGTTGGTGTAACTAGTGATGCCATCATTCTGTAAATGAATAATAACAAATTACTGTAAGGAAAAAAATCTTTATCTACATCTCTCTCCATTTGTTTCTTTGTCTACCTTTGAGCTTTACATATTACAAATTGGAATTTTTGGAGTTCACTCGCAGCTTCACTGTTTGGGTGATAATCAGGCTGAGTGGATTGCTAACCAGCAATCACCAGAATTACAATTGGGCAAGTTCTACATTGGGCAAGTGATCCACTTTGTGAGATTACTCAGAGACCACTGAAGAAAAATCTTCCACCTCACATGTGCACAAGGCGTACATGGTATCAATAAACATATGATTGAAAATTCAACATTTCACAATTGAAATATCATTAAATGAAGAAATCTGCACTCAATTTGTCTCTCTGATCTCTTTCCTCTGGGCTTCATTTCACCTCTCTGTCTGATTCTAGTCCCTACCAGCTGCTGATCTGCTTCCCTGACTCTTCACCCTCCCTCCCTCTGCCTTATTAATTTAGCATACTTTTACAGTTAAAAGAACCTAACACAAAATTCAAATGGGGAAGTTATAAAAACCCTCCTATCGTTCACACACGCACATATACATTAAGGGTGGCACGGTCGCTCAGTGGTTAGCGCTGCTGCTTCACAGTACCAGGGTCCCAGGTTCGATTCCAGCCTCGGGTGACTGTATGTGGAGTTTGAACATTCTCCCAGTGACTGCTTGGGTTTCCTCTGGGTGGTTCAGTTTCCTCCCACAGTTCAAAGGTGCGCAGGTCAGGTGAATTGGCCAAGGTAAATTGCGTTAGGTGCATTAGTCAGAGGGAAGTGGATCTGGGTGAGTTACTGTTTGGAGGGTCGGTGACTGGGTGGGCCGAAGGGCTTGTTACCACACTGTCGGGAATCTAATCATACACACCCTTCTCTTCATTATGGTTTTGTCAATGTCAAGGTGCTAGCTCCTGGAGGAGACAAAGTGCTGAACATATGAAGGATTGATGCAACTGCAGTCAAATCTGATTCATTTTAAAAACCTATATGTATTAATCTAGATTCAATGCAATCTGGGGCAGCACGATGGTTCAGTGGTTAGCACTACTGCCTCACAGCGCTAGGGACCTGGGTTTGATTCCAGCCTTGGGTGACTGTCCATGTGGAGTTTGCACATTCTCCCCGGAGGTTTCCTCCATGTGCTCTGGTTTCCTCCCACAACCAAAGATGTGCTGGTCAGGTGAACTGGCCAAGCTAAATCGTGTTCAGGGATGTGTAGGTTAGGCGCATTAGTCAGGGGAAATATATGGGTCTTGGGATACGCTTCGGAGGGGTGGTGTGGACTTGTTGGGCCCAAGGGCCTGTTTCCACACTGTAAGAATTCTGATTCTAATTATTATTATTCACTGCTGGTGGAAAATAATGGCCAGGGACAACTGGACCGCTTCACCTGGATTTTAGCCACAGTGATAGATAGATCTGTTGATGTCAATGGAAAGGAAGATTAATGATGCTAAATAAAAACCGAAAGAACTGCAGATGTTGGAAATCAGAAACAAAAGCAGAAATTTCTGTAGAGCTCAGCAGCTTGGGCAGCATCTGTCGAGAGAAATCAGCTAGTGTTTTGGGTCCAGTGACCCTTCCTCAGTATGGGAAACACTAATTATGATTTCTCTCCCCAGATGCTGCGAGATCAATGATGTAGATAGTGGGGAGCTAAAGAGTGCATGATTCTCGCATCTCTGAAGTCAGAGGAACACTCTGATCTCTCTTGGTTTGATGAGAAGTTGTTTCTGAGACATGTCCTTTGTTGCTAGCTATGGAGCTGCTGAAGAATCCAAAACAGGACAGCTCCAAAGTCCGCCTGCCTCATTGCTGACTAACTCCATTTAGGGATGCGGTCTTGTTGTGTAGTTATGTCACTGCCTCAGAGCCAGTTCAAGTCTTACTCTGGGACTTGATGGCCATGGAAGGTGTAGTGGCCAAGCATGTTGTTTAGAGTCTATAAATCATTCCAGTATGCCTATGGTAGGCAGTAAGAGTAGAAGAACCTCTTGATCAATCAGAGCCATGTTGTAGCTACAAGGTAACAGCATCCCCACATTAAAAGAATTCACTTGTCAGGTCTGAAACATTGTATTCTGCACTCAGGGGCAGCATCCTCACACACTTCAAGAGGTTGCTGCTGTTGTATTGAACAAAGGAGTTATTCAATAGATATTAGTCATTTATTTTAGCGAAAATAATATTGGAATTGACAAATTCAGTTTCAAAATGCTCAGATTTGTATCTGATATACCTTCAAATGTTTCTATCCCATTGTGTTGAATGGCACAACAAACATTATGGACTTTATCATTTCAAAATATCAATCAGTTTATAATTATGTAAGTTTGATTTTTATGGTGAACTGTCTATTGTTCACCATTCTGCCATGACATTTAATTTCAGCTGCAATTAAAACTGGATGAGTCATATTTAGCTGGAAAGTGGTATGTTTTGTTTCCTTTTCCCAAAGTGTTGTTGTAAGTCTGTGTACTCTTCAGTAAGCGATTTACCACATTTTCGGGCCAATTATTAGAAATAGGCCATGCTGACTCTCAAGTAGGAACGCAACCCAAATGAGATGAGTGTGACCGGTGTGACTCATGGAGAGGCAGTGCAGGATGTGTGAATAATTGGATTGAATACAACGTAGAGGATGAGGAAAATTCACATTAAACAGATGTAGATGATGACGATGCATTTGAAAGCTTTAGAGAGGGAGGGAAAATTGGAGAGACTACACATGGATAAACTAAATTCGACTATACAATTTCAGATTATTACAGCCAATAGATAGGGAAGGTTTCATTTCTAAGGATTGAAGCTTGGCAAAGTTGCTGTAGCATTCGGTTCTAAAGCTAGAGCCTACTAAAAATCAGTTCACTGTCAATTTTGGCAGGTTTCAAGGAATTTCACTGCTTGAGCTCTATTGAGTTATCCCACACAGTTCTCAACAGCTCATCTCATAATGTCTGCATTACACATCTAGGAATATTATACACACAGCAGTAATCAGAAATATTTGTCATTGCTGGGGCTTCCTGAGATTACTGATACCAGCACTATGTTTCCAGTGCAGCCATGTACCAGGGCACAGCCAACACTTAA
Source organism: Chiloscyllium plagiosum (assembly GCF_037043375.1). Taxonomy (NCBI): domain Eukaryota; kingdom Metazoa; phylum Chordata; class Chondrichthyes; order Orectolobiformes; family Hemiscylliidae; genus Chiloscyllium; species Chiloscyllium plagiosum. Next base: position 25,573,215 of record NW_028270142.1, on the reverse strand, counting down.
TTAAAAAAAAAACCTAAATTTGCTAGCAAAACTCAGCAGGTCTGGCAGTATCTAATGAAAAGTCATCAGACTCGAATCATTAACTCTGCTGTCTCTCCGCAGTTGTTTCCAGACCTGCTGAGTTTCACCAGCAATTTCTGTTTTTGTTTCAGACCTCTCCAGCATCCACAGTTCTTTGTTTTATTTAATTCCAAACATTAGTTCACATTCATCCACGTATTATTTTACATCACCATTTGCTTAATCAATTGCCATTGTAACAGCAACTATAAGAATTAAGCAACACATATAACTCATCCACAGTCTCATTTTTGAACCCTGTGTGATGGAATACTACTCTCCTCCTTCAGGGTCAGTTAGCTCAGTTAGTTGGTCTGCAATACAGAGTGACACTAATAGCATGGGTTCAATTCCTCTGCTGGCTGGGGCTATCATGAAGGACTCTCCTTCACAACCTCTTCCCTTTGCCTATGCTATGATGACGCTCAGCATAAACCACCACCAGTCATCTCTCTCTAATGAGACAGCAGTCCTCTGGAACTATGGGGAAGTTACCTTTATTACTTTCTCGCTCCTTATCATAACCTAACATCTTTTTGTTGATTAATGTGGGAACATCATATGTTGAAAAGCCTTCAAATAGTTGAAAATATTAACTTTTATTCAACTATGGCAAAACTGAAGAAAACAAACAAGCCACAGAGAGCTATATTCATGCTTGAACAACCAGTGAGTAATGTCATGGTAAAGATTGCTTATGACTAATATTTGTATCCAACACAGTTAGGCACTAAATGCATTCCAAATATAGTATGCTGTGATTACCATTGACTTCAACCTGTACTGTGGAAGTTCCTGATTAATGCAATTGCTGCTTGAAGGCCCTGACATCGCTCACAAGTAGAGCCCACATGTTCAAATAGAAAACAAACGCTTATTCTGAGTATTCTAGGTTTGGTTACAGCCATTTTCTATTTCCATTGCACTTTTACGATTTGCATGATAAATGGAAAGCAATTAACACAGTGAGTCAGAATCTCAATCTCGTAATCAAGGCCAACCCCACCCACCTCCAAACTTTCATGTTCTTTCTTCCTTGAATTCCCTGTTGACCAATAAGTGCTGAGCTCCCAGACATTCATACCCAGCACTTTCATTTATATCTTTATCTGCTGACTTGCTCACTGACCAATAGCCCAGCCATGTCAGCCATTCTACTTCTACTTCAGAGTCCGCAGGTCAAAGCCAGAGTGGTGGTGGCTGTCTACGTGCCCACTTCCACTGTAACTCATCTCCTCCATGCCCTTGTCTCCGACCTTTATGCATTGATTCCACCTCCTCTTCACAATAGTGATGCCTTCTGCATCTGAGTATGCTGCCTCCAAACCCCACTGAGTGTCTCAACTTCTCTACCACTGCAGTGATCCTTAATAACCCCCTTTGACTTTCATTGGACAGAGCCCCCAGAATTTCCATGGCCATCCCTACTGCCAACTTAGATGTGTTATCCTGACTGATAAGTGGCTGGGACCTTGACTAATCTCTGTACAGCTCCGTGACTGATTTATTGTGACTCCCCAGAATAGCTACAGTGGATCTGCAAGACTTAATGTCTTTGCATTCCATTGAAAATGTAACCCCTGTCCCTGGTCACTCTAAACAGTCAACTGACCTTGCTCAAGTCCCTGGACTGAGATCAGACTACCTGGAGTACCATTGCTGTTTCAATCTTCTTATCTAAGTAAGAATATTCTAGCTATGGGAGAAGTGCAAAAAAATGTTTACTCAGTTGATTCCTGAGATGTTCTGACTGACATATGAAGAGAGATTGGATTAGTTCAGGCTATACTAAGTTTAGAAAAAAATGAGGGAAAAGCTCAGTAAACTAAAATTCGAACAGGTTTGTACACAATAAATGCAGAAAGGATGTTCCTGATGACTGGGGAACCAGAACCATAGGTCACAATATGGGCTAAGCACTGAGATGAAGAGAAATTTAGAATCCCTACAATGTGGAAACAGGCCCTTCAGCCCAACAAGTCCACACTGACCCCCTGAAGAGTATCACACCCAAAGCCATTCCTTTTACCTATTACTCCCTTTTTTGATCATTGCTGGCAACCATGATAGCATTATGGCAAAAATGCTGGTGTACTCTAAAGTACAGCACTAAAGTACAGAACTGTACAGAACTCTAAAAAGGCTGGAAGTGTGCCATTATGATTTGGCAAGGTTGGTGTGTTTCTGATGCCACCGTCTGTGGATGGGAGGATGCAAGTGGTTGCAAATTTGGAGTATACCCTGAGATGTTGGGAAATATTGTTCAAAAACTGATTTTCTTATTAGAAATTTTCATCATCCCATTTCTATCTGGTGCATATGGGAGAATAAGAAAAACTGCATTTCGATGAGGCAAGATTGGGCATGAATAAGATTTAAATTCATGGAAATAGATTTAAATAAGATTTAAATTCACCGCCCGTTTGCTAGATTCTTGCCTTACCATTCAAAATATAGTTGTAGAATTGGACTTCCCTTAATCGTAATGTTGAGAATCACGTTTTTCCAAACTTGTTCAGGTTTTTCCAACAAATTGCCATTGTTCACATTTTCAAGGGTAGACCTTCAACAAGTTATTATCTTTTTCACTTCAACCATCAATGTTTTTGAATATTCTTTAGTCATTTGGTACTGTTTATGAAGTCAGGCCAATTATATAGGGATTGAAAGAACTCTTGTACTTATCATGTTTCTGATTGATTATAAAGTTCTTCAATTTGTAGGAAAATATTTCATTGTGAGGTAATTTTGATTCCTTCCACCTGTTTAAAGAAGATTTACAATAAGAAAGTAGCAAACTAGTCTTAACAGAAAGAGGTGATATATATATTCAATACAAGTAATATATAACAAGGTGTGTGAGTTGTAATACAGTAATAATTTAAAATAATGTGGAAATAAATTTATTTTGAAATTCTATTAATCCTTACTTTCTGTGCAAACATAATTTCAGTTATCTTTTATTAGCTCTTAGGAGACTTTGAGATGATTTGCTTTCAATTTAACTAATTCAACTCCATAAATTTGGCAGGGCTGGTTCATCAGAACATTTATGTTGGAAAGAAACAAGATCACTTTGCAGTATATATTATGTTTTTGATTGTGTCATTTGTGAAATATTAATGGCAATGTTTATGAGGAGATGCAGACATTGTTTCACTGTTAGTGCATGTAGGTATCATTTAAATTCTTCAGGTCATGATGGGTCCTGAGGTTCAAAGATACATTGCATTTTTAAACCAGTCAAAGACAATTATGATCAAACAAATTTCATGACCATTGTTATTTTTAACAGCTCAATCTATTGCTGTGAAATCTATAGCTTGTAATTGAGTACAACTTCATTCCAACATTCATAGCAAAGTCTGAATATTTAAGATCCAATGCAGGGCCATATCAAAATGTAAAACTGAAGCTGCACCTACATAACGAGGGAAAACAAAATATTTCCCAGGTAACAAATTGACTCTTGGAGTAATTTATAAGTTTATTCCTGATAATAATGCTATTTGTTGGAACCACTAACTGATTTTTCATCAAACTAAAGTTACATTCTGGTGACTTAAGCTCACAATCAAAAAGGGCTAAACATTTGCATCGCCTTGTGCATTCCAAATACATCGAAATGGACACAGAAAGGGCTGGAAAAACTCAATAGGTCTGGCAGCATCTGTGGGGAGAAAAACAGTGCTACATCACACTCTTCATCATCTCTGCAATGAAACACTTTCTTCCTCCGGGGTCAATAGTAAGGCGGCTTGACATGAGGTTTAATGATGGTAGTATGGGATTTCATAACCGTAATGTCCAGATGGAGGAAACCTGTTGATCTTTGGAATCTCACCAAGCTGACCAATTGGATGACACATTGTGACTATGGGATGAATGATGAGGATTGATGTGAGAATTGCAAAGAGAACGTGGGTCAGATAGAACAGCCCCTTTAACATCATACAGAGCAGCAGCACTGGCCAAAGCAATGCAAGAAGTACTTCTCTATCGACTTCATTCTATTGGAGCTGAGTTCAGTGAAGTCATCTTTTACTGGCTGGAAATGTTTTGATGCTGCTGAGGCCAGTATCTCTGTAAAATCCCAGCTACAAGTGCAGCTTAACAGGCTAATCTTGCTGTCTCATTCTATTTAAGAGAAAGTTCAGGTTGCAAACAAATAGAAGCCTTCACTACATCTGATGCTCCGTCAATCAATCCAAACAAATTTTATGCTCATATGCACTCTGGCAAGAATAGCTATCACTCAGTCAGAATAAGACCATTGTGCGGACAATGAGATTCACATGGGATATAGGGTCTTGGCACATCCACATTAGCAGTCATGGTCTTTTCCCACTGAGGCTATGATTTTCTCAGAGGGACTGAGGAAATGATTGTCAGCCACCTCATCCTGTCTTACTATCCTAATGTGGGCTGTTTTGTCTTGGAATGAGACAAAAGGAGGGATTCAGTGTGATGAGACAGGTTGTTATAGCTGTCAGTGCTGGTGAAGGTGGGGAGTAGTAGTGAGGTATCATGATACCTTCCACTGTTTCAGTTATCCCCACAAAAGATGAAATTGTGCAAAATAAAAATGTCAGTGTTGAAATAAATAAAGTGACGACATTGCAACAGGAGAAAATGCAAATATCAGAAATGCAGTAAGAAAATTCCAGTGCATGTGAGGGATACTCCTGAGCGTTATTAGAGTTTTACCCATCCAGACAAGTGGAGAGTCTCCATTGTACTCCTGACTTGTAACTTTACAGATAATGAACAGGCTTTTCAGGAGTCAGGTGTTCAGTTACTTGCTGCAGAATTCAGAGTTCAGTTAATGGTTCCAACAAATAGCATTATTATCAGGAATAAACTTGCTCTTGCAGTCACTGAATTTACAGAGGATCCTCGATTATCCGAAAGACACAGGTGGTGAGTATTTTGTTCAGTTAATTGAATTCTAGGTAATCGAATGCCAGATAACATCATTCAGCTGAGCATTGGGACATTGCAATCTTGCTGAATAATCCAATATTCTGATAATTGAATGCTGCCGGATAATCAAGGTTCCTCTGTACATGAGTGGTCCTTTTCAGTTTCTGGTCAGTGGTGATCCTCAGGATTTTGTTCAGCGGAGTAGACTGGATATTTGGCTACCAGTACACAGTATTGCTATCAGCGCACATTAAATTCCTGTCCTGCAGAGGCTACCATGAAAGACTCTCCTTCTCAAACTTTCCCCTCAAATGATCCAAATGTTAAACCACTAGCAATTCTCTCTCTACCCTTCTCCCTCTCTCTCTCTCTCTCTCTCATAAGACAGCAATTCTAGAAATGTTAGAATTTATATTTTAATAGAAAAAAATACACAAACTTGAATATGTAGAAAGCGAGAAGGATACAGAAATAGATGTACTGATTTAATCTGCACATCAGTCATATATGCAGCCTTATTTTCTGTTGGAAAATCCGCTGCTGAGCCAGTAATTGTCTTGATCTAACTCTCCTATGCCCATCTGTGGACAAAATCCAACAAAAGGCCCCCTAATTTCTGGTCTGAGCAGTGTGACCGAGGGTGGGATTGTATTCAATTCCCAATACAAATCATTGAGGGAGGTGCATGCTATGGTAACTAGAGGACAGCTTATCATAAACAGTCTGGTAGGCGCACAGGAGTGGGGACCCAGAGTAGACAGGCTAGGTGAAAAGTGATACAGAGGGAAGGAAAGATTTTATGCGTGGCTTGGGCCTCCAGAGGACACGGGGGACTGCAAAAGTTATACATTCTTTGCCAGTCAGCAGGAAAAGCTGTGATAGCAGAGAGACTGCAGTTTTGATACGAATCTTCCTTCTGCTACAGGTAAAATCCCAGCAGTGCTGGGATAAGATCCATAAATGGCAATTAATTGACCACTTAGGGCTTCAATTGTTGCATGAGGAGGTAGGTCTCTTGCCAACTCTCCAACCATAAATAAAACTCCAGAGGGCATGGAAATGGTGCCCATTGCATGGTTCTATTTTGACTGTGCCTGCCACCTTGACAACTCAGCCAAGGGGGAACCAAACCCTCCTCCCATAGAAATGTATACCTGAAGGGTACAAAGGAAACAAATGGCAACACAGTTATAGACGGGATCAGAAAGATTCAGTCAAGGGAAAGAAACAACTTTGTGTATTTCAGAATATTCAAACACAATGCAATTGTGAGACAGAAACAGTTGAAATTCTGAGTGATACAAACAAAATAATTAGTGAATGTGAGATATGCAGTAAAGATCAGTAAGAAAAGATGTTTATGTTTTTATTTTGGATGCTAGCAACGTCAAAGCTATCACCTCATGTTATGGGTATTTTGGAAAGCTTTTTCTTTAAAATAAAATCAATTTTTAATGACTACAACATGTTCATAAGAGCTGTCATTCAGCTTTTCTAAATTATCCATACGGGTGCAATATTAGTGCGAAGTATTAGTACATGGAAATGAACAAAATTCATTTTTTATTATTGCCTCTGTTGTCTCAAATTATGTTTATAATTATAGGCATAAACATAAAAAAAAAACAGCAGAGAAAACAAAGAGATGATTTTCCATTGCTATGCATTGGAAAATATGAGCTGGATAAATTATGTCATTTATATCCACTGACGAGTGCAGGTTGCAACGAAATGAGAATCAATTGTTTCTCTACCTTTGTGCTTTTCTTTACAACTGGCAAGTTGGTGAAATAAATGAGACTTCTTTTAGGATTGATGAAATGAGAAATATGTTGAGCAGAGATTACTGACAAAACAGACGATAATCTGCCGAATGAATATTTATGACTTTAGTCCATCTAAACTGCTTCATAGCTATTCATATTGATTATGTTTTTTTCTAGTAATGGATTTCTGGGAAGGAATTAATACTTTGAAAGACATGCAATGCACAGGTGTCATTTTTAGCAGTTTTGAACATAAATTTATCAGCATTTAATTAGTTGACATATTCTTTCACAGTCCTTATGGACAATTTATAAAATCAAAATTTTACCTGGGGTTTTGCATGAAGAGACACAGTTGCCAATCATGGTATCATGGAGAAAAATTAATCAACATTTCTGTCCCATTGGGAAGAAAGCAAAAAATTTTAAATTGTATGACATATCTAATTAAAATAGAATGAGAGGAGAAATTAGCAGACTCATCTTCTGGAAGATCACAAATTGCATTCCATTGTTCCAAGGTCACCAATGTTTGTTAAACTAATTACATGAATACATCCATTCTTTTGCAAAGAATGACTCGCTCCGATGTTTACTTAAATGTATTTTGTTTCTGCAGTCGATTAATTGCTGAATATTATATTTTGCTATTAATTACTTTTTAAACATGAAACTGATAAAGGAAAGGAGAAATTGAAATATTTAGACTGTGAAGAAGAAACTCAAAATATTGTTACACCGGCAGATGAATAGATGAAATGTTTTATTATAAAACACAAATATTATCTATTTCTTTCATTTCATCAACTATTTTCTCTATAGACACTTGACAATAATTTGTACTTCACAACTGTGCAAAATGAAAGTAAATTGATGCAATTTAGGCTTGTATTGTAGAAGTGAATAGATGTAACAGCAGCTTCTCTGCCAATAAAAGGCTGTTGTGCATTACAGTGAGACTGATGTGACTTGGATGTACAATGTTATATGAATGACCATGACATGGATTTTTCTTTTGCGAGCATTTCTAATTGTGCAACTGCCCAATATTTCAGTAGCACAAGCACAAGAGAACAATGATATGCTAATATCCTGAATCAAGTCCAGCAGCCAAGTGCTTTTTATCAAAGAAAGTTGTTAGTCGACATAATCCTTTATCCTGTTTAAATGCAAGAGTGTTTTGTGTTTTTCAGATAACTGCTATTCATCATTTTTGTTTACTGAACACAGAATCGAAGTATGGTTTAATATCAAACCTATTTTTGTGGTTATGTGACAAGTAAATGAGACTTGACTGTCATGTATCATCATTGTTGAGAAAGTTAATTAATGTGGAAAAGGAGACTGTTTAACTGGATAGTTTTATGTTGAGTTGAGAATTAATTGATAATTAACAGCTATGATGTCTTTTAAACAGAACAAAGTTGTGACTAGTCATTCAGTAGATTAGCATTGATTTTGTCTGTAATCAGTTTTACTAATCATGATTAATCTATGGAGGAAAGCAAATTGCTGCGGATGCTGGAATCTGACCCTTTGTCAAAGCTCTTAAAATAAGTTCAGTGGGGCAGGAGCATACTGACACAATGGGCCTGCCGGGACAGTCCTTTTTGTGGATTTTGGGGAGTAGGCAGAACCGGGCTGTCCGGGGTTGGGAGACTATGAGGTTGGAAGCTGGGCTGGGGGAGGCATCTGGAGGAAATGAGATCAGTCACGGTGTTGGAGACGATGGTTTGATGCTCAGTGGTGTAGTCATGTCTAGGGGGAGGTAGGAGGAGGAATCTGAGAGTTGGTGCTCAGCCTCTGCGAGGTAGAGGTCAGTACGCCAGACAACAACAGCACCCCCTTTGTCAGCAGGTTTGATGACAAGCTTGGGGTTGGACCTAAGGGAGCGAAGGGCAGGAAGTTCGGATGGAGAGGTTGCAATGGGTAAGAGGGGCAGAGAAATTAAGGTGGCCAATGTCCCGTCGACAATTGTCAATGAAAAGATCGAGGGCAGAAAATTGTCCTGGCGGGGGTGTCCAATTAGAGGTGGAATGTTGGAGGGATGTGAAAGGATCTGTGGAGCAGATGGAGGACTCTTGCCCAAAGAAGTGAGCACGAAGGCGAAGGAGACAGAAGAAGAGCTCAGCATCATGTCGAGTCCGGAATTCATTGAGGTGGGGACGTAAGGATACAAAGCTGAGTCCTTTGCTGAGAACAGCATGCTCAGCCTCAGAGAGACCCTTTGACAAAGGGTCAGTTAGACTCGAAACGTCAGGTCTTTTCTCTCCTTACAGATGATTAATCTATGGTCTTGTATGCACTCTATATTTCAATCAACAAAACTAGCCTTTGCAGCTGCTCCATATAATAAACTTCAGTCATGTTAGCTTGTGACTCTTTTCTAATTGTCTCTCAAATCCAATCATTTAAACCCCCTTTAACTTTTGCTCGGACATTCACTTGAAGTACTGCTTACATAGAGAGAGGTTTTTTTACGCTCTGCTGTGATTAAACTTTCACACATGCCTCACATATGTCATCAGTCAAAGCAGTGCAAAATTGTGTATTGGATGCCAACATATTTTAAGAAAACCGACTCTATAAATGTACAGAGATTGTTAAACAAGGCAGGAAGATTACTTGATAAGCTTATCTTCCTTGGTGAAATCTACTCTTGAAGAATTTGGCAAAAGTGCAAAGTGTCATAACCATTGAGGATCACTCCTGTGTCAGCACATTCAAGGAAAATGCTACATCCTCCACATGCAGGATAAATAAACTCTTGAACTTGCGTCCTTTTCCATGAGAACTTTAACAGACATTAATGCATGGATAACGTTCATATAATATTGTACTCATTTGGATTCTCTAACTGATTATTTTAATAACACTGGTATAGTTTTAACAGATATTTTAATTAAAGTGACATGTTAGTGATAAAGTAACTTTTTGTCTCTTTTACTACTTTTTATATACATGTAATTTTAAAAACTCATGAACAATGCAACTGAAAATAATTTTATGTATGGAATTTTCTCTTTGAAAATTAAGTGAGTGCAAAAAAATAAGTAAACATAAATGTGCTGAGGTACAAATATAGTTGAACAATTCAAGATCAACTTTGGAAGACAGCTGCTTCATAGTTAAAATGGAAGATAATGGCAATTTTGCTTATTAGTACATGGAACACTCAACCCGTAGATTTGCTATTATTACAGTTCTTAATTCTTTTTGAAGCACCCCATTGAGCTTGCCAATTAACCAGTACATCTGTTTTGTAGCATTTATTTCATAGAATAATCCCACTGGGACAGTTTCAACAAAATGCCTTTGAGAATTCACTGAAACAGAGGAACAGAAGCTGGCTTTTCAGTCTCTTGAGCTTATTCTCACACTCAGTCAAGCCATGACTGATCCACATTCCACATTCAGTTCTCCATCTTCCTTCCCTATACCTCAATACCCTAAAATGAGTAAAATCTGTAATCTAATAAAGTAGAATTTGAAAATTTAAACTGATTTTGCATCCAATGCATTTTGGAGGAGTGGACTCCAGCTTTCCAGTACCTGTTCATGAGCAAGTGTTTTCTGATTTCACTAATGCCCCAACACAAAGTGCAAGATTCTGTCTTCTGGTTTTACAATCAGGTGACACAGGAACTGAAGTGGATTATTTATCCACTCAAACCTGCTCTGCCATTCCATAAGATCAGGGCTGATCCATCTGTGTTTCAAGTTCCACATTCCTATACTGATAATTTTTGAATCTCATCCCAACAAGAATTTGGATTTACAGTTCTGCTGTCCCAGATCTAGCCTTCATGTACAATAATACTCGGGGTCATGGGTGCAATCCATTAGAAAGTTCAGGTCAGTGGTATGTACCTACATTGAAATTTCTATTGTTGAATTTGAATAACTGAAATCTTCCAGAGAGACTAGTTATAAGCTGTAATATTAATCATTAAATGTGCATGTACTTTTTAAATCATACTTGTGAAACATAAGTACACTGAGAACATAGGTAGTTAGGAAAATACTTGTGAAACATGAGTACACTGAGAACAATAGGTAACTAGACAAATTCAGCTGTGACTGACGGTATCCAAACTACAAGACCAATGTTTTACTGGTCATCTTAGAAATGAATTCAGCAATTATTTCAATTAAACAGTATGCAAATTATATTTAATTATATTAATAATTTTATATATAATTTATAGAAGGTAATGATATGACTGAGGTGCAGTGTGTCTTAAATGATATTGTAAGCTTGACAATGAGGCTCAGAAAGTGAATTTGATAAAATAGAACCTATGGTTTTACTAATGCTAGTTTTAATACAGAGGTGGATGATCAGAGTGTCCTGCATGATTGTTCTTGCGAAGAAATATACCAAAGGGATAACACTTGTCATAGCATCACATATTTATGATAATAAACCAATAATTGTTTATTACCAGAAAGTAATAAGGTGAAGATACATTTATATTTTGGTCTGTCATTGTTTGCTGGTTGGACATGTATATGTCGTACAAATAGTGTGAATAGTATTGTTGCTAATTTTTGAGATCAATAGGCAGAATTTTACATTCTCAGCTGGTGGATTTGAAAATGCTATGGTGACCACCATAATTCAAGACTCGATACAACAGGACTGCAAAGCTTTGATCTGATTTTCTAATTTTGGGATTCTCAAATGCTGCACTGTTACAGGAGCTTTGTCTTAGGTTGCAAATTCACCTTGTTAGAATCATAGAATACCTACTGTTAAGTTCCTTGAATGTCCTTCCTGCTGGCCCCCCATCCACCAGACTGTTGGACAGGTGAGGCCAGGCAGGCCCATCCATACTTGCCTCAACTTGAAGTCCCAAGTAGCCGACCTAGTCAGTGGTCAAATAGGCCCCAATTTGAGGCTGGCAAGGATAGTTTAGGGGTATGGGGGAAACACAATGAAGTGAGCCTGCCCAGGCCTCAAGCAGGAAAGGATGGGAAGAAGGAGTATCTCCACCAACAGCCTGCTTTCAAAATCAGGTGCTCATCCCTCCAATAAAGTCTGCACTATGTGAATTCTCCATTCACCCTTGATATCTCCACCAACACCTTCAAACCATTTTGCCCAACCCCCTGATCCTCACCTTTACTCTCCACTTCAGATCTGATAGACAGTGCTTTATTTAGTGAATGATTTCTTGATAACATGAAGCAAAGGCAATGGCTGAGTGGTGTTATCAATGAGCCACTAAGCCAGAGATGTCTACACCTTGTGATTTAATTAAAAAAAAGTCAAATTGGCTGGTGACCACTGTGAATACTTCAGCCTTATGTTTTGCACATTCCTAGAAGGAAATGAGCCTCTCTAGTCCGGTGGATCGGTAGTTTGCGCTGCTGCCTCACAATGCCAGGAACCCGGGTTCGATTCCAGCCTCGAGTGACTCAGTGTGGAGTTTGCACATTCTCCCTGTGCCTGTGTGGGTTTTGTCTGGGTTCTCTGGTTTCCTCTCACAGTCCAAAGATGTGCTGGTCAGGTGGATTGGCCTCGCTAAATTGCCCGTAATGTTCAGCGATGTGTAGGCTAGATGCATTAGTCAAGGGAAATGTAAAAGTAATGGGTCTGGGTAGGATACTCTTCAGAAGGTCGTTGTGGACGTGTTGGGCCAAATGGCCTGTTTCCACACTGTAGGGATTCTATTCTATTCTATGAACAGGCAGTAAAGCTTGCAAATGACAAATATTGTTTTTCCTTTCCATGTATACCTCAAAATAGAGCTTCAGTATTACCAGCACATTTGTTTCCAATTTTATTTTTTTCATTGGTTTTGTCCTCTCGGTCATATGTCAGGGTCTGCCAATGTTAAGGACAGTGATATTCAAGAAGATTTCACCTCCTGTTAGTCATTTAATTGTCCACCATAGTTCATGACTCAATGTAGCAAGACTGCAAAGCTTTGATCTGATTTGCTAATTTTGGGATTCTCAAATACTCCACTGTTTCAGGAACTTTGTCTTAGGTTGCAAATTCACCTGGTTAGAATCACAGAATACCTACAGTGTGGAAGTAGGCCATTTGGTCCATCGGATCCACATCGAACGTCCAAAGACCATCCCACACAGACCCAGCCCCCGACTCGATCCCTGTATGCCTGCATTTCCCACCCAACTTATACATCCTTGGACACTGTGGGCAATTTAACATGGCCAATCCACCTAACCTGCACATCTTTGGACTTGGGAGGAAGCCCCCATACAGACATGAGTGAACATGCAAACTCCACACAGACAGTCATAGAGTCATAGAGATGTACAGCATGGAAACAGACCCTTCGGTCCAATCTGTCTATGCCGAACAGATAGCCCAACCCAATCTAGTGCCACCTGCCAGCACTCGGCTCATATCCCTCCAAACGCTTCCTATTCATATCCTCATTCAAATGCCCCTTAAATGTTGCAATTGTACCAACCTCCACCACTTCCTCTGGCAGCTCTTTCCATACACGTACCACCCTCTGCGTGAAAACGTTGCCCCTTAGGTCTCTTTTATATCTTTCTCCTCTCACCCTAAACCTATGGCCTCTAGTTCTGGACTCCTTGGCCCCAGGGAAAAGGCTTTGTCTGTTTATCCTATCCATGCTCCTCATGATTGTGTAAACTTCAACCTCCAACGCTCCATGGAAAACAGCCCCAACCTGTTCAGCCTCTCCCATAACTCAAATCCTCCAACCATGGCAACATCCTTGGAAATCTTTTCTGAACCCTTTCAAGTTTCACAACATCTTTCCGATACGAAGGAGACCAGAATTGCACACAATTTTCAAACAGTGGCCTAACCAATGTCCTGTACAGCCCAACTCCTGTACTCAATACTCTGACCAATAAAGGAAAGCATACCAAATGCCTTCTTCACTATCCTATCTACCTGTGACTCCACTTTCAAAGAGCTATGAACCTGCACTCCAAGGTCTCTTTGTTCAGCAACACTCCTTAGGACCTTACCATTAAGTGTATAAGTCCTGCTAAGATTTGCTTTCCCAAAATGCAGCATCTCGCATTTATCTGAATTTGACTCCATCTGCCACTTCTCAGCCCATTGGCCCTTTTGGCCCAGATCCTGTTGTAATCTGAGGTAACCGTCTTCGCTGTCCACTACACCTCCAATTTTGGTGTCATCTGCAAACTTACTAACTGTACCTCTTATGTTCACATCCAAATCATTTATGTAAATGACAAAAAGTAGAGGACCTAGCACTGATTGTTGTGGCACTCCACTGGTCACAGGCCTCCAGTCTGAAAAACAACCCTCCACCACCAACCTCTGTCTTCTACCTTTGAGCCAGTCCTGTATCCAAATGGCTAGTTCTCCCTTTATTTCATGAGATCTAACCTTGCTAATCAGTCTCCCATGGGGAACCTTGTCGAGAGCTTTACTAAGTACATAAAGTTCACATCTACCCCTTTGCCCTCATCAATCCTGTTTGTTACTTCTTCAAAAAATTCAATCAAGTTTGTGAGACATGATTTCCCACGTAGAAAGCCATGTTGACTGTCCCTAATCAGTCCTTGCCTTTCCAAATACATGTACATCCTGTCCCTCAGGATTCCCTCCAACAACATGCCCACCACCAACGTCAGGCTTACTGGTCTATAGTTCCCTGGCTTGACCTTATCACCCTTCTTAAACAGTGGCACCACATTAGCCAACTTCCAGTCTTCTGGTACCTGTGACTATCGATGATATAAATATCTCAACAAGGGGTCCAGCAATCTCTTCCCTACTTCCCATGGAGTTCCTGGTACACCTGATCAGGTCCTGGGGAGTTATCCACCTTTCTGCATTTCAAGACATCCAGCACTTCCTCCTCTGTAATATGTACATTTTGCAAGATGTCACCATCTATTTCCCTACATTCTATATCTACCATATCCTTTTCCACAATAAATACTGATACAAAGTACTTAGAACATAGAACATAGAACAATACAGCACAGAACAGGCCCTTCGGCCCACGATGCTGTGCCAAACATTTGTCCTAGCTTAAGCACCCATCCATGTACCTATCCAATTGCCGCTTAAAGGTCACCAAAGATTCTGACTCTACCACTCCCAGAGGCAGCGCATTCCATGCCCCCCACCACTCTCTGGGTAAAGAACCCACCCCTGACATCTCCCCTATACCTTCCACCCTTCACCTTAAATTTATGTCCCCTTGTAACACTCTGTTGTACCCGGGGAAAAAGCTTCTGACTGTCTACTCTATCTATTCCTCTGATCATCTTATAAACCTCTATCAAGTCACCCCTCATCCTTCGCCGTTCCAATGAGAAAAGACCTAGCACTCTCAACCTATCCTTGTACGACCTATTCTCCATTCCAGGCAACATCCTGGTAAATCTTCTCTGCACCCTCTCCAAAGCTTCCACATCTTTCCTAAAGTGAGGCGACCAGAACTGCACACAGTACTCCAAATGTGGCCTAACCAAAGTCCTGTACAGTTGCAACATCACTTCACGACTCTTGAGTTCAATCCCTCTGCTAATGAACGCTAATACACCATAGGCCTTCTTACAAGCTCTATCCACCTGAGTGGCAACTTTCAAAGACCTATGAACATAGACCCCAAGATCCCTCTGTTCCTCCACCTCACGAAGAACCCTACCGTTAACCCTGTATTCCGCATTCTTATTTGTCTTTCCAAAATGGACAACCTCACACTTGGCAGGGTTGAACTCCATCTGCCACTCCTCAGCCCAGCTCTGCATCATATCTAAGTCCCTTTGCAGCCGACAAGAGCCCTCCTCACTATCCACAACTCCACCAATCTTCGTATCATCTGCAAATTTACTGACCCACCCTTCGACTCCCTCATCCAAGTCATTAATAAAAATTACGAACAGCAGAGGACCCAGAACTGATCCCTGCGGAACTCCACTTGTAACTGGGCTCCAGGCTGAATATTTACCATCTACCACCACCCTCTGACTTCGACCGGTTAGCCAGTTTTCTATCCAATTGGCCAAATTTCCCTCTATCCCATGCCTCCTGACTTTCCGCATCAGCCTACCATGGGGAACCTTATCAAATGCCTTACTAAAATCCATGTATATTACATCCACTGCTCTACCCTCATCCACATGCTTGGTCACCTCCTCAAAGAATTCAATCAGACTTGTAAGGCAAGACCGACCCTTCACAAATCCGTGCTGGCTGTCCCTAATCAAGCAGTGCCTTTCCAGATACTCATAAATCCTATCCCTCAGTACCCTTTCCATTACTTTACCTACCACCGAAGTAAGACTAACTGGCCTGTAATTTCCGGGGTTATCCCTATTCCCTTTTTTGAACCGGGGCACAACATTCGCCACTCTCCAGTCCCCTGGTACCACCCCCGTTGACAGTGAAGATGAAAAGATCATTGCCAACGGTACTGCAATTTCCTCTCTTGCTTCCCACATAATCCTAGGATATATCCCATCAGGCCCGGGGGATTTGTCTATCCTCAAGTTGTTCAAAATGTCCAACACATCTTCCTTCCTAACATGTATCTCCTCTAGCTTACCAGTCCGTTTCACACTCTCCTCTTCAACAATACGGTTCCTCTCATTCGTAAATACTGAAGAAAAGTACTAATTCAAGACCTCTCCTATCTCTTCCGACTCAATACACAGTCTCCCACTACTGTCCTTGATTGGACCTACCCTCGTTCTCGTCATTCTCATGTTTCTCACATACGCATAAAATGCCTTTGGATTATCCTTGATCCTATCCGCCAAAGATTTTTCATGCCCTCTCTTGGCTCTCCTAATCTCTTTCTTCAGGTCCCTTCTGGCTATCCTGTATCCCTCCACTGCTCTGTCTAAACCCTGTTTTCTCAACCTTATATAAGCCTCCTTCTTCCTCTTTATAAGACATTCAACCTCCCTCGTCAACCAAGGTTCCCTCACATGACCATTTCTTTCCTGCCTGACCGGTACATACATATCAAGGACACATCGTATCTGTTCCTTGAAAAAGTTCCACATTTCCACGACATCCTTCCCCGACAGCCTATGCTCCCAACTTATGCTCCTCAGATCCTGTCTTACAGCATCGTAATTACCCTTCCCCCAATTGTAAAACCTACCCTGTTGCACGCACCTATCTCTCTCCATAACCAAGGTGAAAGTCACAGAATTGTGGTCACCATCACCAAAATGTTCACCCACTAACAAGCCCATCACTTGTCCCGGTTCATTACCGAGTACCAAATCCAAAATGGCCTCCCCTCTGGTCGGACAATCTACATACTGTGTTAAAAAAGCTTCCTGGACACACTGCACAAACACCGCCCCATCCAATCTACTTGATCTAAAGAGCTTCTAATCAATATTTGGGAAGTTGAAATCGCCCATGACTCCTACCCTGTGGCTTCTGCACCTTTCCAAAATCTGTTTCCCAATCTGTTTCTCCACATCTCTGCTGCTATTGGGGGGCCTATTGTAAACACCCAACAAGGTGACTGCACCTTTCCTATTTCTGACTTCAGCCCATACTACCTCTAAAGGCAGATCCCCCTCGAACTGCCTTTCTGCAGCTGTTATACCATTTCTAATTAGCAATGCCACCCCCCCTCCTTTTTTACCACCCTCCCTAATCCTACTGAAACATCTGTAGGCAGGAACCTCCAACAACCTTTCCTGTCCCTCTTCTATCCACGTTTCCGTGATGGCCACAACATCGTAGTCCCAGGTACCTATCCACGCCTTAAGTTCACCGACCTTATTTCTGATACTCCTTGCGTTGAAGTATACGCACTTGAACCCATCTCTGTGTCCGCAAGTATTCCCTGTCAGTGCTACCTTCTTCACAGCCTCCCCACACACTTGGACATCCTGACAAACAGCTAGCCTACTTGCTGGACTACAAGTCCGGATCCCATCCCCCTGCCAAATTAGTTTAAACCCCCCCGAAGATAGCTAGCAAACCTACCCCCCAGGATATTGGTGCCCTTCTGGTTCAGGTGCAACCCGTCCTGCTCGTACAGGTCCCACCTTCCCCAGAATGCAATCCAATTGTCCAAATACCTGAAGCCCTCCCTCCTACACCATCCTTGCAGCCACGTGTTCAACTGCACTCTCTCCCTATTCCTTGCCTCACTGTCACGTGGCACCGGCAACAACCCAGAGATGACGACTCTGTCTGTCCTAGCTTTCAGCTTCCAGCCTAACTCCCTGAGCTCTTGAATGACCTCCCCACCTCTCTTCCTACCTATGTCGTTGGTGCCAACGTGCACCACGACTTCTGGCTGCACACCCTCCCCCTTAAGGATTCTGAAGACACGGTCCAAGACGTCACGGACCCTGGCACCCAGGAGGCAACAAACCATCCGAGAGTCTCGCCCATGCCCACAGAATCGCCTGTCCGTCCCTCTAACTAGAAAGTCTCCTATAACTAGCGCTCTCCTCCTCTCCCCCTTTCCCTTCTGAGTCTCAGAGTCAGACCTCACGCCACAGACCCGGTCACTGCAGCTTACCCCTGCTAGGTTCTCCCCCCCACCAATATCCAAAACGGTATACCTATTGTTTAGGGGAATGACTACAGGGGATCCCTGCTTCCTCCCTTCCCACCTCTAACTGTTACCCAGCTACCTCTGTTCTCTGGTGTAACTATGTCCCTGTAGCTTCTATCTATCACCTTCTCAGCCTCTCGAATAATCCTCAGTTCATCCAACTCCAGTTCCAGTTCCCTAACTCGTTCTGTGAGGAGCAGAATCTGACTGCATTTCCTGCAGATGAAGTCGGCAGGAGTATCGATGGTCACCCCTACCTCAAACATCCGGCAGGAGGAACATTCCACTGCCTGCGCTGCCATTACTCTACACTTGGTCTCCAAAGCAAGAACACTGAGTAGCTTACCTGTGAACTTTAAAGTTAGGTTAGAGGAGGAGGATGGGAGGGAGGCCCTACTCTGTAGGGCCTGGGGTATAGAACACACCCACTCAAACATCAATCACTTACCTTCCCGACCAGCTCTGCGCTCCAACCTCACTTCCGCCCAGCTCGCGCCGCTTTCTGCTGAGAAAAGACCGTTGGCGTCGAGGTAAGTTCTTTATATATCACTTACCTCCCCGACCAGCTCTGCGCTCCAACCTCACTTCCGCTCAGCTCGCGCCGCTCTCTGCTGAGAAAAAGATACTTATTTAGTATCTTCCCCCATTTTCTGCAGCTCCACACAAAGGCCACCTTGCTGATCTTTGAGGGGCCCTATCCTTTCTCTAGTTACCCTTTTGTCCATAATGTATTTGTAAAAACCCTTAATTCTATTTGCCAAAGCTATCTGATGTCCCCTTTTTGCACTCCTGATTTCCCTCTTAAGTATACTCCTCCTGCCTTTCTACTCTTCTAAGGATTCACTCGATCTATCCTGTCTATACCTTACATATGCTTTCTTCTTTTTCTGAACCAAACCCTCAATTTCTTTTGTCATCCACCATTCCCTATACTGACCAGCCTTTCCTTTCACCCTGACAGGAATATACTTTCTCTGGATTCTCGTTATCTCATTTCTGAAGGCTTCCCATTTTCCAGTCGTCCCTTTACCTGTGAACATCTGCCCCCAATCAGCTTGTGAAAGTTCTTGCCTAATACTGTCAAAATTAGCCTTTCTCCAATTTATAACTTCAACTTTTAGATCTGGTCTATCCTTTTCCATCACTATTTAAAATCTAATGGAATTATGGTCGCTGGCCCCAAAGTGTTCCCCACTGACACCTTGGTCACCTGCCCTGCCTTATTTCCCAAGAGTAGGTCAAGTTTTGCACCTTCCCTAGTAGATACATCATACTAAATCAGAAAATTGCCTTGTACACACTGAACAAATTTCTCTCCATCTAAACCCTTAACACTATGGTGGTCCCAGTTCATGTTTGGAAAGTTAAAATCCCCTACCATAACCACCCTATTATTCTTACAAATAGCTGAGATCTCCTTACAAGTTTGTTTCTCAATTTCCCTCTGACTATTGGGGATCGATAATACAATCCCAATAAAGTGATCATCCCTTTCTTACTTCTCAGTTCCAAATAACTTTCCTGGATGTACCGAGGCTGGAATCAAACCTGGGTCCCTGGTACTGTCAGGCATCAGTGATACCCACCTGAGCCATGCCACCTCTGCTAAGCCACTGTGATGCCCCAATATATGTTCAACTATGTCTGGTGCTGCTCCTGGCATGCTTTCCTACATTCCTTGTTGACATAGGTTTGTCCCCCTAATTTGATCTAAATGTACAATGAGGGATATGTGGAGAGATTACTGACTGTAACAGCCCATATGACATCAAGGATGTATAATTTTAAGCTGCTAAATTTTTTCCAAGTTTATCCCATTTCGAAGATTCTTGGTGCCACACAATATGAAGGAGGCTGTCCTGATGTGAAGATGATTGCCAGTTTCTATATGGACTCTGTGGTCATCTTCACTCTTACCACACTATCATGAAGAGGTACACATGGAATCAGTTGAGATGAGAGATAAGTGTGAGTAGATTTTCTCCTTGCCTTATTTCTCACCTCCTGCTGTCTGCCCATGATGGTATCAAACCACTTCTGGTGATGGAGATTCACAAAGTCCCAAGTAAATCCTGTGTCCTCCCTACCTTCAGTTCAGTTCAGCCTAGACAAGCACTTGTCCATCAGCTAAGGCGTAACCAGCAGATGTTTAAGCCCAAAGCTGTTCTTCCTCACTAAATGATAGGGACTCACTGGGCCATTTCCTATTGATGGTGTATTACTTTGGATCTGGTAGATTTGCCTTAATGGTAGGAAGAACATGAGTCAAAGAAGGAATAGGGAAATTGGCCTCTGAAGGCTGCTCTGTCACATAACTGGTTCATGGTTCATCTTCAATTTCAAAGCCATTTTTTTTCTGCATTTTCTCCAAATCCTTGATATCTATTATTCAAGAAATCTATTAATCATTGCCTCAAACAATGACTTTCTGAAAGATTATTTTAAGCAAGATTGTTAATTGTCCCTTTCTCATTACATAATTCTAAATCAAAAGTAACCTGATCCTTAGTTGATACGTCAACATATTAGTGCAGAAATCAATTTCATACACCTTGTAGAAATTCATCCTCCACTGTATCAGTACTGATTAGGTTTACTCAGTCTGTATGTAAATTGAAATCACCCATGCTTACTGCATTATCCCTGTTACATACAACACTAATTCCCTGATACATTCCATGCTCAACATTACCACTACTGTTTGGTGGACTATGAACAACTCCCATCAGGATTTGCTGCCCCTTGCTATGTCCTAGCTCAAACAAAACTGATTATTCTTCTTGATATTTCGATCAAAGATTCTTTTTCACCAATGTACTGATCTCACCCTTAATTGTGCTTCCTATTGATATGTGTTTTGCCTGTAGCATGATATCCTTAGCTGATGTGACAATACTAATATTATCCCTTGTAACATCATAAACTAAGCATGGATAACATGGTATTGAAGGATTCAACAAATATTTATTACAGTCAGATATTATATACAAATATCATGTTCACAGGCATATCAGTATCTTGACAGGAAAAAAGGTGCCTTGAATAGCATGGTTTGGAGGTGCCAGTGTTGAACTGGGGTGGATAAAGTTAAAATTCTCACAACACCAGGTTATAGTACAATAGGTTTATTTGTAATCACGAGCTTTTGAAGCACTGCAGAATCTGGTCCACAACCACCTGACGAAGAAGCAGCGATTCGAAAGTTAGTGATTCCAAATAAACCTGTTGGACTATAACTTGGTGTTGTGTGATTTTTAATTTGATAGCATGTTATGCTTCAAGCGATCCATGCTAAAATAAAGTATAAGACCTTTGTACCCTTAAGTTGCATGCTATGATGCAGTAATGATATAATGTATGTCGTTTAAAGGTATATCATTCCACAAAATATGGTCTGCCTTTATTACACTATTCAGCAACAGTACTTATACACAATGATTCTTATAAATCGCATGAGCTAAAGTCTGTCACAAGTGATCAATTCACTGATGTTTTGCCAACTGTACCTTGGGAGCCACTATCCAAACTGTTACATGAACTATTGTCTTTTCAAGTCTTTATTAATACCTTTTCGTTCTATGACAGTGTACAACATAAAGTAATACCTGCTTTGGCCCATTTCATTGGTTACATCACTTCAACACTGTACATTTTGGCAAGTTCAAGGCAACACTTGAAGAACCACAAGTTGTGAACTGGAGTGTTATCTTTATTCACCTTACCTACCTCATAAGTTGGAGTCAAGGGTGCATTTTCCTCATCACACTGAGCACTTAAGGTGCCCCATCTTTCCTTTTCTCATGATTTTAGCAAGGCACTAAATCAGTTAGCAAGCTTGCTATTTTTAGAATGTCTCTTTTTAGACAAATTTCCCATTTTGCCTTCCTGTTGTCATGACCACAATGCAGCTCTTCGGTCACAGTACCGATTTATCCTTTGATGTTCTATTCCACCACCAAGACACAAACACAGCACATAGGATTCTGCCACAAACTAGTTTTGCATGAAAAATTGTGGTTAATACCACAGAAAAGCAATTAATGCACTGGCTTACAGAGTTTATATGTATGTTTCTGTGCAAGCTTGCTTTTGTATGTGTGTGTGATATTTTGCCTATATATATGTGAGTGAGTGTTTGTGTGTGTGTGCGTGTGTGTGTGAGAGAGAGCAAGAGAGCTTTTGTCTGAGTGAAAGCCTACATCAACCTTTGCTACCATGCAGCCACATTTCCCTCATAGTAATTAGATCATTCCTGTTAATTCTATTTGTGCAGTCAATTTGTCTACCTTGTTGTGAAAGCTGTGTACATTCAGATAGACTGCCTTTATTGTCCTATCTGCTGCTGGCTTTAGTTCTGATTGCCTTTCAAATTTGCTTTCTACTTTCCTTCTTACAATTATTAACATTGCTTTACTCATGTCTGCTTCCCTCTCAAGTTCCCAAACCTTCCCAAGGTTGTTTAAACCCTCTCTAAAAGCACTAGCAAATCTCCCTGTGATGGCATCTGTCTCGATTGTTCTATGGTGTAGTCTATCCCCCTTTTACAGAACCCACGGCTCTGAAAATCTAAAACTCTGTTTCTTCCATTGACTTGCATATGTCACTGAGAATAGTCTTGAATTTGCTGCTTTGAGAAACATCTTTTTAATTCTCCTTCCTAGTTTTCTGAAGTCTACTTTAAATAACCCATCCTTCTTTATACTTGTTTAGATTTAGATTAGATTACAGTGTGGAAACAGGCCCTTCGGCCCAACAAGTCCACACCGACCCGCCAAAGCGAAACCCACCCATACCCCTACATTTACCCCTTACCTAACACCACGGGCAATTTAGTATGGCCAATTCACCTGACCCTGCACATCTTTGGACTGTGGGAGGAAACCGGAGCACCCGGAGGAAACCCACGCAGACACGGGGAGAACATGCAAACTCCACACAGTCAGTCGCCTGAGGCGGGAAATGAACCCGGGTCTCTGGCGCTGTGAGGCAGCAGTGCTAACCACTGTGCCACCGTGCCGCCCAAGTTTTATTAGATTAGATTACTTACAGTGTGGAAACAGGCCCTTCAGCCCAACAAGTCCACACCTCCCCGCCGAAGCGCAACCCACCCATACCCCTACATTTACGCCTTACCTTACACTACGGGCAATTTAGCATGGCCAATTCACCTGACCTGCACATCTTTGGACTGTGGAAGGAAACCGGAGCACCCGGAGGAAACCCACGCAGACACGGGGAGAACATGCAAACTCCACACAGTCAGTCACCTGAGGCGGGAATTGAACGTGGGTCTCTGGCGCTGTGAGGCAGCAGTGCTAACCACTGTGCCACCGTGCCACCCACGGTGTTGTTGGTAATAATCTGAACCACAACCCTTGGCTGCTCACTTTTCTTCATAACAAAATCCTGCAGTTGCTCTGTGCTATCCTTCACCCTGGCACGAGAAAGACAAGGTACTATGCTGGAGTCACATCAACAGCAGCTTAAAAGCTGACATGTTCCCTGAACTATTGAATTCTCCATTGCACTCTCATTCTTCTTCCCTGCAGCCAGGTCTCCCACAGCACTGCTGTGCTCCTCTGATAACCACCATCCTCATAATTATCCAAAATAGCAAACTAGTTTCATGAGTGAGATGGATTCAGAGCAGTCATGAAACTATCTGGTTGGTCCTCTTAGACTGTTTCAGAATCAAGATTAGAGTGATGCTGGCACAGCAGGTAGACAGCATCCGAGGAACATGAAAGTCAATGTTTTGGATATAAGCCCTTCATCAGGAATGAACCTCGGGGGTGGACAGGTAAATAGGAGGGGAGTGAGGGTTGGGGGAAGATAGCTGAAAGTGCAATAAGTGGATTGATGTGGGGGTGAAGGTGATAGGTCGGAGAGGAGGGTGGAGAGGATAGGTGGAGAGGATACAGTAAATGATGTGTGGAAGTGCAGGTAAAACTTTGATGGATGTGGAAGGCTCCTTTAGGGCTTAGGTGGAGGTGAGGGGGAAAGTGTGGGCACAGGTTTTGCAATTCCTGCACTGACAGAACGGAGGGGAGGGTGGGTTGTTGGGGAGCATGGATCTGACCAGGTAGTCATGGAGGGAACAGTCTTTGTGAAAGCGGATTGGGTGGGGATGGAAATATATCTCTGGTGGTGGGGTCCATCTGTAAGTGGCAGAAATGGCGTAGGATGATGTAATGTATACAGAGGTTGGTGGGGTGTAAGGTGAGGACCAGGGGTGTTCTGCTCTTGTTGCTGTTGGAGGGCTGGGGTTTGAAGGCAGAGGTGCAGGACATGGATGAGATGTGCTGGAGGACATCATCAACCATGTGGGAGGGGAAATTGCAGTCTTTAAAGAAGTAGGCCATCTGGTATGTTCTGTGGTGGAACTAGTCCTCCTGGGAGCAGATGCGGTGGAGGTGGAGGAATTGGGAATATGGGATAGCATTTTTAGATGAGGCAGAGTGGGAAGAGGCGTAATCCCAGAACATTTTAAAGTTAGATTCTCAAGTGAACTTTAATCACAGGTGCCATGTTGGCCTAGATGATACATTGAAGGTGTGAGGTGTCCTGTGTGAGACTGTCTGTGCCCCAAAGTTCAGACTGATTCTAATCTAAAAAAGGGATTTACAGAAGCTTAAATGCATTCATACAGTTTTTGAGCAAAATAAAACATAATTCTGCAAGTGCAAGTTTGTAAGGTGAATTTGTACTCACACCTTCAATGTATTAGGTGGGCCAACATGGCACCTATTGTTAAAGTTCACTTGAGAATGTAACTTCAAAAACGTTCTGGGATTTACATGAAAGAACTGAAACCAACTTGGTCATTCTAAAAGATGAGAGACTTAACAAACAATCCAGGTCTTTTTCAATACATAATTTCAGTTACACCACACTCTAAACTTTTGCTATAAATTCTATGTCCTACGATCTTATACTCCACAACCATCTGATGAAGGAGCAGTGCTCCGAAAGCTAGTGCCTCCAAATAAACCTGTTGGACTATAACCTGGTATTGTGTAATTTTAATTATGTTCATATGAAGTGTTATCTAAGACAGTTAGCCTGAATGGGTGAACTCTGAAGTCTTTCTGTAGCTTTGTCCACCTGGATATAAGTGACTATCTCGGAGAGGAATTAATTGTTCTCCTCCTCTGTTGTAGTTGGTCCTGTCTGTTAGTTTTACCTCGACTACTAACAACCATGTTACTTGGGTTAGCCCAATATCTCTTAAGAGATAGCAATATCTCTTATCAAGTACAACATTGTTAACCAGTCTCAAGCTAATGCAGCCTGTTATCTTAGTTTCTATGTAATAAGCTCTTTCTTGTTACTCAGGAATGTACCTCTTTTGCCAAAGACTTAATTGAGTTTAATCCTTCCCCACTTAATGCTAGTAAAACTCCTACCAAAATCATGAGGAAATTCCAGCATAACTACCCAAAGGGGATCCTCGCAAAACCAAGTACCAGCTGAGTACTGATTTAAACGTTCTTCTGACAACTTTTCAGGTTCAAGTGTACCATTAATAAGTATGAATCTTATGCCTAGACTGACATAGAGTGTTCCATTCTGTTTTATTATTGTGAGTTACAGTGACAGTTTCATACAGCAGAGGAGATATTGGCCATATCAACGGAAAGTTAAGAGTTAATTACATAGGTGTGGCTCTGGAGTCACATAAAGACTGGGTAAGGAAGGCAAATTTCTTCTCCTGAAGAATTTCTTCTCCTGAACCAGTTGATGTTCATCGACAATCTTGCATCTTCATGGTCATTGTCACTGATATTAGCCTTGTAACCTAGATTTATTAAGTTTACTGAATTCAAGTTCACAAATTACCTTGGTAGAATTCACATTTCCCAATCGTCAGTTTCTGAAGTTCCAGTTTCATAACAGATCTGTCATAGCTGTACTACATTCTATTTATGTGCATACGCATAATTTTTTAAAAATTGGCAAGTTAGAATACAAATCAATAGTCTATTTTTAAAAAAGTGTTTGCATCGAACGCCACAGTATTTTAAATCTGTATATCTGAAGATGTGATCAAGATATCTGTCAGATATAAACTTTCCCTGCTTGTTTCTTCATTGTTCATATCTCTGTAATTACATAACAGACACGCAATCTGTAATATCATATCACTTTTCAACCACCATTTCTTATCAAACAGCTTTAAAGCTTTGCTGAAATGACAGTTAGTATAATATTTCCTTCCAAAATATTAACAACTCCAACAACTTTGTATATGTTCCCAGTTGATTTTTCTTTACATCTGATGAAACATATGTTTCCTGTCTGCTGCCCAATTGAAATCATGCTTTACAGTGAGGGAAATTGCTATGTGAACCTATGTGGTAATACAGCCAGCATCCTGTACTACGTGGCAGTCATGTTGTTGGAAATGTTTTTAGAAGCATGTGAAAAGATGTGAAAGTGAATGAATTGCATTATTGGGTTAAAAGATTTGCTGCGGTGAAATCCAAAGTAAAACAAAAACACAAGAAACAAAACCATTTTCTCTGGAAAGAGTACATTGTGAAAGTAATATATATTCGCAAAATGTTCTACAAGTGGTAGGTTTACAAAATGCTCATGAGTCAACAACAGGGCTATTTCCTTAAGATTATGAACAATGAGAAATTTGTTAACATGTCTCAATAATTACTTCACACCCAAAGGGCCAGGAAAACTCTGTGGACCTTTGAAAATGGCAGGCAGCATTCAGATGCAAATGTTTGGGGTGATTAATATTATACTGTGACAACAGCTCAAGCTTCTAACAAGAATGATATACAATTGTTCAATTATCTTAGTGGCTTAATTGTACTAAATTACTTTCAGGTACAACAATAGTTATATAGGCAAATGGAAACACATTTTTAAGTACAATTTTGGACTATCCTCCTAGATTCCTCAACAAGCTGCATGAGATTGAAAATTAGAGTATCTGTAGTCTCATCATTATCATTTTTTAAAATTTGATTTACTATTGTCACATGTACTTAGGTATAGTGAAAAGTTTTGTCTTGAATTCAGATCATACCATACAAAGTACATTAGGGTAATATAACAGAGTGAAGAATACAATGTAACGGTTGCAGAGAAGGTGTACAAAGAGTGAAAACAGCATTAAATTTGAAGTTTGAGAAGTCCATTCAAATGTCTAATAGCAGTAGGGAAGAAGCTGTTCTTGAATCTGTCAGTACATATATTTTAAGCATTTGTATCTTTTGTAAAAGGTTTACAGAATGAGAATAGTGGTAGATTCTGGATTCAAAGGTGGCACAGTGGCTCAGTGGTTAGCACTGCTGCCTCACAGCTCTAGGGACCCGGGTTCAGTTCCAGCCTCGGGCAACTGTCTGTGTGGCGTGTGCACATTCTCCCTGTTTCTGCTTGTGTTTCCTCTGGATGCTCTGGTTTCATCCCATAATCCAAAGACCTACAGGTTAGGTGAATTGGCCACACTAAATTGCCCATAGTGTTCAGGGATGTGCATTTGTTTGGGGGAAATGTAGAATAATAGATTCGGGGAATAGGTCTGAACGGGTTACTCTTCAGATGGTTGGTGTGGACTTGTTGGGCTGAAGGGCCTGTTTCCAGACTGTAGGGATTCTATGATTCAAAGTTGATTTGGTACCCAAGAATCATTATGTACCAGAAAGACCAAAAAAAACATACTAAGATGCTCCAAATGTATTGGTGTGCATACTTAGAAATAATACTTGCTTAAATTCCTCCTAAAATCTCATTAATGCTGCACTCAAGTTAATACTACAAGTTAATCCAATGAACGATCATGTTTCAGTGACCATGTTGTAATGAAAAATGCCAAGTCTGAAGATACCACGTTGAGGACGTTCCTGCTTGTGCTCATTGGAATAGATTTTCTGAAGCAACAGTGGAAATAGTACTGTCTGACATTTATTTGTAGCAATGGGTGGCAGAGTGTTGCATGCTTGCAGCAGATGCAGTCATGTAACATAACCTGACAGTGCATGCTGTGTCACCTGGAAATAACTTGCATAAATGAGAGCAGATGACTGGAAGCTGTTCATCTCATTCTGCAAATATCTTGAAATGTACATTTGCCAGAAAGGTTCTCTTGGCCTTAGTAATATTACAGAATCAAGAAGCCTGGAATAATAATCTAGAGAATGCAAGTTCAATTTCTACTTTGATAGTTTGAGAATGTTAATTTAGTCTTAAAGAACTCTGCAAATAATAAGGATACTAATATCAGTAAGTGTCAGAAAATAAAGCTATGAAAAGCTATTATCAGAGAAAAAAAATCATTCATTAATATTTTTCTGAAAAACAGACTTTAAACCTTAGTTAATTTGGCCCATATCTGACTGACTCCAGTCCTACATCAAAGTGGTTAACTCTTAACTGTCAGCTGAAGTGGCTGAGAAAGTACTTAATTTTATTGACTACAATGAGCAATGACAGATGCACTACAGCATTACAAAAGAAGGCACATCACTTTCTCAGAGTAGGTAAAGATAAATATAAATAAATCCCACTTCCTGAAATTGATGCACTTGTCAGGTCTCTTTTCTGTAGTTATAACATACTACGGAACTTGACTACTAATATATGCATGTACTTTATTACTTTATAAATTGAGTTCTAATGCTATCAGTTGTAAGAAGTTGTAAAGTGACACAATGAACAAAACTCTTCAATTTCGATGAAGTGTTATTACTGCAAGTGTTTGCATTTCTGGCTGGAGATATGATACATCTAATCATGGATTATTGATTTTACTTGTTATAAAGAATATAAGGAAGTGGTCCTCGGAAAGTGGATGCACTGATGGTTTTCTTTCAAGATTCAATTGAAACCTGCACAGTTCCTATGAATTGCAATGTAGTTAATGAAAGCCTACTATTTAAAAAGAAAGGAAGTAGGGAGAGAACAGGGAATCACACACTTGTCAGCCTGACACTGGTAGTGAGGAAAATGCAACAGTCCATCAAAATAATGAATAACTGAGCACTTGAAAAACAGTGACATGATTGAACAGAGTCAGCATGGATTTACGTAAGGGAAATCCTGCTTGACAAATCCATTGGAACCTTTTGAGGATGTAACTTCTAGAGTTGGACAGGTGAAGTCAATAGGTGTGGTTTGCATAGGCTTTCAGAAAGGTTTCAATAAGATCTCACAGAAGAGATGAGCATGGAATATTAAAATATGTGAGATTGGGGGTAGTGTGCTGACATGCATAGAGGACTGGTTGACAGACTGGAAAGAAGCAGTGGGAATGAACAGATCATTTTCTAAGTAGCAAACATTGAACTACTGGGGCTTGGAGATAAGGAGAACTGCAGATGCTGCAGAGTCAAAGTGGATAAAGAGTGGAGCTGGAAAGAGCACAGGAGGTCAGGCAGCATCAGAGGAGAAAGGGAGTCGACATTTCAGGTCAGTTGCTTTCATAGGTCAACTCCCCTTGTCTGATGCTGCCTGGCCTGCTGTGCTTTTTCTAGCTTCACTCTTTATCAACTATAAGGGTACTGCAAGGATCACTGTTTGAACCACTGTTTTTTACAATATGTCTTAATAATTTAGATGAGAAAACTAAATGTGATATTTCCAAGTCTGCACATCAGGCTAGTTGGGAAGATGAAGTATGAGGAGGATTCAGAGATCCTTTCAGTGTAATCTAGACTGCAAGTTGAGTGAATAAGCAAATGCATGACAAATGAAATTAAATGTTGATTACTATGAAGTTATCCACTTTGGCAGCAAAAATGAGAACACAAATTATTATCTGAATGGTGACAGATTGAGAAAGTGGGAGATGCAATAAGACCTGGGTGCCTTTGTAAACCAAAGTTGAAGGTAAGCATGCAGGTGTAGCAAGCAGTGGTATGTTTGTCTTCCTTGTAGGATAATTCAAGTATAGAAGCAGTGATGTCTTGCTGAAAATGTACAAGGTCATGATGAGACCATACCTGGAGTTCCATTGCTGTTTCAATCTTCTTATCTAAGTAAGAATATTCTAGCTGTCGGGGAAGTGCAAAGAAAGGTTTACTTGGTTGATACCTGACATGGTAGGACTGACATATGAAGAGAGATTGGATCAGTTCAGACTATATCACTTTAGTTTAAAAAAAATGAGGGAAAAGTTCAGCAAACTGTAAAATTCGAATAGGTTTGGACACAATAAATGCAGAAAGGATGTTCCTGATGACTGGGGAACCAGAACCATAGGACACAATACGGGTTAAGCACTGAGATGAAGAGAAATTTAGAATCCCAACAGTGTGGAAACAGGCCCTTTGGCCCAACAAGTCCACGCCGACCCTCTGAAGAGTATCCCACCCAAACCCATCCCTTTTACCTATTACTCCACCTAATTAGCACATCCCTGAACACTACAGACAATTTAGCATGGTCAATTCACCTAAGCTCCACATCTTTGGATTGTAGGATGAAACCAAAGCACCTTTTGCAGGGAGAATATGCAAACTCCACACAAGCAGTTGCCCAAGGCTGGAATTGAACCCAGGTCCCTGGTGCTGTGAGGCAGCAGTGCTAACCACTGAGCCACCGTGCCACCCAGAGTGGTGAGCCTGTTGAATTCAATGTAACATAAAGCAGTTGAGGCCAAAAGAGTTGCATTGAAGGTAACCTTGCTCGGAATGTGCTGCCTAGCTGATCCCTTCCATTTATGAAAACAAAACACTGAACACTAGTTCAGGATGAAACATATTTGTTCTTTTGAAAGATTTATTGAAAGTATATCTTCAGATTGCATTTCCTGAGAAACCCGTGTCTCCAAGACATCAGAGACAGTGATTAGTGTCTTGGCCACACCTGCCAGGACGTCAGAGCAACAGTCTCTGGAACATCCTAAAGACATAGAATCCTTACAGTGCGGAAAGAGGCCATTTAGCCCATTGAGTCTGCACTGACCCTCCAAACAGCATCCCAATCAGACTCCACCCACACCCGTAATCCACATTTACTATGGCTCATTCACATAGCCTGTATGTCCCTGGACACTACAGAAATTTAACACATCCAATCTACCTGACCTGCACGTCTTCAGATTGGGGGAGAAAACTGGAGCATTCAATGGAGATCTGTGCAGCATGGGAAAGACATGCAAACTTCACGCAGACCATCACCCAAGTCTGGAATGGAGCCCAGGTCTCCATCACTGTGAGGCAGCAGTGCTAACCACTGATCCACTGTTCTTTATAGAAGCAAAGAGTCATGGAGTCATACAGCACAGACACAGATCCTTCAGTTCAACTCATTCAAGCTATCTTAAACTGAACTGCCTCTGTCTGGTCCTTATCCTTCTAAACCTTTTCTATTATTGTACCTGTCCAAATTTCTTTTAAATATTGCAAATGCACCTGCCTCCATCACTTATTCTGGCAATCCATTCCATACAAGCATGACCTTCTGTGTGAAAGAGTTGCCCCTCAGGTCTCTTTAAAATCTTTCTCCTCTCATCTTTAAATCTATTCCCTATAGTTTTGGACTCCACTACCCTGGGGAAAAAAGACCTGAAGAAGGGTTACACCTGAAATGCTAACTCTTCCACCTTCTGATGCTGCCTGACTTGCTGGGTTCTTCCAGCCTCCTGCCTGTCTGCCTTGGAATCTAGCATCTGCAGTTTTTTTGTCTCTTAACAAAAAATGCCTTGGCAATAGACCTTATCTATGTCCCTCATGATATTATCAAATTCTATAAAGTCACCCCTCAGCCTCTGACACTCCAGAGAGAACAGTCCCAGCCTAGCCCAATAACACAAACCAACCAGTTCAGGCAACACCTTTGTAAATCTTTTCTAATTTAGTGACATCCTTCCTCTAGCAGGGTGACCAGAATTTTATGTGTAGTGCTGGAAAAGCGCAGCAGGTCAGGCAGCATCAAAGGAGCAGGAGAATCGACGTTTCGGGCATAAACTTATGCTCCTTTGATGCTGCCTGACCTGCTGTGCTTTTCCAGCAACACATTTTTCAACATCCCTAAGGCCTTACCATTAACTGTGTAAGTCCTGTCTTACTTTGCCTTATCAAAATACAACACCTTGCATTTGTCTAAATTAAACTCCAATTCTTGGCCCATTGACCGCCGGATCAAGGTCTCATTGTACTCTGAGGTAACCGTCTTCACAGTCCACCATATCACCAATTTTGGTGTCATCTGCAATATTACTTGACTATACCTCCTGTAATTTCATCCAAAGTTTTGTTAAATTTTGCCTTCAAGAATAACCCCATCAAAGAATTTTTTTTACCAGAAAGCCAACTTCTGCATAGAAAACTTTTCCTTTCCATTTTCCTGAAAAAAATGTGTTTATTTTTGTTTGTGGTATTTATAGAGATAAGCATTTGTACATCTTTACTACTGACTGAATGTGTATGTTACCTTATTACTGCACCTTTATTGGATAGGTTTTTTAAATATAAGAGACCTATAATCGTGTATCTTAAGAAATCTGTCTGATGCATGTATTCTGTTTAATTCTTGATATAGTTAAGGTATTTAATTGTTCACCTCGGTAATTGGATAACTTTTTAAAAAGATTTATGGACCATGGGATAGTGGGAATGGAGCGCCAGTGCACTCCTCCAGCCTTGGTTGTAATACTTATCAATGTTGAGTCACATGTAATTAAATATTCAGCTATTTATTTCATGCAGCATTTACCTGTAACTGGTATTTTGCAGCTATGCATTGGTGAGACCATTTGTAGGATCGGGCTTATGCCCGAAACATCGATTCTCCTCCTACTCCTCCTCCTCAGAGGACACCTTTCATGAGTCAGCAATGAAAGGTTAGGGAAGACCATGGTGAGGAAAGTCTGTCAGTGGAGACTCCTTGGGCTGAAAAACATTTTCTACACTGTATGACTCCACGACTTTAAAAGCAAAGATGGAAGAAGCTTTGAGTTGATCTGTATGAAAGACGCACATTTTTGTAAAATTGGATAGACTTTGTGCTTTGGTGAAAATAGCACAATAGCCATTGGGATCGTGCTCACATAACGACCAAAATTGGTGAGTGGCAAAAACAGTCTCTTTATTCAGAAACCGCAAGTAGGACAAGTTCGAGGCGGCAATAGAATCCTGAAATACAGTTCTTACAAGAGCACATTTATGCACAGTTCTTACATATATTAAAATTTTTTTACTATGGTATTACATTTTTAATCTTTAGTACACAAAGGTTTGAAGGGCTGCTGTCCTGGGAGACAGGCGATGGGTTAAACATGTGCTAAGTGCTGGCTATTACTTTTGATGGAATTAAGAGTGTCTGTTCGGTCTGCTTGCCTAATTAAAAGGTGTTAGTCCTTTGTCTTCTGAGTTAGTAAATACTAGGACTATAAGCTCTAAATAAGTTAGAAACTGTACCGGTACTTTATAAAATAATAAAGGATATTAAACTACACAGCACCAGGTTATAGTCCAATAGTTTTATTTGGAAGTACAAGCTTTTGAAGCACTGCTCCTTTGCCAGGTAGCTAGTGTGGCAGGATCATCGGACACAGAATTTATAATAAAAGATTGAAGTGTCATACAACTGTAGGATGTATTGAACAAACCTAGATTAATGTTAAACCTTTAATTATTTATGTCAATCACAGCCTTACATAAATGATTAAAGGTTTAACAGCAATCTAGATTTCTAATCATAGATTTACATATTAATCAATCCAAACCTGCATCCCCATTCTAAGTGATTAAAGACTGAACAGCAATCCAGGTTTGTATGATACTTTGATCTTTTCCTATGCATTCTGTGTCCAGTCATCCTGCCTGACAAAGGAGCAGTGCTCCGAAAGCTTGTACTTCCACATGAACCTGTTGGACTATAACCTGGTTTTGTGTGTTTTTTAACATTGATCACCACAGTCCAACACCGGCTTCTCCACATCATGAATATAAAACTGATTACCGCAACTGGGTTGTGAACTTTGTTTACTATTTGCCGGTATGACTTTCATTCATTCTTGCAGTTTCACATAAGTACCATTTTGGCAGTTGGTTTCTTAAAGGGATAACAGCCGAGTTAAAAGGTATTTAACAAGTACAAACTAATTGGGAAAAATATTTGGTGTTCTGCAATCTATTCATGTTCGACAGATAGTTGGTAAGGGCTGATTAATATGATAATATTCCTGGAGACATGATGGGGATGGTATTCGTGATTTGGAGACACTGGTGTTGAACTGGGGTGTACAAAGCTAAAAATCACACAACAACAGGTTGTAGTCCAACAGGTTTATTTGAAAGCACTAGCTTTCAGAGCACTGCTCCTTCATCAGGTGGTTGTGTTGGTTTTGTTTACGATATTGACACCTATTCAGAGGTAGCTTTTGATGTAGAAATAGGCCTGATAAGGATTTAAGGTGAAAGGGATGTTTTAATTTTAGTCTGTATTGTAATAGTAAAATATACTATAAAACCTGGTTTTGTGAATGAATGAATAAAACTATTATAGTCGGGAGTTATGAATGATAGAAACAAGAACTTTGTATTCACTTGTGAGTGAGTAAGTAAAGGAGTTATGAATGAATAGACATAAAGCACCTGTGAGTAGAAAATATAAAGCACTTGTGAGTGGGTTAGTGAAGGGACTTAGAATACAATATCTCACAGTACCCCCCTTCAATTCTACTGAGACCTTTCAAAGAGAATCACTTAATTCTTATCCTCACTTACATACTTTTAATAGCTTGGCAATTACACTTTACAAAAAGAAAACATGCACAGTTAAAATAACAATAACAAACATCATGGTGGTCAGTCAGTCTCTGCTTCCACTGTGTTATGAGATGCCCATTTGATGTGGGAGACATGAATCCAGGCCTGCTTTCCTCAGACCTTGTCAGCGCTGGTACAGTCCTTCCCATTTCACATCTGAGCGTTTCTTCTGACTCTTTTTAAGAAGAACCCACTCACTGGTATGTTGTCGTGACCTCCCTCTGGTGGATCTTTCCAGGCAGCCGATACCTGTGAGGAAGCAGAACTTATAACATTGGTTAGTACTGTGCAGTGGGGTAATAGGGTGTCACTGGCAGACTGATCCTCTACTGTTCTGCAGCCTTCAGTCAGAGACTGTAATTCTGCTGGCTGTGCCAGTGCGCCAGAGGGTAGGCGTCCCAATGTTATAAACAGTTTGGAGTGTTGTGGCAGCTCATCTAGCTTTCCTGTTATCTGTAGGTAAATCAACAACCACATGCCTTTCGCACAGGCAATACCGGGCTGTTATAAGTGTAATGGTTTTTTATTAAAATCCGTTTATTCCTGTTGGTACAAGGTGGAGATGTTCTTGCAGAAGTCAGAAGTTCCATTTTCAGTAACCCACAGTCATCATGGCCTATGCTTGTGAGTGGGTTAGTGAAGGGACCGAGAATACAATATGTCATGAACAGAATCTGGAAGTTCTGTCCTGAACCCAGTATTCACCATTTTTGCCAGAAGATGAGGAACAGGGATCAGGAGTTATTTCAGAAATCTGCACCTTATAACACATTTAAACCTGTAACTGCCTTCAAATAGAGAGAGTTTGGCTCAGCAAACTTTTTGAAACATAACTCATGGTCATTAGAAACTTTGTCTAAAGTCCTTGCAGCTGTTAAACTGTCAGGTCATTTAAATACATCACTCTTTAAATTTTACAAAGTCAAACAGCCAGCCCGGAAAAAAGAATTGCTTGCAAATGCAATAAGTATTTGTTCATTGAAGATGATAGTTATAGGATCAGTGTTGCTTGACTGCTTCCCAATCTATTATTATCACAGTTGGGAGGTGGGGAGTGGAGTGCACAGAAAGCCCCCAGTTTGCTTGACAGGTCCAAGTGATTGAGTGATTAACCGTCTTTGTCTTTGTTCTGGATCTCTCTCTCTCTCTATATATATATATCTTTATTTAGGTACTGAAAGGGATTTAAATTTGCTTGATAGGCTTTTATGAAAGAGAGCATTATTTAATGTGATGTCTGTAATCAATGCTGAGTAATTCATTTTATTTCATCTTAGCACAGCTCCTGAAGTTTCTCCATGCTGAAAATTGAAAAATTGACATGAAGGATTTAAAGCAAGTGCTTTGTTGTCTTGATAGCATGGAGAGTATGTGGGGTCATGGGGATTGGGTGGAGACCATGATTTGACATGGATGGGGCATGGGGAGTATGTAGGTGGCCTGAGGAGATGTAGGGTGAGGGATGTTGATGGTTTTTCTGTTTTACTGTTTTGATTT
This sequence comes from Chiloscyllium plagiosum, assembly GCF_037043375.1. Taxonomy (NCBI): domain Eukaryota; kingdom Metazoa; phylum Chordata; class Chondrichthyes; order Orectolobiformes; family Hemiscylliidae; genus Chiloscyllium; species Chiloscyllium plagiosum. The sequence continues at coordinate 25,536,708 of NW_028270142.1, read as the reverse complement.
TCCTGCTTAACAGCTCAAACAACAAGCCCTTTAACCAGTTAGTCTCAGCACTTGGCAGACACGGAGGCCGCCTCGTCGCTCTTCCAGGAGCAGCAGGACCAACTATAGTTAGCACCTGTTCACACAAAACAAAGATCAATCCATCCAGGGGGATCTCTCTAGAGCTGGGTTTGGGAATTGGGGAAAAAAAACAACTCTGTACTCTTGACTGAGGAGTGAATAAGTGACCCTAGCTGTAAATTATAAAAAATGTTTATGCCTGTAACTTTCAGATTACTTTTAAATTTAGTTGTGACAAAATTGTTACACCATATTCTACACATAGCTGATGTAGTTTATCGTGTAGTTGGAGTAAATGCAATACTCTGAAATCAAACTGAAAATGTGTTGCTGGAAAAGCGCAGCAGGTCAGGCACCATCCAGGGAACAGGAGGATCGACGTTTCGGGCATAAACCCTTCTATTTTTGTGTCATAGCTGCCATAATTTTTTAGAGGCCCAAGTCTTTCAGGACTTGGAAGAGCAAATGGTGAAGATTAGATTAGATTAGATTAGATTAAATTCCCAACAGTGTGGAAACAGGTCCTTCGGCCCAACCAGTCCACACCGACACTCTGAAGAGTAACCTACCCAGACCCATTTCCCTCTGACTAATGCACCTAACATTATGGGCAATTTAGCATGGCCAATTCACCTGACCTGCACATCTTTGGATTGTGGGAGGAAACCGGAACACACAGAGGAAACCCACGCAGACACGGGGAGAATGTGCAAACTCCCAATGAGGGAATGAATAAATGGGCAAGTGGATGAGGGTGTGAGAGGTGGGAATGTATATGTGTGTGGATAAGTAGACTGTCAGGAAAAGTAGTCAGTTGTGAGTAGTTAGATCTTGTGGGGGGTAGTTGAATGGTTGGGCCATGTAGATAATGCCATAGATTGATGTGATCCATGTTGTTGTGAAACTTGAAAGGGTTCAGAAAAGATTTACAAGGATGTTGCCAGGGTTTGAGGATTTGAGGCTGAACAGGCTGGGGCTGTTTTCCCTGGAGCAACGGAGGCTGAGGGGTGACCTTATAGAGGTTTAGAAAATTATGAGGGGCATGAATAGGATAAATGGACAAAGCCTTTTCCCTGGGGTGGGGAGTCCAGAACTAGAGGGCATAGGTTTAGGGTGAGAGGGGAAAGATATAAAAGAGGCCTAAGGAGCAAAATTTTCACGCAGAGGGTGATACGTGTATAGAATGAGCTGCCAGAGGAAGTGGTGGAGGCTGGTACAATTGCAACATTTAAAAGGCATTTGGAAGGGTATATGAATAGGAAGAGTTTGGAGGGATATGGGCCGGGTGCTGGCAGGTGGGACTAGATTGGGTTGTGAAATCTGGTCGGCATGGATGGGTTGGACCAAAGGGTCTGTTTCCATGCTGAACATCTCTGTGACTCTATGTGGTGCTCAGTTGAGTTGTGCCAGTGAACTGATCACTTTGACCTGATATTAAAATGTTTAACATTTGCAGGATAAGTATGCAGGAAGTCCCAGGTATCCACCAGAGGTCTCCATTCTAGAATCAGGGCCAGAAATATTTGCACTGTGTCCCAAGCATCGGAAATCAAGTCTTCGGGAATTTAAACTTCCCAACATGCGTATGTGTCAGGACTTCCACAGGATCCTGATGCACATCGCCCAGATTTACTCCCTTTGCCAGCAATCAGACTACTGGAAGATTTGAGGTCATGTGAGCTCGTCAAAGGAAAATCTTGCATTGCAGAAAATGGAAGTGTACAAAGGAAACACCAGTCCATTATTAATTATTGGTTTTCAGGAGACCTAGAAGTAAACAGGAGGAAACAGTCAAGGCCAAATGGGAATAAAATGACATGGAGGGTCTGAGATGTATAGGAATGAGAGACAAGGGATTAAGTGGCAGGTTTTCTGACATTTGGAAATGATAATGCAATTTTAGGAAGGTACAAGTGTAAAAATCAGTAGAAATTTAGTCACAACTTTTAATCTTTGTTTATCTCCAATTGTTTGCTGATGTGCTTTGGCATGAGAGCTCATCATGGTGCCCTGCTTGCTTTTTAAACAAGTAACAATTGTTCTAATCAAAAGCTGGGGCATGAGTTCAGACTCAGTTTCAGTCAGGTTGTTTAACTACTTTGCTGTGTGATATTGGGCCAGATTCTTTTTTTACTGCCTCTATATGAACATAGGCTCTTGCCGCACAGTTCTCTTGAAATGTCATATTATATTTATCTCTCTTGTAAAGAATATTAATTCTTCTTTGGAATGACTGGTACCACATAATTGAAATATCTGGTATAAGCCAATCCACTGGCTGGACTTTTGGGGATGTCGTGGGGGCATGTAAAATAGGTCAGCAAGTTAGGCAGCTATCATCTGACCTCCATCCAGCTCACCGTAACATGCATTGTAGTGTGGGCAGTGAAATTGGCAGCATTTAAATGAACAAGTGAGGTTTATTTTTGCATGTCTTCAGGCCAATTCACCTGAATGGTACTCCACAATATGGGTGAGAGTGGGCCGGCTGTTTTAATGGATTATGTGACAGATGACCATCTCATTCCTGATGCACCCAGCTTTATGACAAGGGCACCTACTCCACCTCATAACCCCCCCATCCCCCAACTCGATGCTGCTTGCTCAACAGAACCCGACCCTCTTCCCTCCCTGGACTCCTGGATGCCTCCCTGACTGAGCACCCAGTGACTTGCCTTTCCAAGGCATTAATGGGTTTCTTCTTGCATTCTAATCAGTGCCCGCTACTGATGGTCTGGTATTACCAGGAGTGAAAAAGCTGCTGACTAATCATATTTCCAGGCAACTCTCAAAAGTGAGACACCCTGCCAATAAAGGGTGAAAGTCCAACTGTTACCCTAGTTATCCTGCCTACAGTGTGTTATGGTGTGGTGGGACGGGGTAGATATTCTCAACACTTGTTAGCTTCAAGCTTGTTTCCCTATCTTGAGGGGTGAGGGGAAAGCAGTCCATCCCTACCTCTCCCCAAACTCTGTGAAAAACAGCCCTACTTTTGTAAATGCAGAATTATTTTTATTCAAATGAGCAAATCTGACAAAAAAAACACAAGCAACTTCTCTAAAATTAATTACAAATTAATTAAATACAAAGCTCACCAAATAGATTTTAACGCAACAAATTTGATTTGTTAGTTTATTCCACAAATGTATATCGCTGTAATACAGTTAAGGAAGTGACATTGATGATAAAGTACCAGAGTTTTCATTTAGATTGAGTGTAAATTCCAGATATGTTCATGAATTCTCGATCTCTGATGTTCTATTTATGTTTCGTTATAACTTTGTGTCGAACTAAGTCTGAAATGTTGAAAACTTAATGAAAAATATACTCCACTAGGTGGAGTACCAGAATTCTTGTGGAGAATTTGGAGTTAATTCTTGTTTGAGGAAAGATGGCCAATGGGCTATAAACTATTGTTGCAGTTATTAAAGGCATCGAACATTTCTTGCAGAAAATTGCATTATTTACTGGTTGAACTGACACTGAAACTTGTAAACGAATTAACACCTTGATTAAAATATTAAGACACAGGACATTCATCTGAAAGAATTAAGCACTTATCCAATAATATTTGCAATAGTAATTACTAGCAGTTGAGTTCTAGTTGTTTGCTTTCTTTGATTGGAAGTACACAACAAATAATGATTCATGAATCTGTTGAAGAGTGCTGGAAACATCAATGTAAAAACAGTCTAAGTGTATGGAGGCTAGGGTGGCACAGTAATTTAAGCAGTAGCACTGTGAAGGTTCTGTCTTCACCACAGTCAATTCATTATCAAAATTATAGCAATAAGAAAGATTTTCATATCTCCTACCTGCAATAGTATTCTTGGGTTATGGAAAGCTAACATAAATAAGGTTGTGGATTCTAATTACTTGAAGTTTGGGGTTTATATTCAGCTCAACTAATTTATGAAGTACAATTAATCTCTAGGTCTAGCTTCTGCCTCATGTGCTGCAGGGCAGAGAGCCTGTGATAAGATCTGGGTATTTGGTTTATTTACATGTTGAGGTCTTGATGTGAAAGCTGATAGCACCATAACCCTATCGTTCCAAAGACAACTTGTGTATCCTACAAGTGACACTCCAAAAATTAAATAACAGCAAGATTAGTTACAGAAAATGCTTTTATTCCACTGTGCAGTTGATGTAATTCAACACTTGTGTGCAGTTCATGAACTACCACTGTCATCCCTTGTTTGTTGAGAAATATGTGTAAAATTTGGAGAGGTGGTGGCTTGGCAACATCTTTCTCACTTGCTTTTGGAATGTAATTTCTGATGGCAATGGTAACCCGATATCCAAGGTATATCTCAGAGTTGTAACATGATGATATTAAAACCTCATTTTGTTTTTCTTTTCTTCCGAATTAACAATTTAATGATGCAAACCTTCTGATCTGGTAAGCTTTTTGATTTGAGGATGTCACTTTGTTCATACATCACCTGGCATAAAATCCTTGAAATGTCCATTGTGCCCTGTGGTCTAATGTCAAAAATGATTTCTTCAGATCAACGGAACAGAATGATTACAGCACGCAATGTATCTGTGATGGAGGTGCTTATCGTTTTCTTTCCCTGTCTGATAGTGAAGATTTGATAAATATCTGTAGCTAAGATAAGTATCTGACAAGAAGCACAGCAAGTTTCTATCTTGGCCACGGTCAGTTGTCAGTGAAGAGGAATATCACTTGTTAATGCTTTATAGATGCCACAATTCACTTTGTTAATATTCAGATTCCCATTTTGATGAGCACATTAAAGAAGATGGGTGTCAAAAATTCTCAAGATGTAACTCAGTTCATGTACCTGGCAACTTCAGCTGATTGCTTGCTCCAAAGGACCTGCTTGTTGGAAGTCACAACCTTCTTAAGGCCCTTTCTGGGTAGTATGGTGTCTCAGTGATTAGCACTGCTGCCTCCCAGAGCCAGGGACCTGGGTTCAATTCCCGCTTTGGGTGACTCTCTGTGTGGAGTTTTCATATTCTCCCCGTGTCTGCGTGAGTTTCCTCTGAGTGCTCTGGTTTCTTCCTACCGACCAAAGATGTACAGATCAGGTGAATTGGCCATGCTAAATTGCCCATAGTCTAGATTAGAGTGGTGCTGGAAAAGCACAGCAGGTCCAGCAACATCCGAAGAGCAGGAAAATCGACATTTCGGGCAAAAGCCCTTCATTCCTGATTTTCCTGCTCCTCGGATGTTGCCTGACCTGCTGTGCTTTTCCAGCACCACTCTAATCTAGACTGTGATTTCCAGCATCTGCAGTCCTCACTTTTGCCTAAATTGCCCATAGTGTTGGGTGCATTAGTCAGAGGGAAATGGGTCTGGGTGGGTTACTCTTCGGAAGGTCGGTGTGGATTTGTTGGGTTGAAAGGCTTGTTTCCACACTGTAGGGGATCTAATCTAATCTAATCTAATGATAGACAGCGGCCACCTGCACCCCACATCCACAGACATTGGTATCCAAGATGTGCTAGCCTTTAAGAAGCCTCATGGAACTTCTCTGACCCACTTACAAGTTGTTTCTGCATTTCAAATCTGCACCGGCAACCATCATTGTAATACCGTGACGAGGACATTGTGCGAGCGAGAGAAGCTGTTGCAGATGATAGTCAGAATGGTAGAGTATGAGCCTTGGTGGTGTTTTCAGCCTGCTCCAGGATTGTTACCATGATGAGTGCAGTCTTAGCTGACTAGAGGAATGCACCACAGTGCAGAACGTCACTGAACTTCTTTCTACCCTGCTGTGCATTCCTCTAGTCAGTTAAGACTGCACTCATCTGGGTGATAATCTTGGAGGAGGCTGGAATTATATTGTGTCCCCTCTGCTGAACCTGGGGGAGGAAAAGGTCCCAACTGTGCACCACCCCATTCCAGGTCCCTCCCCATAAAACAGTGTGATAACTCTGTCATGTCTGAGGCAAATGACAGGAACTGTGCAAGGCAGCTCAAGACTGGCAGTTATTGTCAGGTGGACAATAGCCTTTTAAAGTGGTGTTAGCATCAGAGGTAATAGACCAAGATGTTTTGGGAATAACATATGCAGAGATAAGATAGATTGGAGTGAGAAGCATGGTGTAGGCGTGGGATAGATAGTTAATGAGGGAAACTAAGTAAGATACAGCAAGAAGCCTCAATCAGCCTCATGGAGAAATTTAATGTAGTGAGCACTTCGCCAAAAAAAAAGTTCATCCCATTTTAACTAAATCAGTCGCAAATTTTAACAAAAGGTTTGTTGGAATCTCAAGCAAGTGCTTGGCTCACTTTCATGTTGGTCTCTCAATGTGACATGACTCTGAAGGTGATAGTATAACTCTTTTTGGCAGGGTAAAGGAAATGTTTGCAAATGTTCTCTACCACGAAGTGTTTAAAATATAATTTAATATTACCACAAGGAGCATCTGAAGCTTCTAAGCAGAGACAAATGCAAATAGAAGCACAATACGCATATGCTCGAGAAAAGAATACAAGTGTAAGCTGATAGGTTTAGACAAAGAGCAAGGTGATGGAATTTGATTGAGAAAAGAATATTGAGTTAGAACTGTTAATGTACTTTTATATTAGACATAATCCTACCTTTTTATATGATACGTATACTATTGCACATCTCCTCAAAAGTTCCCTAAATTGAACAGATTTCTGGAAGTCTTGCTCCTGGCTTGATCTATATTGTACACTGTTCAGCCTAATTTACAATGCCTCAGATACCCAGCAGTCCATGTTTAAATGCTGCAAGACCTGGATAATACCCATGCAAGCTGCACAAATGCTAGGTCGTGACCATCTTCAACAAGACCATCTCCAACTGCAAAAGTTCATCAAGGCTCCATGGGCAGTACCTTCCAAACTTACAACCACTACTATCTGGAAGGACAAGGCAAGCAGATACACAAGTTCACTGCCTCCTGCAAGTTCCCCTCCAAACCATTCATCATCCTAAGTTAGAAATATACCTTCACTCCTTCAGTGCTGTTGGTTATAATCCTTGAATTCCCTCCGTAACAGAATTGTCTCTGTACCTAAAACACATGGACTGCAGCAATCCAAAAAGAAATCTTTCTCAAGAATATCTAAGGGGCTTGCAATAAGTGCAATAATGACACCCATGAGTGAAGAAACAAAATGTATCAGAAAACATGTAGGGAGCACAGGCCCATCATTTGAGCATAAATTGTTTTAATCCTTTATTTTCATATGATTAGCTCCTTTAAAAAAGCTAGAATATGTTTTCCTAACTCTAACTTTAATTTTAATAACATCAGCTGGGAGATTGCTTCTTTTGCTCCTCTGCTGCATTCAGAAGTATGATTAAAAAAAAACCTTGCTTACATTTCCATCACGGCTCTCAGATATACATTGCTATGGAGCCACAGATACTATTCAGTTGTATGAAAGATATTATTCAACTGTGACCTGAAATTAAGATAGCTTCCTATAATAGTCTGATGCTTTGGAATTGTACCGAGTTGACCTATGGCAGACTAATGCCTGTACCAATAGATTTTTCCTCAATAATTCCGCCCTTGAGGAACTGGATTGGGAATTCCTGAATAAATTTAATTTAACGGCTTGTATGTGATGTCGAAAATAAACTTTTATCCCTTAAGTTTGTGTTGGATTCAACCCAAAATCCCAGTCTGAATAAATTGCTCGCCAAAGGCATTGAGTTTGCTTACTTATTGAAGTTAATTTTGAGTTGAAAAGCATTTGATAAGCATCCAAGGGCAACATTTGTGTTCATAAATTCTCACAGCACAAGATGTGTACATAAAGTGAGTGGAAGGGATCTGTTAATGATTTGATCTAATCAAATAGCAAAATGAACATGTTCAGATCTGAACAGATAATTCAGAGTTGAGATGGGAATTCACAAATAAATAACAAACTTCTGACATTCTTCACCTTTTCTTAAATCAAGATATCTTGGCCTAAATGTTTCAAGCTACTCGTCAAAGTGAGCCAGCTCCCTATGTCCCAGTACACCCCTTTTGCCAGAAATCTAGTTGAATTCACTTATTTTGGATACTTGTTTTTAACATAGGGTTTTGCTAAATGTCTTGCCCTCAAAAGACAGTAGAGGAACAAAACATTTGGCCTTAATGTAGGGGAAACATTTATTAATGTAACACTATTTTATGTGATGCTACAAGGTTTATATGTATTGCATAGAATCCCTACAGTGTGAAAACACACACCAACCCTCTGAATACCCACAGACATATCCCCCTACCCTGTAACCCTGCATTTCCCATTGCTAACACATCTAATCTACACATCCCTGGACACTATAGGCAATTTTAGCATGGCCAATCCACCACTGTGTACATCTTTGGACTATGGGAGGAAACCGGTGCACCAGCAGAAACACACGCAGAAACTGGGAGAACGTGCAAATTCCACACAGACAGTCACCCAAGGCTAGAATCGGCTGTGAGGAAAAGGCAGGAAAGTGGAGTTGAGGAATAACAGATCAGCCATAATCTCACTGCATGGTGGAGCAGTTTGATGGGTTGAAGGCCCTCCTTCTGTTCTGTGCTATGTCTTCTGGTCTTATATAGATTTGTTTGAACTTGGTGCAAAGTTTTCATGGCCCTGCTGGGTTTCTGTTTGCATCCTGTGTAATTCATCGCTAGCTTTGCCCATCTGTAAAAAAATTGGATATATTGAAAATTGAGGTGGGTCTTCTAATTTCTGGTGATGCTCACTATTTTTTATGAAGCCTTCTGCTCCCTGCAAACATCTAGTCCAGCCTATTTGTTTAATATCCTTAACTATGAATGAGTATCAAGTTAAACTTGGCTTTGGATTTCTTCAGTGAAGCTATTTTTTTTAGCCCAGTGGGCATTATCAAGGACACAATTAGCACCTTTGCCTGCAGCAATGATTAAATTATAGATAACTTACAAATAATGAGAAAAAAATTGAGTAAATAGAACTCAAAAATGATTAGAATAGCCTCCTTATGCTAATGAATCACAATGAATCACAATGTAATTACCTTGAATTGCATTAATAAAGCAATGTATTTTTGATTTTCTGTTTCCCTGGAAATCAATCAATGTGATATTTTTATTTGGAAGCCTACAAATATTTGCTGTAAATGAGTTGATGGCTGCTGTAAAAATAGCCAACAAAGAACAAATTGGAAGTTAGTATATAAGTATGTTTCACAGGATACTGTATAATTCTGCAAATATTAGTGACAGGTCAAAAGATCAGACAGCTTTTAAGAAGTGGAAAAGACTGACTTTAAAGAAAAAGAGGCATTAGAGTATGAGATAAAAATGAATAGTAAGAGTTGCTACAAGTATTAAAACAAACATGTGCAGAAGAACTTCGATTATCTGGCTTTCTATTATCCGATGCTTGGCTAAACTATGTTATCCAGCATTCGATTATCGGGAATTCGATTAACTGAACAAAATACCCCCCGCCCGTGTCCTTCGGATAATCGAGGTTCCTCTGTATAATTAAAGCTAATATTTAACCTCTTATGAGTCAGTCTGAGAAATTAATAATGGAAAACAAGAAAATGGCATAAAATAGATATTTTGTACCTGTCCTCAAAGTGCAGTACATAAAAACTTCATCAAAATACTGAAGCCAAGTGTCGAAAGTGAGGGAGTAAATTAACACATTACCATTATCAGAAAAGATGCACTGGGAAAACAGTTGGATTTTAAAGTCAACAAGTTTCCGGGACCTGAAGGCCTACATCCTAGGATATTATAAGTAGTGACTGTAGAGTTGCTGAAAGTATTGGCTGTAGTCTTCCAAAATTCCTTAGATTCTAGAAGAGTCGCAATCAATTAGATAATACCTAATGAAACACATTTTATTCAAGAAAGGAGGAAGACAGAGCTTAATGCAGATGTTTATAGATCAGTTAGCCTAACATTTGTCATAGGGACACTGCTAGGATCCATTATTAGGGGGGTGATAGCAGAATAATTAGAAAATCATAATTAGATCAGGCAGAGTCAACATGCATGGAGGCTAATATGTCAGTATGCGTAAAGGATTGGTTAGATAACAGGAGATGGGGTGAGGGATGCAATCCTTTTTCGTATTGGTAAATGTCTACGTTTGTTTATCATTATATAAATGACTTGGATGAGAATTTAGGAGGCATAGTTAGCAAGGTTGGGGGTTACACTAAAATTGGTGAGATAGTCGCCAGTGAAGAAAGTTATCAATTTTGGCCAATGGCTGAGGAGTGGCTGATTAAATTTAATTTTGATAAATGTGATGTATTACATTTTGATAAACAAGCAAGAGCAGGTCTGATAACGTTAATGGTAATGTTGTCGAACAGAGAGACCGAGGGGCTCAGATACATAATTCTTTGAAAGTTTTATCGCAGGTAGACAGGGTGGTTAAGAAGATGTTGAGCACACTTGCCTTCATTGCAGTCTATTGTGTACAGAAGTTGGGACTCATGTTGAGGTTGTACAGGATGTTGGTGAGGCCGCTTTTGGAGTACTGTGTACATTTCTGGTCACCTAGCTATAGGAAGGATCTTATTAACCCCTTGTAGATGGTTCAGAAAAGATTTACGAGGATATTGCTGGGAATGGAGGGTTTGAGTTATGAGGAGATGTTGCTTCAGCTGGGACTTTCAGTGAAGTATTGGGGGGGTTGAGGGGTGATAGAGGTTTATAAAATCACGAGGAGTATAGATAAGATGGATAGAAGAGGTCTTTTCCCTAGGGTGGAGGAATTCAAAACTAGGGGGCATACTTTTAAGATCAAAGGAGAAAGGTTTAAAGTAGATCTGGGTGGCAGTATTTTCACTCAGAAGGTGGTGTGTATGTGGAATGTACTGTCAGATAAGTGGTAGATGCGTAACTTGACTAATTCCCAGGATGAAGGACAAGACTTATGAAATAAGGTCACACAAGTTCAGTCTTTTCCTTTTAGAGTTTAGAAAAGTGAAAGGTGATCTAATTGAAATATGTGAGATCCTGAGTGGAGATGAAGTGTTGACACCAAGAAGATGAAATTTGAATTTAGGGATACAGTTTAAAATGATTGACAGGTGATCTCATTGAAATGTACAGCATTCTTACTGGGTAAATGCTGAGGGGAAGTTTTCCTCTCATGGGAGAGTCTCGGACCAAAGGCACAGTCTCTGAATTAAGGGCTGTCAATTTAAAACTGAGATAAGGAGAGATTTCTGCTCTCAGGGAGTTGTGAGTCTTTGGAACTCCTTGCCAGGAGAGCTGTGGGGACAGAGTTCTTGTCTATATTTAAGGCTGAGATAAATAGATTCCTGGATTAGTGGTGCTGGAAGAGCACAGCAGTTCAGGCAGCATCCGTGGAGCAGTAAAATCATAGTAAAATAGATTCCTGATCAGTAGAGGAATCAAGCATTATGGGTAAAACACAGGAAAGTGGATGTGAGGAATGTCAGATCAGCCAGAATTCTATTGAATGATAGAGCAGGCTCAAAGGGCTAAACAGCTTACTCCTATTTCTCTTTCTTACAGTCTTATTTGTGCTAATCAGTTTTTTGCTCAAGTTAGAAGAAAAACTGCAACTATAGTTCCAGCTGAAATTCAATGAGAAACACTGTTTTTCCCAGTCATGGTTTTGTCCACAGGGAATGTCATTCCAGAGGCTTGAGCACAAGCTTAGGCAGCATTGACAGAGTACTGGATTTTGCAGATGTTGGGCAGTATCTTGTAACCTCCCCACTGAAGTGTTCAGGCCATGTCATTGACACCTTCCTACCTTTAACCTAAGTAAGATGGAGTAAGAAACTATGACCCCAGTGGTGGACATCATGGCCATTGCAAAAAGAAGTTGATGTGTTTGCTTATAGGATTCCAGCATGTTCCTTTGTTCAAATGAGCAACAAGGCAACAAGTAGGAAGTGGGCTTGCTCAGGCCCATCCCTGACTTTGCTGCTGTGCGCCACTCCCAGGACCATCGTCCCAACATCAATAAGCTGCACCTGAGTCCAATCTCAATCTGAGGCTTCATGCTGGTGTAGTATCAGCAGCAGCCACAAACTTCCAGTGGCACTGCTGAGTTTTCTGCCTGATGGCAGGTCTGGCCCAAAGCATAAAGATCTGCACCATAGGCAAGTTGGTCCTCAAATCATCCCAGCCAGAAAAGAGATCAAATTCCAGGCTGTTATCACCAATCTGATCAGCATTGGCTCTCCAGGAAACAAAGCCAACTGACACAGCCCGGTGCTGCCTCACAGTGCCAGAAACTCAAGTTCAATTCCAGCCTAGGGCGACTGTGTGTGTGGAGTTTGCACATGCTCCCCGTGTCTGCGTGGATTCCTCTGGGTGCTCCAGTTTCCTCCCACAATCCAAATGTTAGGTGAATTGGCCATGCTAAATTGCCCATTGTGATCTATGATGTGCAGGTTAGATTGCATTAATCGGGGTAAAATGTAGAGTAGTAGGGTATGGGAATGGATCTGTGCGGGTTACTGTTGGGTCAGTGTGGATTTGTTGGGCCAAATGGCCTGTTTTCACACTGTGGGGATTCTATGATTCTATGACAACCTTCTATCAATGCATTCTGAGTTCTTATTGACAACAAATGAAGGCATGTTGTAGCCTGGAGCTTTGAGTAATGATTAGAGAGGCTCCAATTTTTTTTATATAACATAGGTAAAAAGGAATTTTTCCTGCTCTTACTGCCTGCCATTGTTGAATGTCGTAAGAATTTTCAATTTGCTATTTCACCTATTTGGACACATTATGGACACATCTTCCATGGCCATCAAACTTTGGATGGGATTTAAAACTAGAGCTCCTTGTTCAGAGGCTGAGTGGTCTCACTGCCATTACAAAACCTGCATTTCCTCAAAGTAGATTAGCTAGTGATTATAGCACTACCTATTGTGAGAGTCTCTTGTGCAATGTACATTTCCTTCATTTCACCAGTGACCACGCTCCATCTTACATTGGTTTCAGATATTGTGGAACTTTGAGCAATTTTCGAAAATTCTATATAAATGCAAGTCTTAACTTTCAGTAGCCTAATGAAAAAGAATGGATATCTTCACAAATGCAGTGTAATTTAAAGCTGAATAAGATCTGGATGTGAAAGTAAATCATCTTTATGAGATATATAATTGGAGTTTCTGGTGATTATTTTCTGGGAGGGCACTATGGTATTTCACTAGGCTCCCATTTTTAGACAGAGATTTTACAAGGCTAACTATGTTCATGGCAGTGTGACATTTCTGTGAATCAAAGGGTGAGTTTGAAATGCAAACTGGATCAGGATAAAGTGCATATTGTATTTTTAATTTTATGACAGTATTCAAAAGACTTGCATAAGTCAGGCTGTTCGTGAACTTGTCAAATTAGCTTATCCAGCCTTATGATAATAATGCATGCAAAACAATCTGAAAGTAATGCTATAAAAATCATATCTAAATGGTTCACAATTTGTAGCTCTTTATCTGAATGCACACAGACCTTATAAAAACATAACTGACAACACAAATGGAAATATATGAGAATGACATGATAGCATGTTGCAGAGATATGGTTGCAGGGTGACCAAGACTGGAAATATTATATTCAAGACTATTTGATGTTCCATAAAAATAGGGAAGCAAGGAAAGGGAGCTGGGTGTTGTTGATAAAGGAAGGTATTAGTGTAATGGTGAGCAGTGATAAAATTAAACTGGATTTTGAATTTTTGGAAATTTATTTATGAGATGTGGGCATCATCAGCTGGGCCAGCCTTTACTGCACATTCCTGGTTGCCTTTGAAAAGATGGTGAGAACAGCTTTTTTGAATTGCTGAGGTCCATTTGATGTAGATATGCTGGCAATGTCATTAAGAAGAAAATTCTGGAATTTTGACCCAGCAGCAATGAAGGAATGGCAATATAATTGCAAGCCAGGAAAATGGGAGCCTCAGAGGGGAAGTTGAAGGTGGTCGTGTTCTGATATATCTACTGCCCTTGTCCTTCGAGATGACAGCGGTTGTGGCTTTGGAAGGAGAAGTCTAAGGAGTCTTAGTGAATTTCTAAGGTGCATACTGGACACACTGCTTCTCCTGAGAGTTGGTGATGGAGGGAGTGGATGTTTGTTGATGTGGATACCAATCAATTATGCTGGTTTGACCTGGATGGTGTCAAGCTTTTTAGGTATTGTTAGCTGTACTCATCCATACAAGTTGGGGACATTCTGTCACACTGCTATGATGGATCTTTCAAATCGTGGATAGACTTTGGGGAGTCAGGTGATGAGTCAATCTCTGCAGGATGTCTTGCCTCTGACCTGCACTTGTAACTTGTATTTATTGTATTTGTCCAGCTCAGTTTCTGGTCAATGGTAACCCCAATGACAGTGATAGAGTAGGCTTCTAATGAAGGTAATGTTAATACCATTAAACGTCAAGGGTCAATGGTTAGATTCTCTCTTGTTGGAGAAGGTCAATGCCGGGCATTTATATGGCAGAAATGTTACATGCCACGTTTCAGCCTCAGCCTGGTTTAATCCAGGTTATGATGCATTTTGGCATGGACTTCTTCAGTATCTGAGGAATTGTGGATTGAGCTGAACATTGTGCTATCATCACATCTTCTGACCTTATGATCAAGGGAAAGTCATTAATAAAACAGCTGAAGACGTTAGAGTCGAGGTCACTACCCTGAGGAACTCCTGCAGAGATATCCAAAAACTGAGATGAATGACATCCTTGTGTTAGGTAAGACTGTGAACAGCCCAAAGCATTTTCCCCCCAATTCCCATTTTAGACCAGTTTTATTAGCGCTCCTCAATTGCAAGCCAGTTGAAATGTGGCTTGATGTCAAGAGCAGTCATTCAAACCCATTTCTAAAATTTAGCTCTTTTGTCCATGTTTGAACCAAGGCTGTCATGAGATCAGGAGCTGAGTGGTCATGGTGGAACCCAAACTGAGCATCTGTTGAGATCTCACTTTTATGTGAGCCTGCTGCTGTTCTAGTGTGCTTTTCTGCACTCTTTGTTGAATGTGGAATCACTTTGGGTGGAAATAAGGAATACAAGAGAAACAAGTCACAAGTGGGAGTTGTCTACAGAGACCAAAAGAATTGTCATATTGGAGGACAAAGTATAAGTCAGAAAAAGATAGAGACAGGCAAGAAGGACACTACAATTGTCATTGGTGATATGAACATGCATATTGCCTGAAGAAATCAAATGGGTGATGGTGATGCTGTAAATAAATTTGCAGTGTGCATCAGGACTTTTTTTAGAGCAGCACATGACAACTTTCCCAAAAACAGACTGCTTTTGATCTACTAATGTATAGTTACGTTGGATTAATTAGAGATCTAAAAGTTAAGGATCCTCAAGGGGTAATGATAACAGCATGGTTGAATTTCAAATTCAGATTAAGAGAGAGAAACACAGGCCTCAAACCAATGATCCTGACCTAAAAAAAAGAACAATTACAGAGGTGTGAAGAAAGAGTTATCTCAAGTAGACTGAGAAATAGAGCAAGGAAAGGTGAGTAGATGAGCAGTGGCAGGTATTTGAGCAGATATTTCATAATGCTCAGCAAAAAAATGTAATCCTCTCAAAAACAAGAAGGATGAACCATTGATGGTTATCGAGAAGGTCAAGGAGAATATCAAATCAAAAACTATGCATACAAAGTTCTGAAAACTAGTGTTTGGTCAGAAAAATAGGAATTTCTTTGGAGGGAGCAGTAGTTGACTAAGAAGTAATAAAGAGGCAGAAAGTTGAGTATGAAAGTAAATTAGCAAAAAATATAAAACTCAACAGTAAAAGCTTCTACAGGTGTATAAAAAGAGACTATTTAAAGTGAGTGTGAGTGCCTTGGAAAATGTTCATAATAGAGACTGTGGACGTTTTATGGAAATGGAAATGGCAGATAATTTATACTAATATTTTGCTCAGGAAGACATAGTGGAGGAACTACAAATCCCAAAAATATCAATTAAGCAAGATGTTAATGGGAGGTAACATTTTGTAACAGCTTCTATTGTGAGGGACAAAGTATTTGATAAACCAATAGGATAAAAGACAGGAATGTCAACAGGACCTGATAACCTACATCAAAAGGTTTCAAAGGAAGTGGCTGCAGAGATAGTGAAGGCATTAGTTGAAATCTCCCAAAACTCACTGGATTCTGGAAGAGTTCTAGCGGATTAGAAAACTGCATGAGATGCCATTGTTCAAGAAGGGAGGGAAACTATGATCCAGTTAGCATAACATCTATTGTTTGGAAATATTGGAGTACATTATTAAGGAGAAAGAGCAGAATATTTAGAAATGCTTAACACAATCAAACAGAGTGAACATGGTTTTGTGAAAGGGAAACAATGTTTGAAAATTTGCTGGAGTTCTTTCAGGATACAATAAGCACAATTGACAGAGAGGAACTTGTAGATGTTGTATTTTTTGAATTTCCAGAAGGCATTCGAAAAGGTGCTGCATTAAAGGTTATTACCTAAGGTCGGAGTTCACTTTGTTGGAATTATATATTCGCATTAATTGAGGATTAGTTAACAGATAAAAGAAAGGAAGTTTGATTAATGGCTGATTTTCAGATTGGAAAAGGTGAACTGATGGAGAGTCGGTCCTTGGATTTCAATTGTTTGCTAATATTTGACATGGAAGAGGGTATAGTGTCCAATATGTTGCATATGATGCAGAAATAGATGGAAATGTTGCAGTGAGAACATAGGAAATCTGGTTAGGCTTTCATTTATTAGAATTCAGAAGAGTGAGGGCTGCTATTATTGAAACATATATGATTCTGGAGGAGGGGCAGTGCTTGACAATGTCGACAATGTAGTTATGTCAAGTGAGTGGCAAAACTTGGCAGGTGGAGCTTAGTGTGGGCAAGTGTGAGGTTATGCACTTTGGCAAGGAGAATCAAATTGCAGACTATTACATAAATGGACAGAGATCCCAAAAAGGCGAAAGTGAGAACTGCAGATGCTGTAGACAGAGTTGAGAGTGTGGTGCTAGAAAAGCATAGCAGGTCAGGCAGCATCCGAGGAGCAGGCGAATCAATTTTTCGGGCAAACGCCTTTCATCAGGACTGAAGCTTTTGAGCCAGCAGAGAAGGATCTTGCGTGTGAAACACATAAAATTAATATTCACTTGCAGCAAGTAATTGAGAGGCAAAAGAAAGTTTGATTTTTGTGCTAGAGGTTTTACTTTAAATATAGCGAAATCTTGTTTCAACTGTGCACAGTCCTGGTAAGTCAGGCAGCATCCAAGGAATAGGAGAATCGACATTTCGGGCATAAGCCCTTCGTCGATTCTCCTGTGTCTTGGATGCTGCCTGATCTGCTGCGCTTTTCCAGCAACACATTTTCAGCTCTGATCTCCAGCATCTGCAGCCCTCACTTTATCTCACAGTCCTGGTAAGGTTGCACCTAAAGTATGGAGTACTGTATTGGTCTCCATATTTAAGAATAGAATAAGACTGTTGTGGGAAGCTTTACAAAATAGATTCACTTGGCTGATTCCTGACCTGAATGGGTTGACTTATCAAAAGCAACTACACTGGTTAGGCTTTCATTTATTAGAATTCAGAAGAGTGAGGGCTGCTATTATTGAAACATATATGATTCTGGAGGAGGGGCAGTGCTTGACAATGTCGACAATGAAAAGATGTTTCTATCAGTGGTAAAATCTCGAACTAAGGGACATTTAATTACAGAATAAGGGGACATTCAGTTAAAATTGAGTTTCAAAACGATTTCTTCTCCCATATGTTAGTGAATATCTGGAATTCAGTTTCTACCCAGGGAGTTGTAGAGGCTAGATAGTTAAAGAAGAAGTAGATAGATTTTTGAGATTTTGAGGTATTAAAGGCTTTGAGGAGCAGACATAAAAGATGCGTTGAAGTCTGAGGAAAGTCAACCATGACCTTATTAAAAGGTAGGCAGGCTTGAAGGGAGAAATGGGCTTCTCCTGCTCAAAATGCTTATGTTTTCCTCTTCTTGTACTGTTATGTGATTTGAAGTTGCACATCTTGTTTTTCATGACAAAATTCTGAATTCTTTCATGGTGCCTATGTTAAATGTAATAATAAGGACTATTCCTCAAGATCTTCAATTAAACTTCCAAAACATATGTAACTGTGCTCACAACACTACACCTTTAATTTACTAGAGGCAGTGGCTGCCATAACAATACATTGCGTTGAGTACAGATAAATAAAATAAAATGTTTAATGTTAAGAAATCTGCATTCCTATCATGTAGTATTGTGTCCTGCAGTTTGACTTCAAAAGAATCTGTACTGTAGACTCTGGAATTTAATGTATTTTGTAGATACAGGACATAGCTAATGGGAATGAAGACCTAAATGGAACATTTGTTCAAGAGAATTTAATTCCCCAATCGTTGTGAAGTATCTGCTTAATAAAACAATTAAAAAAGGGGGATTGCTTGTTGCAAGGTGTTTCCATTAGGCAATGTTGTAATTGTCTTTCTGTTGTTTCTTCAAAAGATTCAACGTGGTAGCTGAACATGTAGGTAAGCTTTACGCATTTGAATTTGCAAGCTACTAATGTATTTTGCTGCAACATGTATGTTTGCTTGCACGGGGTTCAAAGGCAGGGTGGGAAAAACAGAAGATTTTACGTTATTTCTATCATTTGGGATTGTCATTTATCATGAGCTACACATTCTGAGTGCAATTATGATTCCATTGGGTGTGCTGACCTTTCTGATGGTGATGCTGTATCAGAAAATGATTGAGTTACAGGAAACAAAATATGAAATGAAAACTGTTTTGAACAAGGTCCAGTCAAGCTGGGGGAATGAAAATGGTGTAAGTACTGGTGTTCATAACTATATTTTAAAAATTCTTGCATCATCATTGATCTTTTCTTTGTGTATGGAAAAAAAAATTAAAATTGCAAAGAAACTTAAAATATGAAAATGATGGAAATTTGTAAATGATTATTATTTTCTAGGAACAGACTAAATTCCTATTATAAATCAATGGTCCACCTTGGCACTGCAACAGCAAGTAAAAACATACAGTGCCAATTAAAATGTGCAATGTCTACATGGCCTGTTTGCAAACCTGTGCTTAACTAAGAACTTTGTATGCAAAGTTCCAATACGCAGCAACTTACACAGAACATAGAACATTACAACGCAGTACAGGCCCTTCGGCCCTCGATGTTGCACCGACCTGTCATACCAATCTGAAGCCCTATTCCATGTACGTCCATATGCTTGTCCAATGACGACTTAAATGTACTTAAAGTTGGCGAATCTACTACCGTTGCAGGCAAAGCATTCCATACCCTTACTACTCTCTGAGTAAAGAGAGGAAACCCATGCCAATACAGAGAGAATGTGCAAACTCCACACAGTCACCCAGGGGTGGAATTGAACCCAGATCTCTGGCACTGTGAGGCAGCAGTGAGCTACCACTGAGCCACCATTCCACCCTTATTCAGCTGACTGAAGTGTTATATCTTCAAAATAAAATGTCAAGTATAAAATCTGCACCAAACAAATATAAAAAACATTGCAATGCTTTTTGATCCTTAAAACTGAATGGATTTATTTGTTTCAAAATTCAAGACTGAATTATTATTGGTTCAATATTCAAAGATGTAACCGAAATGAGAAATGTATGTCTAACTTGTGCTGTGATTACTTTTAAGTGCAAAACAGATCAAAGCATATTTAAAGGTCTATACATACTTTTTTTTATCTTAGCATTGGTGATTACATTGGTGGCATGAAGAATTGTGGACCTTTCACACCTTTCACAGTGTTCACCTATCTCGTTCATTGTTAGAGGGAAAGCAAAAGACGTTAAAATCATACTGCATTGTAAATCATTTCCAGGCAGTAAATATATGATGTCTAATGTATTTGCAGGTACCTGTCAAGAAAGATTCATTTTTTTAAAGCAACTTTTAGACATCTAGCTTCTTTCAAATTACTCTCACAATACATAAGGATCATGGGTTAAGTTTGAAAGTTGTCATGCTTACTCATTGTGAGGCAGTTATTAATAAATGAGGAATTTGGAGAACAATGTAGCATGATATATCAATGGGTTTATGCGTTGAAAATGGTTGGACTGCTGTAAAAATATATCAACATTCTGGGGCTAAATTGCTTAGCTTGCGACAATCCAAATGGCATCTATCAGCTCAGTATATTTCCAATTTTAACACTCAAAGACCTTGATTTTGTTCAGGTTCCTTGGTGTCACACTTCTTCTATTGCGCTCTTGGATTCACATCTGGACAAAGGTTGAGTTGCGGTTTGGAGCAGGAAGACTCTGGTCATTAATTGTGTTGAGCTGTCTCTTGACAGCACCACTGTGACTTATTCCATTTGCTGGTGAGAAGGAGGAAGTTGGTAGACAGCAATGGACTGGACTCAATTTATTGGTCCCAAATGTCTTGCACCATACTTGCACAGAAATTAACCCCGAATCTAGACCAATTTATGTCCTGACTTTGCAAAAAAAAAACAGATGCAATTTTCTGAAGAGATCATTTGCAAAAAAAAAAAATCAGCACAAAAGAAGTGTACATGCAACACCACAAATTGCTCTCATTTGTGAAACTGCAGAATCTATTTTTAGACATGGTCCACATCTGTGGGATTCAGTGCTGGAAATATGTATGTGTTGGCTGTGAAATAGAACAATACTGATGGTTTGGAACAACAGTGCTGCATCATTGAGCAAATTGGCAAGAAGCACCAAAGTTGACAGATTGAGCGGAGGGAAATACAAATATCAATTTAATCTTGGTTTAACTTTACAGTAGACCAGCTGACATCGCTGACATTGTACCAGCAGGTTACCTGGAGAGGGCCTTTATATAGCTGTTGTGTTACAACAATGTAAGAAGATTCCCCTTTTTTTTAACCTCATTGGATGGCCACATCAAGATTGTTCATTCTTTTTGACATACAGCTAAGCTACTTCAATTAAAGTGTTGTTCAAAAAATAAAGGAGCCAATTAAAGTCCTTTATTGAGAGAAATGAAAAGGAAATTTATTACTTTCTGACCAAAAAGAACATGCAAATCGAGACATCAAACACACACAAACATTAGGTTGAGTTTTCACAGAAAAAACGGGGAGAGTATGCTACGTTTGACTTGACACCATGATTGTTTAATTGATGACTGTTTGAATTCTCTCTTGAACAGATGTTCCTCCAATTTACTTTTCACTGGATATTGTCTTATAAAAATCTTAAAGATAAAGCAGGGAGAAAGAGACCAAAACTTTCAATTCTATTGTTCTGAAGTCTGCTTTATTATTCATTGTGATTGTGGCTGATCATCCAACTCCATAGCCTGGTCATGCTTTTCTCCCATATCTAACTCGTCCTTGGAATAGAGTCATAGAAATGTACAGCATGGTAACAAACCCTTCAGTCCAACTCATCCATGTCGGCCTGCTAAATCTAGTCCCATTTGTCAGCATTTGGCCAATATCTCTCTCAACTCTCCCTGTTCATATACCCATCTAGATGCCTTTTCAACCATATAATGTTTTTGACTTGACTACTTTCTGTGGTAGCAATTTCCACAGCTCACCACTAAATGATTAAATTTCCTCTTCTCTCAGTCCTAAAATGTTTATTGTCTCTCCTTAGACTGTGATTTCTTGTTTTGGACTCCCCTGTCATTGGAACATCTTCCCTGCATCAACCCTGTCTCATCCTGTTGGACATATATAGATATCTATGAGATTCCACCATCTCCCCCCTCCCCCCCCCAATCCTTCTGAACTCCATTAAATACAATCCTAATTGATTCAATCTCTGCCTATACACTAGTTCAATGATCCCAGGAATCAGTCTGGTAAATCTTTGTTGCTCTCCTTTAATAGCAAGACTGTCCTTCTTCAGAAAAGGAGACCATAGAATATTCCAGGTGTTGTCTAACCAAAGTCCTGGATAATTACAGCAAGACATCCCTGCTCCAGTACTGCCTGCTGCACCTGCATGCTTACCTTTAATGACTAGTGTACATATAACCAACTCGCATTGTACATTCCCTCTCTCAAGACATAGCAATTCAGATAATAATCCACCTTTCTACTTTGGCTCCCAAATGGATAACCACATTATTCAGCATACTGAGGGGAAGATCACCACCTGCAATGTGACCTCTAAGGCACTCACAGTCCTGACTTCAAAATATATCACCGTTCCATCTGGGTCACTGGTCCAACATCCTTGAATTTCTTCCTTAATGATATTGTGGGTCAACCTAAAACATGTGGGCTGTAGTAGTTCAAGAAGGCAGCTCACCACCACCTTCCCAGGGGCAACTAGGTATGTGCAATAAACGCTGGCCCAGCCAGTGATACCCATGTCCCACAAGTTCATTATAAAAAAAATCCTGCCATACATTTATCCACCTTATCCAAAAGACACTGAAGCATTTCTCATCCTCCTCATAGTCCACCCTTCCATCCAGCTTTGCATCATCCACAAATTGGAGATATTACATTTAATTCCCTCATCTCAATCATTCATTTATATCGTGAATTGTTGGGGTGCTGGCACTGATCCTTCAGTACCCAACTAATCACTGCCTGCTATTCAGAACAAAAAAGACTCAGTTATTTCTAGTTAAAAATCACACAACACCAGGTTATAGTCCAACAGGTTTAATTGGAAGCACTAGCTTTCGGAGCTCCTCTCCTTCATCAGGTGGTTGTGGAGGACACAATTATAAAACACAGAATTTATAGCAAAAGTTTACAGTGTGATGTAACTGAAACTATACATTTAAAAATACTTTGATTGTTTGTTAAGTCTCTCATCTGTTAGAATGACCGTATTTCTAAACTTTGTTGCCTTTCTGCCAACCGTATCCATCTCAATACTGTACCTCCAATTCCATGGGCTTCAATCTTATATGTTAATCTCTTACATGGGATTTTGTCAAAAGTCTTTTGAGAGTCAAAATAAAGCACACCTACTGTCTCCCCGTCATCCACTCCGTGAGTTATATCCTTAGCAAGTTCCATTTGTCAAGCATGATTTCCATCTCGTACCACCATGCTGACTCTGTCTGATCCTGCCACTGGTTTCCTAATACTACACTATTAATTCTTTTATGTGGATTACAGCATTTTCCGCACTACTAACGTCAGGCTGACTGGTCCATAATGCCTGCTTTTCTCTCTGCCTCCCATTTTAATGTTAAAAATCACAGAACTCCAGGTTATAGTCCATCAGGTTTATTTGGAAGCACAATCTTTAGGAGCACTGCTCCTTCGTCAGGCAGCTAGTGCTTCCAAATTAACCAGTTGCACTATAACCTGGTGTTGTGTGATTTTTAACTTTGTCCACCCGAGTCCAACACCAGCATATCCACGTCATCCCTTTTTAAATAAAGGAGTTAGCTTAGCTACCCTCCAAACTGTATAAACAGAGTCAATGCAATCTTGGAAGATGACCACCAATGCTTCCATTATTTTCAGGGCCATTTTCTTAAGTACTCTAAGGTGGAGATTATCAGGCCCTGGGGAGAGGTCAGCCTTCAATCCCATCAAATTCCCAAAACCATTTCCCTACTAGCAATGATTGTATATTGATGGTTTAATGGACTACCTTACTCTTTGGCCAGAGTACAACTATGTTCATTTTGGGTAGTTTAAGTCAGTACTGCCCCCTTTTGAAAACTATTTTATTCCATGAAAGGCCCCAGTTATTAAAAATCAGATGAAGGAAGTCAAACATTGCTAATGCATTTTTATCACTATCATAGTACATCCTCACCATAAAGAATAAATGTGAACAATATTTCTCTTTTTTAATGGTACGCATTCCATGACAAGATCAATATGAAGAACAATGCAAAAAAGTGGAATGACAATGCACACAAATTGCACATTCATTCTCTTTGTCTTAACCTGATTTCAAAACGTGCTTTTAGAATGATGGTTGGATTTGTTTTCTGGGCTATGCCACCACTTCAAGTTTTCAGTCATTACTACTCAGTTTGGTCAGCCATGAACTGGATTCAGACACTTTTTAAGTGTTATTTTTAGAGTGTCAGTTGTTGTGATCTGATGTTTGCCTCCTGTAGAGTGTCTGGAGTTACATCCTATGTCTTGCTTTGATTGAAATTTACGTTAATCTAATTGGACTATTTGAAGTTTGAAACTTGGTCTTGTTCCTGTAATCTCCCAGTGGCTAACTGTTTTCACCTCACTGATATACCCTGGTCATCTCCATGAGTGGTCACTGTAATAGTGTTTGTTCCCTACCTTTTTTTGTTTTAGCAATGGGTATTCACCTATCCTGTTCTAGAATGCTACTGCCATCAGTCGATGCAGTTCTCCCCTATGGCTCTTGTACTAAGTGGGGCTTTGTGTTTCCTTTCACCTTCTCCTGAGAACTCCTCTGGTTCTCCTTTAAATTTACCATGAATATATGTGCTAACCAGATCTTTGGCTGTGTCCTATAATCTTTGTAACATTGTCTCGCCCTTTCTGTCCTGATTTTATAGATATTGGCTGAAATTCAGCCTTTGTAATGCACTTGGGTTCTGTCCTGACCTTTCCTGATACTGCTGACCCTTTTCTCGATTTGAGTAACACTTCTTGTGACATCCTAAATCTCTCAGGTTTTGCTGGTCCTGTAGGATTGATGAAGCTCTTTCTCAGTCGCTGGTCATTCTGTCACTTGCTCACAGCTTTCTCTAGCCATTCCAGCTTTTCTCATATGTCCTTTTTCTGTTTGAGAGGATAGATCTTGTTGCCAGACAAATCAATTTTCAATATAGTATCTATCACTGCCATCAGCAAGCTTTGGACTACTTCACTGTTGCCAGATCCATAACAAATGCACTCTCCAAATAAATTTTATCTGGGCACCCATGAGCTTTTTATCCACTTGTTGGAAATGAATTTACTTCCAGGTGAATCATCTATCATTTTCCCCACGAGCATAGTCTATGTCTTGGAGAATCATCATTTCTCTCTCTGGCTGTTTTGAATAGTTGGTGATCATGTCTCCTTTGGACATAAACCCCTGACACCATCCTGGTGAATAGTCATGGATTAGAGTGATGAAGGGCTTTTGCCCGAAATGTCGATTTTCCTGCTCCTTGGATGCTGCCTGAACTGCTGTGCTTTTCCAGGACCAGTCTAATCCAGAATCTGGTTTCCAGCATCTGTAGTCATTGTTTTTACCCTGGTGAATAGTCATGTCTGAGCTGACAGTCACCACCCTTAAGGCTACAGACACTGATGTTGCTGCTTCAGTTTCTATGGAATGCTGGAAGCAACAAAATTCTTTTAAGAAGCCTGGCTTCTGCCATGTTCTCCACTTGGGGTAAATCCCACCTTTCATCCTTCCAAATCCCTTCTTTTAAAGTCAGGAATAATTCTACTTTCTCTGCCAGGTGTCTATTTCCTTCGCAGCTTACCTCAAGTGATGTTTACCTCACCCTTACCTCTCTGTTGTCTACGGACATTTCCGGGCTCAAGTCTACTGTGTTAACTCATAGCTGTCAGTCAAAATGGCTGCCTAATCTCTGTACTTCTGAGTGAAAAGTGAATTCTCAAGAACAGTTCCTTCACAAAGTCACTGTTCTACCCTCTTTATAAAACCACTTTAGTCCATGAAAGGTTTTGGGTATTAAGATCAGATGATTGAATTTGAAAGCTGCTGGTCCATTTTCACTGCTATCAGAACACATGAGAAACAATAGCTTTGTTGCTTAGCACTGTAGCAAAGGTTATTTAAGACACCTTCACAATGCTGGTAATTTTGGAAGCATTCAACGCTTGTGCCCGAAAGCCATTCAGCTTCATTTTGCTGAAAAATTTATGCTGTCCGGATGATGCATGCCCTTATTCATTTACAAACCATGAGAAAAAATACAATGAGGATGTATTTTAAATATATGCAAATTTCAAATCTCTACAAAGTATAGCTGGCCAATTGTAAAGTCACCACAATCCCTAAGGGTGCTTCTCATTGGAAAGGTGACTGCTGTTGTTTAACCTGGGGGTCACTTCTCCTCAGGTGAGGGGCAAGGCTAAGAAGGGACAACCTTCATAGTGACCTCAAACTGCAAAGGAATTTAACCTGTGCTGTTGTTGGTGTCAAGGAAAAGGGACATTGCGATCTTGGAAGCAGGAAGGCATCTGTGATATTTTAAGTTGGAACTGGTCATCCTGGGAACAGATGTGGCAGATGTGGAGGAATTGGGAATAAAGGATGACCTTGAACATTTCTTCTTCCGCCTCCGGACCCACTTTTTCAATCCCACCCACCGACCGAGGACTTCCAATCCTAGATGGCCTCCTTCTTCCAAGATCGTAACTTCCCTTCCCTCCAGTGCATCTCCTCCACTTACCGCGCCTCCGCTTTTGAACCCTACCCTTCCCAACACAATTAGGACAGAGTCCCCCTGGTCCTCACCTGCCACCCCGCCAATTTCCATATACTTCGCAACCCCTCTGTCACTTCCGCCACCTACAAACAGCCTCCACCACCATAGATATATTTGCCTTCCCACCCCTGTCAGTATTCTGGAGAGACTATTCTCTTCATGACTCCCTTGTCAGATACACACCCCCCACCAGCCCACACCGCACTCCCTGCACCTTTCCCTGCCACTGCAGGAAGTGCAAAAACTGCACCACCACCTACACCCTCACATCTGTCCAAGGCCCCAAAGGATCCTTCTACATCCAGCATAAATTTGCCTGTGCCTTCACCAATGTCATCTACTCTATCCGATGTGGTCTCCTCTACATCAGGATAACAGGACGCCAACTTGCAGATCATTCAGAGAGCTATCTCTGGGATACCCGCACCAACCAACCCTCACTGCCCCGTGGCTGAACAATTCAGCTCCCCCTCCTGCTCCCACTCTGCTAAGGACATGTAGGTTCTGAACCACCTCCATTGCCAAACCCTTACCACCTGATGTCTGGAGGAAGAGCACCTCATATTCCATCTTGGGACCCTACATGAATCAATGTGGATTTCACCAGTTTCGTCATTTCCCCTCCCCTCCGCATTATCCCAACCCTAAGTCTCCAATTCGGCACCACCATCTTGACATGTCCATCACCTTTCCTATCTATCCGCTCCACCCTCCTCTCCAACCTATCACCTTCTCTCACACCTTCACCTGTTTCTTGTGTTCTAAGCCATCTTCCCCCCTCAACCCCACCCAACTTCCATTTATCTCTCAGACCCTGGCCCACAAGCCTCATTCCTGATGAAGGGCTTATGCCTGAAACGTCGATTCTCCTGCCCCTGGGATGCTTCCTGACTTGTTGTGCTTTTCCAGCACCACACTCCCAACCCTGATCTCCAGTGTCTGCAGTCCTCACTTTCTTCTATAAGAACCCACTGCCCTTTGACCCTGCTGCATCAAAATAAGATCAGATTTCCAGCAGTTGTGGACAAACATTTTAAAATCTAAATGTTCAATTATAGGCCAAAGGCTGAACACCATACAACCAAACATAGCCAGATGTACCAAGAACATGACCCATTCCAGTCTCCTGCTGAGCTTCTCATTGTCATAGATTCCTGAATTCATTCAACTTGATTCACTTCAGGTAATATCAAGATATAGATGAGTGCACATGGACAGCAAAGGCTGTGGGCCTTCACAATGGCCTGGATATAGATCTGAAGCAGTACAATGGAATGCACTCTCATTTTCCTGGATGAGTGCAGTTCCAAAGTATTAAAGAAAGTTCAATAGTATCCAAAAAAGAAAACCAATTTGACACCAGTTATGGATGAGTTAACAGTATTCTCATCTCTTAATCAAAGAGTTCTGAGTTCAAGTCCCAATCCCAATTGTGCTTTTAAATCAATATTGACACTTCAATGTAGTGTTGAGGGACTACTTTTGAACATGCTATCTTTCAGATGAGAGGTTAAACTACAACCGTCTCAGTAATTGACATTATTTCTTGATCAGTATCATAGAATGTGATTATTTAAACATTGTCACACTGTTGCTTGCAGTGTGCAGATGGCTGCCACGTCTTCTATGTTACAATAGTGACTGCATTTCAAAAAGATCTCATTGACTGTAAAACAATTTGGTATATCCTGAAATCATGGAAACTGGTGTAGAAATGTAAGTTTATTTCCTTATTTCACCTTCACTCAAACATTCACTTCCTCTGTCATCAAAAAAATCCACTTTGGAAGTTCACAAAGTCTTCTTCAATAATGTTTTTTTTTCAAACCAGAGACCTCTACTGCCAAGAGATACAACTGCAACAAGTACTCAAATATAACACCACCAGCATGCTCCACTCCAGACCCAATTCTGTGTTTCAGAGATTGTTGCTTACCAAAGAGTTCCTTAGGTTTTGTTCCTCCTCTGTTGGCACTACTTTGTCGAGGTGTAGAGGATAGTCACAAAATTCCTGCATGGAATTACACAGTACTTAAAGCACAGGAAGAGGCCATAAGGTCCGTTCTGATGTTCCATTTAATCTTCCTTGTGTCTTACTTTATCTCACCCAAACAAAATGCTTGTCTCTTTTGTTTTCTTCTTCATCGATTTATTCAGTTTCCCCCTTCAACCCATCTGTTCACGGCAATCGTACAATGAGGCAGCAGGTTCCACTTTTACACCATTCTCAGCTCCCTAAGGAAGGAGCAGCGCTCCGAAATCTAGTGCTTCCAGATAAAGCTGTTGGACTATAACCTGGTGTTGTGTGATTTTAATGTTATGCTTATACTTGGACTTCCCAGAAAACTCCACCTGATCTGTGCAGAGTAAATAACTGAACAAATCTCCCATTACTAGGTAAATGCCAGTGTTATAATCAATCCAGAAACCTGATGGAAAGGGTGATTTTTTTGGAGTGATTATACTCAGTAGCACTGATGCTGTTTTGGAGAGGCATGTTGTCAAAATGTATGGTTTTAGAGTAGAGGGAGAGATCCTTGCCAATAGGAGAATTTCAAGTTCTTTAGATAGTGCAAAGGCATTTTTAATGTCCTCTTGAACCAGAATGACCAGAGTGGGCTGAAGATTAATGTAACTTTCAACATTTGTGATTGCACACCACTACTTTG
This sequence comes from Chiloscyllium plagiosum, assembly GCF_037043375.1. Lineage (NCBI taxonomy): Eukaryota > Metazoa > Chordata > Chondrichthyes > Orectolobiformes > Hemiscylliidae > Chiloscyllium > Chiloscyllium plagiosum. Next base: position 25,507,623 of record NW_028270142.1, on the reverse strand, counting down.
AGAATGTGTTAGAGTGCCGAACTAGATTATGCATTCAAGTACTGGAATAAGCAGTGAATTGGGAGTCAGTTGCTTTAGTTCAATTCATGGACTGGCAAAGGTCACCATGTAGTTTCCAAACTTCTCAATCTTGCCCCTTGTCTGAAGTCTGCTGACCCTCAGGTTAATCTCTCTCTCTCTCTCTCTCTCTCTCTTTCTCTCTCTATCTCTCTCTCTCTCTCTCTCTCTCTCTATATATATATATATATATAGAGAGAGAGAGATATCTTTCTATCTATATATATATATATATCTCACACTCACTCATGAAAGAACAGCCAGTTGTCCTCTGGATTACAGTGGCTCCTAAGCATTGACTCTATAATTGAACAATTCCATTATAAAACTATGACATTGCATTTAACTTGAGAGCTGGTTCTTAAGTCATGCTGATTTCCTGATTGTTCGAAGTGTTTTCCTGTGGCACTGAATGAGTTGTTTCTTTTTGTTTAAAAGTCTTCCTCGATGTGATAAGAGTCGAATTCTACATAATTGCTGGTGGATGTACCTCGTAGTGCAATCCTATGTCGGCCTGTAATGACTTCACTTGAGTTAACAGACTGCTCAATTAAATGATTGATTTTTCTCATTATGAAATGATAACCATAACTGTATTGGGGTGAATAACAGAATGTGTAAAGGTAGTTATGCATCTTGTGTGTGGAGATGACAAAGATAAATCACTCATGCTTCACTATCTGAACACCTTAATATGTCACTGACTTGGAATAACAGATAGTTTGGAACATATTCTGTGTGCTCAGGATATTTTTAGTATCATCTATGTTAAAAACCTTTATCTCTGGAAGATGGCATGATGGTTGATTTAAAAAAAAGTATCAGACAGTGAAAAATTCATTCACAGTGAAATTACCAGAACCAGTCCATAGCTTGTGATCATAACTTACTATTTAATATGTGAATCTTTCATGTAATTTCTATAATTTGAATTACTTATCCAACATGGTGTATTCAGAATGCAAATACATTATGTGTAACCCATTTGTTTCACTTAGCATGTCTCATCTATGTTTTGTTACTCAGAGGTGATCATTCCAGACTATTTCTGGAATTTACATAATATCACTTAGGGCATTTACCAATATTTACCAATATTTTGAAGATTGAAAGCAATTGGGTAATTTATTTCTTTTATTTGATGTAGCTGTCAAGAAAATCACAGGAAATCAATATCCTGGGAAGATCAGTATGGGATATTATTCACAGCTGTCACCCTTAATAAATTAGATGAAAAAAAATAAATTAGTTAAATGCCACGTGTGTTCAGAATGACATCTGTGAAACATTGTTCAATGATAATATTGTCGTTGGTGAATTATATCAAAGATAATTCTGACATATCTTATACCAACAAAATTTGAATATTTTAACATTTCAGCAGACTTTCAAATGTATCAGAGCAAAATGTCAATCCCAGTTGAAGCTTTTGTTAGCATCCTGCATACCTTTAAGTAATTAACTTTTTCCTTTTGTAATAGACGTATTTGATTGCAACTTTTAATGTAAAGAATGGAAGTAAACAGTATAATATCTCTCTTGTGCCTGTCAAGGGAAAGTCAAGGCTTCAAATTCATCAACTTATGTTTTGCAAATTGGTAACAACAAAAAATACTCTTTATTTGTGTAGTGCTGTTCAAGAGGAACGTTTGAATACATCTATTTTAATAGAAATTAATTTCAAACATTTCAGTAAAATAAAGCTAAGCCTCAGACTGAATTAGTTTGACTGCTGCCATTGAGATCCATCAGAATTTACTGAGAACCCAATTCTTGCTCCCTAAGCCAGAAAGATACAACCCTCAGCAAAATGCTGTCCTGGGAGGACAGCATTTTGTTCCAAAGGTGATGAGATTCCCAGGATGCAGTGATCCTGAGAAGGGAGCACAGCTTTCTGGCTATGAACCGAATTGGATGCAAGGCCCATCTCTGACCCCTGGTTCTGTGTGGAAGATTCATTAAAGAAAAATTAATTAAGCCAAGAACAGCTTCCAGGTCTCACTCCTCATACCCGTTCCCTCCCACATACCCTCCACATATCCATGCTAACCTATGCTAAAGTCCTACTGCCTCTGACTTCCCTGTACCATTTCCCGTGGCCCACTACACTCTCTGTACTAACCTATATTCATCCTCATCACTTATCATAGCATCTTTGTCAGTCCAATGCACCTTACAGGTTCCATTTGACATGATTCTGACCCCCAATGACCCCTCATACTCTCTTGCCAACCAATTCTCACTCTTTCACCCCTTTGGCCTTCATAGGTCCTGTTCATCTCAGAAGGATGGGTTACTCCACTTTCCACCACCTGTTATCTCCTCTGGGAGTTCTGCTGAGCTCAAGTGCTGCCAGTCTGTGATAAGCCTGCAGCTGACTGTGGAAAGGGAGAGGCTTGCTGGTGACTTCACCATGACCTGATTGGCTTCTTGTTAGCGGGCTTTCCAAAAATGAGGAAACACATGCTGGACACCACAACTAGATTCCAACCTTCAGTTTCAACTGCAAAACTATGTCTCAAAATCCAATGCATGGCTTATCATTCTAACATAAGCATTGAATGTGTTCAAACAAATAAATTAGTGCTAAACTTTGGAAGAAATCACATCTGAGCAGGTTATTGTGCATTCAAAAGTAAAGACTAACTGCATTTATGCCACACCAACTTTGAACCATGAGTGTACCTGCAATGGAAATTGAGCATTGTTCAATAGAGCAAGAGATGCCATTAGAAAACATTCAATTGTATCCTTCTTCAGTACTTGATTCTTCAATTTTACCAAAGGAAAGAAAGCGTGATCTTTATTCGCATTTTTGGTTGTGCATCTTACATTGGTAAGTACTGGAAAATAAATAATCTGATAAAGTTTCTAACATAGCATCAAGGTTAAAGCCTGGTCTGCTCTGCCTAGTCTTGCTGTTTCAGTGGAGTTATAATGTCCATATTCAATTTGTTCTCTCTTGTGAATTATTTGATAATGATTGGGAGAATGGTCAAAGATATGAAACAAATATATGCAATTTTATACTAGCATTCATTTACTTATGTTTGCAAATTGGTAACCACAAAAATTACAATTTAAAAAAAAAATTACGCCTCAGATTGAATTAGTAGATGAGACCTTGGCTTAAAATGTAGTGTGAAAGATACCTATTCCCCAGCCCACATATGCACACCTTCTCCAGCCAACAATGCAACTAAATAATGCACTGGACAATCAGTATACATTTTGTGAGTGCTTCCTGAAAATGTGACAGAGACATGAATGTCACTGAGCCACAGCTAACTGAGAATCTGAAAGATCACTTGAGGTATGCATCCATGTCATAACTCAGTTTTATCATGTGAAGATCCACCTTAATTCATTAAAGCAGAAAGTTATGCAATAGTCATAAATTTGACATTTGGCTGCAATTCAGCCTACAATACTAGAATCTTTCTTGTTCTGGAACAGCCAGTTCGTGATGATATTTGGCAAATCTGCAATATGATTTGTCAGTCATGGATTTACCTTACTTTAGGTATAACACTTTAGGTATAAGACTTGAGCTCAGAGAGTAGCTTCACATTCCAGTGCAGCACAGAGAGAGAGAGAGAGAGTACTCTTCTGCCTGAGGTGCCATTTCTAGGTGAGGCATGAATGGAGGAGCTGGTGTTGGACAGGGTGGACAAAGTTTGAAATCACACAACAACAGGTTGATTTGGAAGACATATGACATCAAGGCCATACTTACTCATGGTAATGTTTAAAAAGAGCAGGAGAATTCTTCCCTCTCTTCTGCCCAACATTTATCACTCAATTAGCTCATAAAAAGAGATAATCTGATCATATTTCCCTGTGATGTGTGACTAAGCTGCGCTGGATTTAGAACTAAAATGGAAGCACCCACCAAAGGGTCCAGAAGTTGTTGGAAATCAGATGTGCATGTGTGGTGGTCAACTGAACCTGCTTATGTCACAGCAAGCTCCTGAATGTGGGTAACACAAGTTTGCTGCTAGATCACAGGGTTGGGGCGGGGGGTGGCTCTGAAGACAAGAAGTCTTCCCATTCAAGGGATGATCTTTCAATGCTTGTTTAGCCAATGAGGCTCACATCCCATGAAAAGAAAAATGCATTTCATGACCAGGGTAACTAGTTCAGTGTTAGAATTGGAAATCAATTTTTTTTAAAAGAAATTCATGTTGTCTCAATTTCCAACACAGAAGTGTTGTTGCTCCAGCACAAAATAAAAGTTCCAAAGTATCAGGGAGAAGATTGTCTGCCATCAAACACCATCATTTAATGACATTGGTGCTTCCAACTGAGGGCTGCAATGTCACAATCCTCCAAAGAATGAGAATGAAGAAGGACAGAGGCGATGACTCCCATACTGCCTCATCTTTTTGTCCCAGGCAGACAAGTAAACATCTTGCCCTGAGGCAACCATGTTTGTGATGCCACTTTGAATAAACCAGTCACCAAATGCTGCAGAGTTGAATGCTGTTCCTTTAAAGTTCACACCCAGCAATTTTGGATTCTAATTTTACCAGCTGAGACTCCAGCCCAAAGACAGTCCACTCAGCAAGGTTTAACTGTGAGGAAACATCTCCAAGACCAATCCAATATCCTGTGACTCAGCCATCTGGAAGTCCAAAGGATTCTCACAATGAGTCAAGGAAGTTTCCAACTTTCACTGGATAGGGTACTGAAGGCATAGGAAACAAGTATGAGTTTCACTGAATCAAGAAGATTAAATTGTATGAAATCATGTTGAATTGCATTCGCTTATATACAAGTGGGCAATGATCATATATCAATATGTTTCATTTTGTTAACTTTCTGCAGTTAATGTAATGGCTTCAGTTTTCCCATCATAGAGGTGTGACATATAGCCTTCTATCCAATTCTTCATATCCACCTGCCATCTAGCCTGCTCCACAAAATCCACATCATCATGCCTGTTGTCTACAAACTGGCTTCTACTTTCACCACTTTAGTATAGTAACTCTGCATCATTAACTTTAGGATATTCAATGGTTATGGAAGCCATTATAGTCGTGCAAGTCTATCTCTAAATCCTATTGAAATGGCAGTCTTCCTTTTCGACTAAGATATTAACAAATACCAGCAAAGTTAGTGAAGTGTTGTAAGTGGAATAGTAATAACTGCAATATTCACTTTAATATGGTTGCAAGTGTTTCCATACATCCTGCAAAATGCCCAAATTCGGATCATAAGTAATTGTTATCAAAGTTGGAAGGGAGGAGGGATGAGAATTATCAATTGAAATGAACTACCATAAAGTAAACAAACACAGAAATTGCTAGAGAAACTCAACACCTCTGGCAGCATGTTAAGAGAGAGAAACAGAGTTGACTTTCAAGTTTGCTATGACAGTTCTTCAGAATCATAAAATTCAGTTTCCATAAATTTGAGTGAAAAGTAAATTTGTAAATAGAGTGAGGGTACTGTTTTATTATATTGCATGATTTTTACTGGAATTAGGAGATCCACAGCTCAAACTGAATCATTTATCAAAATATTTTGTTACAGGACATCTTGTTATGGGCGGCACGGTGGCTCAGTGATTAGCACTGCTGCCTCACAGCGCCAGAGACCCGGGTTCAATTCCTGTCTTGGGCCACTGTCTGTGTGGAGTTTGTGTGGGTTTCCTTCAGGTACTCCAGTTTTCTCCCACAGTCCAAAGATGTGCCGGTTAAGTGAATTGGCCATGCTAAATTGCCCATAGTGTTAAGTGAAAGGGTAAATGTAAGGGAATGGGTCTGGGTGCGTTGCTCTTTGGAGGGTTGGTGTGGACTTGTTTGGCTGAAGGGCCTGTTTCCACACTGTAAGTAATTTAATCTAATCTAAAAACTATGAAAGAATAATCTTATGTTATTGTGTTTAAACATTCAGTGCTTGTTAATGTTATGAACTGTGTTGCAACAAGTTCAGTATCTCTACAGCACATTACAATAATATCATTCTTAACTCAGTCATCATAAATACAGTCACAAAAGTCAACTGTTTGAATTTTCATCACACAGCTGTAACTATGATGAGTTTAACACAGCATGACAGGTTCTAACTTCTGTAGTCCAAGCAGCTCAATAAAATAGCTTACAGTTGTCAATATAAATGCTAGCTGTTGAAAGGTAGAATAAAAACTGTATAAGCTCTTTAAACTGAGAACAGATTGAAGGTCGTATGTAACAGTTCAGAACTCTGACCCTCTCCTCAGAGTGAGGACCAATCAATTTACCCTCAGCTTCAGTGCTGATTGAAGTCTCTTCTGTCCATTTTACAAACAGACCAATCCATAGAACTGACACCTTAGTACAGTTTAAAGCATTGGGTAAAACTTGCTTTATGTCCAAGAGTTACAGAACAAAGATGCACAGACAGTGTTTTGGTGCAGATTTGCAATGAAAATTTAAGTGTGCTAGGGAGAGATGTCATAGAGGAGTCTCCAGTCCTGAGTACAGCAGTACAAGTCGACCTTTATTCCAAGCTCTTTTACCATATATATGGGAGAGCCCAGAGACCATTCCGAATCTGTCTTTCACATGGAGCTCATCAGCCCTTTTAATAATGGCTCAGATTGAAGGAGGGATGAGTGACAACCTGGCTTCCCCAGCTGAATACAGTATATTTTGTGTTACAATAATTACTTGCCAAATTAATGACATTGTTCCATCCCCCTAAACTATGCATCCAATCCTGTAAAACACCCAATCAATGATGAACACCCATAGGTTCCCCATGATCTCATGATGTTTGTCAGACTTCATTATCATCAGGCCTTGGGATCTTACAATGTATGCAATTAACTTACATTCCAGTGTTAACAGTTATATCTTTTCTGAGACATTTGTCAACATTGCTTATCTCTAAGGGCTGTTTAAATCCTGTTGTTCATAATATTTCTTGCTAGCCTAATTATAGGAGATACAAAAAAAATGCTAATTCTTTCTAATTGTTATAAAGTTCATGGTGTCAGTTCGAAAGTTAGTTATATATAAAATTATGTGATTACACCTAATGTCAGAATTCTTTAACCAATGAGTTGTGAGCAGCTTCTATCCCATCTGACTTTGGAGGGTGAGGTAAACACTGCCCCTCTATCTTGCTGCTGCAACAATAACTTCTTCTATTCACGTGATGTCTGTTTAAAATAGGAGATTTGCTTCTCCTGAAATTTACTGACCCTACTCTAAATATTTATACTAATACTTTTACTTAATATCTAATCAAATTTCATTAATAAGACTGAAACTCAATGACTTTCACAGCTCAGTGTGCCTGTCTGAATTCCTAAGGTTTTTCAAGACATAACCTTTTCTCCTTTTACCTTATCATTTGTCTCTGTTATTATAAGATCATATTTTTGTTTTCATTCTTGCTAAACTATAAACTTCAGGCTGTCTGTTCCTAGACATCTCTTGTTAAACTGTCTCTTATAGACATATGCAGTTGTGGGTAAGTACAGAACTCACTGTATATTAACTTGTAAGATTCTTTGTTCTACCTGAAGCTTATTACCTTGGAATTATCTTATTCTCAAAGTTACCATTGTCATAATTGATGATCTTACTTTATTCCCTGGAATTTAGAAGAATGAGGGGGGATCTCATAGAAACATATAAAATCCTGATCGGACTGGACAGGCTAGATGTGGGAAGAATGTTCCTGATGTTGGGGAAGTTCTGAACTAGGGCTCACAATCTAAGAATAAGGAGTAAGCTGTTTGGAACTGGGATGAGGAAGAATATTTTCACTCAGTGGGTGGTGCAGGCTCGAAGGGCAGAATGGCCTACTCCTGCACCTATTTTCTACATTTCCATGTTTCTAAATTAGCACTGATGTAATCAAGCCAAATCTGTTACTGCAGCTAAAAATCTTCCCAGTCATATTTATGCCTACTAAAAATCCACAGGCAGCCATTTTTTGCTGCCTCTGTCCCAACAAGTGAACAGGTGTAATGGGCTGAAGAACTTATTTATGTCATGTCATGCATTATCCAGACGTTTTGAAAAAGATGCAGTTGCTGCATTTTGATGAAATGTGGGATCCACCCTTAAATTGTGGTTCAAAGTGCTATGACAGCAAGTGAAGAATCCAGAGATGCAATTTGGTCCAGTCAATGTGTGTACAATACAATGCAACATTATAATCATAATTGCCAGTTGAGCCGGAGGTGCACCCTTGAAAGCAGAAGGACCATGTAAGTGTATTGGAAATGAGTAAAGAGGGTCCTTAAAGGTTAGTACATTCTGGATAGCAATGTCTGTAGATCTGGGCTGCGTATAGTGTGCCTATGGAACATGCCGTGATATGTTAGTTCACAGTTTCCAACACAGATAATTTGGAGTAAGCAAGGAGTTCAGTTCAGTTGTTTGTATAGGTTTCTTTGTTGGGTTTTCCCAATATCTTGTTAGTCAAATTTCTTGTTCTGGAACACTGTGTATTAATGATGTCAGATTTGGCATTAACAGATGGCATTTTGCTGCTGCATAGTGAGAATATCACCATGGCACTTGAAAAGCATATAAGGTCACACAAGTTCCTCTTGACATTGAGATGGGTCTTGCTGAACCTATTGGCTGAATCTGCCATATACCTAGGCATGGACCTCATCCAATCTGCCTGTGAGTATTTTATTGTTTTGTTATAATAATGCTTGATAATGTCACTGTGCTTGTCTCATGAATAGTTACCATTAAACTGTCATTGATTGTTGTAAAGATCCATCTGGTTCACTGATGACTTTTAGGGGAGGAAATCTGATGTCCTGGCCAATTTGACCTCCATGTAAGCCCAGACACACAGTAATATTGTTGGCTCTTAATTGCTCTCTGCAATTACCACACCAAGCAACTATATTCAGGGGGCTATAATGGATGGGAACAAATGATGGCCGGACCAGTGACATCCACATCCTATGAAAGGATAAAGAGAAAGATAGTAATAATCACAATGTGGCTGCACTGGTTATAGTTTTTTTTTTAATCATCTATTTTTACTAATGTTACGACATGGGGTAAATTGCTCTGCTAATTTAAAACCAGCAACTCAGAACCGTGAAGTAATCTGTAAAAGTTTGAGAGGTCAAGAACGACTTAAAGCAAAGATTAACAACTTTATTTCCTAAAGTATGACAGAGAATGATTAACTAACAATTATTTACAACTCCTTCCTTGAACCTTCCCCTTCTACAATACTGGTCTGATAAAACCCCCAATTAAAATTTACAAAACAAAACTTCTTATCCCAAAACTAGGCAACTTTTGATTCTTCTCTGTATTCCTGTCTTCTTTTCTTCTTGGAGACTCTGCTTCACAGGTTACTGATCGATAAAGGTACCTTTAAGAGAGCTATTTTTCAGTCTTTCTTTGCCTGCTGGTAGCTTGGCAGTTCTCCTATCAACTGTTCAATTTCCTCCTAGCTTATACCCCCAAAGCATCGGATTGTGTCATTGGCTTTTTTAGATTGTCAATATACTCAATTAAAACATGATTGAAATTTGGTATTTTCAAGGTATAATTTAAACTGATTGGCCAAATTCAAATTTGTTTTTGTTCATAGCAACTCAGCCAGTGCTAACTGTTCTTAACCAAATGTTACATTGTAAAATCCACAGCACTCAGTGTGCTTGCCAGGTCCTTTACTCTTTTGAAGGTACAGTCCTCTTCTCCTTCATAACACTAATCATCCTGTGCACAGATATTATTCTACACCTCTGAATAGGTTGATTAGTGTTATGAAGGTGTAGAAATGTACTGTACCTTTCAGAGAGTGAAAGACTTGGCAAGCACACCAAGTGCTGGAGGCTTTACAATGTAACATTTGGTTCAGAACAGAAAGCACTGGCTGAGTTGTTATGAGACAAAAACAAATCCAAATTCAGCCAATCAGTTTAAATTATACCCTAAAAATACCAAATTCCAATCAAGTTTGAATTGAGTATATTGACAGTCTGAAAGAGGTTATTATATATCTCTGGAGTGGGTGGGATTTGAACCTGCACCTCACAGTCCAGGTTTAGGGACACTACTGCTGCAGCACAAGAGAGCCACATATAGTTTGTTCTTGCTTTTTAATGAGATATATTTTGTGTGGGTTTAATTGCTCAGCTTTGCCGTTTTTTACAGCACCCCACAGTCACAGTGATCAATTTTCCATAGTTGCTGCTCTACTTGGCTGTAGAAGTTCTTCTGCAAGCCTGTTGGCAGGCTTTTATTGACCTGAATGTAAAAGAATAGGGTCACAGATGTACTACAGATGTGAAAATCCAAACCCTGATTTCCAACTGCTGAGAGCACATTCAGATGTAAGAATCAACTTGTAATAGCCAACTCTAGTATTGGATACTGTTCCCACAATACCCCTTATCACTTGCTAGAAAATTCTTGCCATGGGACTCTCATACTCGAATGGATCCATAGAATTTCAAATGCAATCTAATCTATCATGGTCATTGAAACAATCAGCATTCTATTTTGGATATGCATTCCATAAATTAATGCTTCAATAAAGAAGAAATGGCAGATGGGTTTAAAAATCTTAAGGAAATGAATTGGAGATTAACATAATGCTGTCATCCGACAAAATATCCGATGGGAAGTTTTAGCTCAGTTAATAAGGTCCTGAAATGTATGTCATAATATTAGCATAGAAAACATTCCTGGGGCATGAATCATTTGCCAATTTCAATAAGCATTACAAATACATCGTGATGTACATGGACCAGATGGAAATGTTGATGTAGTTCACATTATGCTACTCAATTGAAATTTACAGCTTTCCCACTTTTGCAGAAGTGAGTTTCTTTGGTAGCTTTGGCTCACTTGATTTGTTGATACAGAGGTGAAGTTGCACTCAGCTCAGTATTTGATAATGTCATGCTTTTTTTTATTGTTTAGCCTGTCGATAGTAATCTTGGCTACTCTATTTACAGAGCTTTGGATTTCTTTGTTTTTCATTACAAAATTATCGACAGCAATGTTGTAATTATAGTGATTAATTTTCAAACATGATTAGTGGTGGAGTAGAATTCATAAAGATTTATCAGTGCTGTTAAAAATACTAGATTGGAAACTGGATTTTGATTTTATTTCAATAAATCACAGTATTAATTGTACTTCAATAAATCATTTTCTATAAAAAAGTGTTATGACATAATTTGATACATATTTATTAATTTTTCAATATTTCATGTAAATACATAACTGCTGACTTATGCATTTCTTCAGTGAGAGACACTGTATCATTGAATGACAACATCTGCTACTATTGGGATACAAATGCTATTACCAGTTTAATATGTCATTTGTAAATGATGATCTCAGAAGAGAAGAACCAGAAAGGAAATCATATCATCATAAAAATTCACATCTTTATGGAATTGCACAAGGGAATTCATATGTACATCTGACGTTCAGTTGGCTTAAAGTGTAGAAAGATAATTGAACCACAGCATGCAGATATAATTTAAAGGCATACTTTTGGTCCAATGTTCAAATACCATTTTCATTTTGCACCATTGTTTATAGCTTAAATTCAAAATCTATGATTATTTGGAAAGCAGAGAAGTAAATGAATAAATTAAATACTTCTACACAGAAGTATTTCTCCCACAGTCCAAAAATGTGCAGGTGAGGTGAATTGGCCATGCTAAATTGCCTGTAGTGTTAGGTGAAGGGGTAAATGTAGGGGAATGGGTCTGGGTGGGTTGTGCTTCAGCGGGTCGATGTGGACTTGTTGGGCCGAAGGGCCTGTTTCCACACTGTAAGTAATGTAATGATGTCACCACTAATGATGTCCAAAATGTGTTCTAATTAATAAAGTACTTTTGAATCAGTTAATGCTGTAGTGTAGATATCAAATGGGTCATTTCAGTCATGATCGAGAGTCGAAAAGTGTGGTGCCAGAAAGGCACAGCAGGTCAGGCAGCCTCCAAAGTGCAGGAGAGTTGATGTTTTGGGCATAAGCCATGCATCAGAGTGATTCACTCCTGATGAAGGGCTTATGCCTGAAACATAGACTTTCCTACTCCTCCGATGCTGCCTGACTTGCTGTGCTTTTTCAGCAACACACTTTTTGACTCTGACACTCCAGCATCTGCAGACCTCATTTTGTTTTCATTTTGGTCATGATGTTGTGGATGCCTGAATGTCCAGTATGAATGTCACCAGGGTTTGTCGTGGTCACTTGAATCCAAATACATGGTGGTGCGTTCACAAATGTGATTAATGCAGATCTGCCACCATATCATAAGGCTTGGCGGTCTCTGCAGTTGAAATGTCTGCATCAATGATGCCTGTACAGGACTTGACACTATGTTTAAGGACAGCTGGCTCTGTGTTCAAGTGGAAAATCAACTTACAGATGTTTTGAAAAACCTCTATACTTACAATTTCCAATGTTTGAATCACTATTGCTCCAGCATAGAAAAAGAACTTCCAAAGCTCAGGGAGAAGATCCCTCCATCATAAAGATCATTTTAGGCATTAACAGGTTCAACTGAGGTCATAGATGTTACAGTACAACCTAGCCTATCCAATCCAATATTTAAGGATGCAGAAGATTATGGTGAATTTTGCTTGTGGTGCCTCTGCACCTCAATTGTATATGACCCTTCAAATTTTAAGACACAATGCTTCTGGTTTATGAACTTCATGCCTGAGACTCCCCTAGAGACTGAGCTCAACAAGAACACAAGAAAACTCAAGATTGGTTGAGTGATTTGGTCTCTTCAAAGTCTAAGGAATCCTCTCTTGAGTCAAGGAAGACATGTACAAATAGCCCCAACTTTCATTTGGTTGGTTAATGAAGATGAAAGAGACAAGTATGAGTTTCAATAAATCAATAATCTATGTCAACTGACATTTAGGTTATTTGCAGGTGACCAATCAAACTTATCAATGAGCTTTCTGGCATGAAATGAGAGTTTCTCATTTTGTTATCTTCACATAGTTGTGTTAGTCATTTACAGTTTTGCCATTGCCCCCATGCACTGACTTCCACATAACTCCCTGTTTCCATCTGGCATCCTGTCTTCTCCACAAAATTTAGCCTGTTGGTTGGGATTTAGGGGATTCTAAGCAGTACTAGCTGAGGGACTCAGAGTTGCAATGCTGTTAAAAGGAGGGGATGATCACAATATCTCAAGTCAACACAAGCTATTTAAATTGTACTATGGAAAAAAATACAGATTGTAAAAGTCGACAACAGGTTCTCCAAATCTACCAAATGACAGTTTCATTTCGAAGTGAACAAGTGCCTTCAACATAACATTTTTAAAGTTAATAGTGAATGTTCTGAAATTATTTTTCTCTCAATTGCTGTACATTTGCTGTTAGAACAAATACATAATTGACAGTATTTATTATCTGGTCAGGCAGCATCTAGGGAACAGGAGAATCGACGTTTCGGGCATGTTCCCTAGATGCTGCCTGACCTGCTGCGTTTTTCCAGCAACACATTTCCATCTCTGATCTCCAGCATCTGCAGACCTCACTTTCTCCTCAAGTATTTATTATCTGAAGAATCTTAGATTGTACTTCATTTGAGAGGCTCTGTATTTGTACAAGTGATGGTCATGTTAACCTTTTTATTGCTACATGATAACAAGTTCTTCACAGTAGTTTCTTTAGTAGAAATCAGATTCCGAGATTTAAATTTTATTCAAGCTCAAAATGCAGCTCTTATCCTTGAAAATGTTATTAATTTGTGCCAAAAAATATATATAAGTTTTCATAAAATTGAGTTAAAGAAGCCAGACTGATTGTAACATTTTAAAATTGGAAGCTTAAGTAAGTAACAATTTTGGGTGAGTCTAAGAGTTTAGAGTCTGAGAAATGATCACAATTAGATTTAAAAGCAGACCATGCAGGAGTATGAACTATCAATCAGTTTATCCATTCACTTCACTTTAATAGAAAACTTTGGTTTCAGTTGGTCTGTATCTTTCTTTAGAAAAATATTTTTGATAACAATCAACAGAAATAATATTTCAGTGAGAGTGTGATCCATATGAGGAACTCATACCATGGGGAGATGGTAGCAAAAGTTAAAATTGATTTGTTCAAATACAAATCACACAAATTAAGACTTGGAGATAGCATATCTCACAATTTTGAGGTTTATAGGATTGCTACGTTTTCGAGCGATGCCTTAAATTTCAACCACAATCAAGGGATTAACGTGACTTATTCTGAGGTTTGTTTGAGAATAAGACTTGGGAGGTTAAAGATCAGAATGTCCTACTGGGGTGATAATGTAAAATGTTCATGGCTAGAGATATTGGCAACAGTCTCTGCATTCACATTAAAACTGTACAGCATAGCTACAAGCCCTTTGGCACACCATGTCTGAAATGTGTATATTGAGTATCCAAATTCCCAGAAAGGTGTTGAAAGTATTATGTTGTAAACAGTCATGTCATAAACTATCCATTTATTTCTAAAATTAAAGATACGTGGACTCTCAGGAATTGCTAGTCACCATTTCTACCTAGATACGAATGCATGTGACTCATGTTGCCATGTGGAAGAATGCAGAGGAAGCCATTTTTGGGATCTGGCTATAAATTTCTCTACAAATCAAGGAAGGTCACAGACTGATGGCAGTTGATTGTGTGTGATCATCAGACTCAGGACTCTACTTGGCTTTACAAATTCCTAAAGCTAGATGTGGGAGAGTGATGATCTCCAAACTAAAAGATGCATCCCATAAAATGTCAGGATTTTAGGAGATTTAAACAAAGTTGAAAAATGTCGTGCTGGAAAAACACAGCAGGCCAGGCAGCAACTGAGGAGCAGGAGAATCGACATTTTGGGCATAAGTCCTTCTTCAGGAATGTCGCGGCGGCAGATGGATATGAAGAGATCGAGGGCGGGTAAGAGGCCAGAATGGGGTGTCCAGGTGGATGGCGTGTGTTGGAGGCAGGAGAAGGGGTCATCAGAGGGTGGGCGAGAATCCTGGTTGAAGAAGTAGGCGTGGAGGCGAAGGCGGCAGAAGAAATGCTCGATGCCTAGCCACGTGTCGATCTCATTGATCCGGGAGCGTAAAAGGGCTGAAGAAGGGCTTATGCCCGAAACGTCGATTCTCCTGCTCCTCGGATGCTGCCTGACCTGCTGTGTTTTTCCAGCACGACATTTTTCAACTCTGGTACTCCAGCATCAGCAGTCCTCACTTTCTCCTAGGAGATTTTAAACAGGTATGGCAAGAGGGAAAGGATCTTCAGGGAAGTGTAAATTGCTGTTGTAGGGTTTAAAATGCTCCCCAAAAACTAATGAAAGCATGCAGGAATGTTCACTAGAAGTTACAATTCATTTAAGTGGAAACTTGCGAGCCCAATAGGAAATATGAGGATTTTGAACTTTTTACAATGAAGGACTCCAGTTTGATGTGTAATAAGTATTAAAGGAGAATGTTGCTTTCTTTATTTTAAAGTATAAGGTGCCGACTCTCGTAATGTTTAGTAAATACTGCTTTCAGTTGTTTGCAACAGTAAAGTTATAAAAATTTTGAAATTGTGTTGTGTCATCTTTTTCAGTAGTTAACTAGAAGATTGAATTTCTTTTTCAACATTCAGTCTCGATCAGGATAGTAACAAACAAATGAATATTTTGACAATTGACATATGATAACTGTTGTGTGGTTGAGAAGGAAAATGTGACCATTAGTTCACAAAGCTCTTTACCACTGGGATTTGCTCATGTTGAGACTCATTCAGAGATTCATTGCTATGATTTGACAATAACTTCATCATCATCATCAAGGGGTATGGGGAGCAAGTGGGAATAAGTCATTGAGATAGAGGACTGGCCACAATCATATTGAATGGCAGAGCAGGTTCAAAGGGATGAATGACCTACCCCTGCTCCTAGTTTCTATATTTCTATGTATTATGCAGATACTAGGATGGCAGAAAGTTAAAAAGATACAGCTTGATCTTTCTCTTCACAAAATTCCCATCTTCCTACTATTGCCTGTTTGTTCTGATAAACCAAAGAACTGTGTAAACCAGTGTTTCTTCTGTCAGCCAATTTAAAATCCCCAAAGTAGAGAATTGGTTGAAGTAATTTGAGACGTAAGAATTTCCATTACCAGATTGTTCAACTGCGAAGCATGATGCTCATAATAATTACTATCAGTCTGATAATTCAGCAAGAATGGAGGAGTCAAAAGATGTGGTGGGGTTGAGTTTGTGCTGGGTGTTATCAGTATTCAAATGAAAGCTCATGCTGATTTAGAATGATGTTGCTAATGGACAGGATGCGACTGAGAAGTGGAAGAGGACCAAGAATAGACCTGCAGAGAGCACTAATAGTATTAATGCAGAAGTAGAAAATGGAACTGTTTGAAGTGATAGTCTGGCTCTGATTAGATAGATAGGAAGAAAATCTGGCAAGTGCAGTCCCAAACAGTTGGATGACAGTGGAAAGATACTGGAGATGTATGTTGTGGCTAATCGTGTCAAAGGCTGCACACCATTTGAGATGGACTATATGGGAAACTGCTTTTATTACTGCTGCATATGATGCTATTTGTGATTTTGATGTATGATTTTGAAGCAAGGGTCGAAAACCAATTGGAGGATTAGCTCTTCCTTTGTCTGGCTCTGATTGTGGTGTTACGTGCATACCTGAGATTTCATAATCAATGATGTTGCATCATGCTGCTACATTTCCATGTTAGCTCTTTCTACATCATCCTCATTCTTTTCTTTCTGACCATTTTAATGCATTAACACATACATTGTTTCAGCACATCCAAAATGTTATGTTCAATTTATAAAGCACTCAATTTGAAATTACAGCCAAGGTAAGGTGCCTAAGCTTAAAGATGCATCTGAGATATGAAGATATTAATGGTGCAATGCAGAAAGGAAATAACAACATTTGGGAGAACAAGTACTGCAACCTCCAGTGATTAAGATAAAATGAACAAGAAGATTTTAATAAATGAAACATGTTGTACAAATAGATTATAAGATAGCATAAAAGCAACCTTTTGAATGGAGACCAACAAAGGTGCAGCTGAAACTTAGAAGCATTAAAGCAAGCATGTTAGAGAAGATTTGTAACAACAGAACCTACCGTAGAGACAGGTACAAAGAAAGATGCAGACAGAGCCAAAGGAAAGAGTCACAAAAAGATTAGAGCTCTGAATATCCATGTGCACAATGGTTTCCAAGTTTTCTTTCTACTTGACTTAATTTGATGACCAATTTAATTATCCATTTGTAAGCCTTTTTGCATAGCCTGCAGATTGAATCATAATAACCTTCTTCACAGAACAGTGGACAGGGAAAAGAAACTGCTGAGTATCTGTCCTAAAAATCACCTCGTCTATGAATTGTCACTTTATTCTGTTCTACAAATGTTGATTGAAATATGATAGGCTTGAGTTGACAAGTGGCAAGTAACCATTTGTGCCAGGCCATGACCATCTCAATGAAGAGAGAATCTAACTGTTAGTGGAATTACCATCACTGAGTCCCCTACCATTAATATTATGAGGGATACTATTCATTAGAAACTGAACTGAACGGGGCACATACATACTTTGGCTGCAAGAACAGGTCAGAATCTAAGAATCCTGCAGAGAGTAACTCACATCCTGACTACCCAAAGCCTGTCTACTGCCACAAGGCAGAAGTCAGGATGGAAAACTTGCTATTTTCCTGGATTGATACACCTCCGATAACACTTAAGAAGCTTGACATCATCCGGGATAAAGCAGTCCACTTGATTTGCACAGCATCCATAAATGTTCATTTCCATTAGTGACAATGCTCAGATGTATACAATCTACAATTTGCACTGTAGAAATTCACCAAAGCCTCTCCAGGCAGCATGTTACAAACTTATAACCGTTACCTTCTAAAGGGACAAGTGCAACAGATGTATGGGAACACCACCACCTGTAAATTCCTCTCTTCGCCACTCGCCATGCTGAGTTGGAAATATATCACTAGTCCTTCAGTTTCGCTGACTTAAAATCTTGTAACTCACTCCCTAACAACATTCTAAGTGTACCTACACAAAATTGATTGCAGCCATTTATGAACACAACTCACCACCTTCTTAAGGGCAATGAGCAATTGGACAATAAATGTTTGCCCAGTCAGTGAATGATTGAAAAAAAAAATAAAGTTATCATGCAGGATGCTTTGATTTATCTGGGATTGTGCGTCAGAGTTTTCGGAAATATTGTACAAAATCTGTACATTTTAAAATGATAGTGTTTTTGGAGTGTCTTTTTTTTCGACTTGGAAAATTTTAATTGAACATCTGCTCGAATACTTAACAAAAAAGTAAATAAACTCTACTACACAACACATGCGTGGTCAGACTAGTTTTAGAGTATTGTGTTTAGTTTTGAGAAAAGATGTGAAAGCACTGAAGAGATTTCAAAAATGATATACTAGGATGATACCAGGAAAGAAGAATTTTAGATACAAGGAAAGATCAGAGAGACTGGGCTTATTCTTCTTGAAGCAGAGAGGGTTAATAGGTTATTGAGGTGTTCAAAATTATGAACAAGGGAAAGAATGATATTCTGTTTTCACTTATTAGTATGTCAATAATGAGGGGTCACAATTTCAAATCGAGAGTGTGGTGCTGGAAAGCACAGCAGGTCAGGCAGCATCCGAGTAACATGAAAATCATCGATTTTCAGCACCACACTTTCGACTCTAATCTCCAGCAACTGAAGTCTTCACTTTCACCTGGTCACAATTTCATGCCTGCCAGCAAGAGAGCTAAGAGTGAGATGAGGAGAAATTTCTTTACTCAGAGAGTTGTTAGTATTTGGAATGCACTGCCTGGGAGAGAGTAATAGAGGTCGATTCTGTTGGGCGTTTCAAACAACAGCGAGATACATATTTTAAAGCAATAAGGTTAGAGGGGAGCAGAGATTGGGCTGGAGAGTCACACTAGTTAGGTAGCCCTTTGGGGAGTTGAAACAGAAAAGATGGGTTGAATGGCCTCCTTCTGTATTGTAAAATTCTATGGTTCTACCATAGCAGGATCTTGATACAGAGGGGTTGCTAAAAAGTTGGAAGCAAATCTGCCTGCCTACTTTTTCCTAGTTTTCACTGCATTGTTCAAACAATCACTGCGGGCATTGCAGGCAGGTACCATCAGATGCAGCAATGTTGTCAGTCATGATGGTAAGTCTGGGGTTTCACTGGAGTTGGGCTGACAAGGCCGTGAGAGTCGAATAATTGGCTGGGTTTGGCAAGACAGAGGGAGGGGGAAACCCACAAGGGGATAGTTTCCCTCGAGGATGCACTGCTTGAAACAATTCCTCAGTCTGCACATAGATTACCACAGCTCAAATGGCGTGGTCAGCTGCTGACATAAATCAAATAACTGCAAAGGTGGAAAGATGACCTTGAGAGGCCTTAGATTCATAGAGTTATAGAGATCAACTACACAGTAAAAGGTCCTTTGGAGTATCATGTCCGTGCCAGTCAAAAATAATGACCGAACTTCCTAATCCTGTTTTCTAGCCCTTAGACCCTATGCCTTGGCGGCGCAAGTGCACATCTAAATACTACTTAAAGGTTTTAAGATTTCTGCATCTACCATCCTTACAGGCAATGAGCTTCAGATTACCATCATCTTCTGGACAAAAATGATTTTCCTCAGATTTCCTCTAAACCTTCTGCCCCGACCTTAAGTCTATGTCCCTCCATCCCTCCACTGGTCATTGATCCCTCCATCCAGGGGAAAGATTCCTTCCTGTCTACCTATCTATCACCCTATCTATCACCCTCAAAATTTTATATATCTCAATCTCTCTTCATAACTGAACTCACTCGCCCAGGCACCATCCTGGTAAACCTCCTCAGCAGCCTCTTCAGTGCCATCATTTCTCCCTGATAACATGGATTACAGAAGTACACACAATACTCTAATTGCGCCTTAACCATGTTTGTACAGTTCCAGTGTAATCTTATTACTCTTAAACTCTATGCCTTACGTAATAGAGGTAAGGATACATTATGGCTTATTTATCCCTCTGCAGATACTTTAAGGGACCAGCGTACATGCTCACAGAGTTCTCTCCGATCCTCAGTGATTCCCAAAGTCCTACCATTCATCATGTATCTCTTGCCTTGTTTGTCTTGCCCAATCACATTTATCCTGACTGAATTTTATTTGCACTTATGTGGCCAGCCCATCTGCATCCTCTTGTCATCTAAGGCTCTCGTCCTCACTATTTAGCACCCCACCAATTTTTGTGTCATCTGTGAACTTACTGATCAACCCTCCACCATTCAAGTTGAAATCACTTATATGGACCTCTTAATTCTTGATTTAAGGGCTTCAGTTTGCAATAGGGCAGACAAATACCAGCAGAGGAGTTCAGATGGCAGGATCTGTGCTATTGTTATGGCACCCAATTTTACAGAACTCACACTTGTCAGCCCACTGCAGGCAGAATGGGGGAAGAGGGGGTCTTTAAAATCCATCTAATTAAAACTTTCCCAAAATGCAGTGGAAAGTACCAGGGATGCACAAAAAAAACAGACATAAAGGTGGAAAATGCTCAGTAGCAATGAAAATTTAGGAAGAATGACCAATTTTCAAGTCCTTGTGCAAGGGTATGAACAAATCAGACTCTTTAAGTTATCCTGTGTGCACAGCTTTCCTAGAAAGGTGAAAAGGGCCTATGCACTGGGAAGGATCTAGTAACTCCCTTTTGAGCAGATGACTATAGGGGTTCAAGAAGACTACTCCCTTAACCTTCATAAGGGCAGCTGAGGTTGGCAATAAATGCAGATCTTGACAGTGATATCCACATCCCCTAAAAGATTTTTTAAAAGAGAAATTCAATTGTTTAGACATGTAAGGCCGAGCCTTAAAGGGATCTGAACAACTTGGGCACTAGGGGCAGAATCATGTGAGAAGTCTGATGAGGCTCATTGCAGTTGTTAGGAATAACTTACGCATTCTTTTAAACATTTCCCAAATGCCACAGTGAGTTTCTTGCTTGACAGACAAGGGGGAGTTTTAGGTTAGATTCCCTACAGGCCCTTCAGCCCAACAAGTTGACACTGGCCCTCTGAAGACTAACCCATCCAGACCCATTCCCCTACCCTATATTTACCCCTGACTAATGCACCTAACACTATGAGCAATTTATCATGGCCAATTCACCTTAACTGCACATCTTTAGATTGTGGGAGGAAACCGGACCACCCAGAGGAAACTCACGCAGACACGGGGAGAATGTGCAAACTCCACACGGACAGTTACCCGAGGCAGGAATTGAACCTGGGTCCCTGGTGCTGTGAGGCAGCAGTGGTAACCACTGAGCCACCATGCCACCTGCTGTTGATTGTTAAATGACTTACTGATGGTCCAACTCGACTCATTGATATTCAGCTTTCTAACTTACTAAACTCACAAAACAAGCTAGATGTCGAGAAACATTAACGTGGAAACCAAAGCAGGTATTTGGTGGATTCAGCTTTATGCTTGATCTGAATGATTCCTTTTTGGACAATTAAATACCAACATCTCAGGGCGTGCTCTATGGGCGTCTGTCCTATGCGCCCATCTCCATGGACATTGGCATCCCATATCTGCCTGCCTTGACCAGCTCTCATGATATTCACGTACAGGACACTTCAGCGTTTGTCCCTTAAATTGCGTGGACAACTATCATCGCAATGCTGCGCCAGGATTCTGTGCACGCAGGGTCACATTTCCAACTCTTGGACAACAAGCTGCATCTTCAGATTCTTTGCTTGCTATTCTAATGCACTCTAACTCTGAGCTTACCTGGATGCTTAGAGCATCCCTGCCTTGCATTACCTTGCCTTGCTTTTCTTGCTTTGCCTTCTCAACCAGAGACACAAGGGTCACGTTACTTCTGTCTTGCCTTGCTCTTTTGTGCAGCCACAAAGTCAGGAAGCTTTGGCATTGTTGTCAGCTGGTTTCAGTTAAGGGGGATAGCCATTGCTCAGGAGGATGCCAACATAGGAAGTCAAGAACAGTCTCTGATACTAGTGGGTTTGAACATGGCCAGTCAGTCACTCAGGGAGGTCCAAACCAGGATCCTCTCCGCACAGGAAGTGATCAACTGAATGTTAATGCTTCCTGCCCTAATTGTGTGTTGTCTTCCTCCTGGACTGAGAGAGAGAGAGAGAGAGATTCTATGGGAGATGAATGTATGTGGCACAGCTGTTAATTTTGATGCAGATGGAAATGTTCCCTGATTGAATGAATAGGTAGACCTAAGGGAAGGCAGTGTTCCTGGCATTGGGGGTAGGTGACAGTGGAGTGAGGGAACGTTTTGCATGAAGGCATTTATGAGAGTGACAGAAAATGATTCTTGGTAGGAGGTAGGTTCAGTAGCAGAGATGGACTGAGTGAGAGATATTATGGCAAAGGTTTGTTGTACATTCCTCCATACAGTTGAGACTGCACTGACCCAGGTGACTACCTCAGAGCATACTGGCATGACCTGATGTTTTGGCCTTCATTGCTGGTCCTGGGTGAAGAGGAAATTTTGACTCTGCACCACCCCATCCAGCCAGAACCTCTACATTCATGCCCACACTATTGACCGCAGTGTCCTGGGAGATGTTATTGACTGCACAGACCAGCTCCAGACTGACAATGTTTGGTTTTTGAAGATGGCATGTGGGAAGGGATACCAGTCAGTTGCAGGATATCTGCTGAGTGGCAAATTGTTCTCAGATTGATACTAGGTGTGATGTGGCTGGAATTGGACATGAGGGATGCCATTGGGGCAGGCAAGGTACTAGGTGAGAGAAGTTTGATGGGATCCATGAGAGAACTCACTTGGCTTCACAAAAAAACTCCACTCCAAAAATCTAAACACAACTCCGATTTAACCATCAACATGTAAGACTCAGCCCATAGCAAAGAGAGAAATTGTCAAAAGGGAGGATAATGCAAGTCACAGGACAAAAGAAGAAAGAAAAGATGAAGCAAAAATAGAAAATGCTGGAAAAGCTCAGCAAGTCTGGCAACATCTGTGGAGAAAAATCAGAGTTAATGTTTCATGTCAAGTGACCCATCCGCAAATTCTTTCGGTTTTGTTTAAAGGAAAGATGGAAACGATGGAGGAGTAATGGGATAGCAGAATTAGCACTAGTTGCAGCCACACAAAAGAACGAGTCATGAACTGAAATGATTGAACTCGGTTTTGATTCTGAAGTACTGGTTAAAATATTGAATTGAAATTAATGGCATTCTATGAGCTGACATTGTCCCAATGATATGTAGGTGGTCAAGGGCAGAGATGTCAAGCGAGTGGGAGTGAGATGATTAATACTAGGACAATTGTTAATTCTAAATCTGAGACTGCTCGATTTTTTTCAAAGCAAAAGGATTTGGTGTTAAGGTGAGTATTTCAGTTAGGCCACAAATCATCTGTGATCTTATTGAATGAACAGGTTTTATTGAACAAGTTTGAGGAGTTACACAATCTACTCATGTTTATATGCTCCTGTGAAGCTGACACAATACGACCAAATTCAAATAAACTGGTGATTTGTCTTATGTATTATTTGTTGACTAAATATAAATTGCTTGCTGTAATTGCTGACCTTCAGAAGTATTTTGTTACTTGCAAAGCATTTTAGGAGGCCTTGAAATTAAAACAAGATAAATTTCTTGCGGTTCATCCAGTTACTACGCTCCGTAAACTTCAGCTCATTCAAAATTCTGCAGCTCATTGCCTATCTTGTTGCAACTCTCAGTGCATCAAAATTCTTGTCCTGATAATCTTAAATCATTCCATAACCCTCTTTGTTTCTACCTTTAGATTTCCTCCAGCTCAGTCTTTTCTGTAGCCCTCTTCCCTCTCCCCAACATTTCTCAGCATGGCTGCTATTTCCAAAATCCTGCAGCTTTTTATCTCTCTCTTTTCATCCAAGACCCTCCTTAAAAATTATTTCTTTGACAAGGCTAACCTCCCTCTTTTTTTGCTTAATTTATATTTTCAGTGGGCCTTTAATCAAATTTGTTATAGAAATTGATGTTGCTTTTATTTTCTTTCTTTCAATGGAAACATTCATTTTTTTTTTGGAAAGTTTAATCCTTGAAAGTAATTCCAGATATTGGAAGAAACTCATTTGTAGTGATTCCTCACATACTGACAAAGCCTTAAGCAACAGAAATATTTACCGTAATACTGTCTTTTGCTGGGAAATGACCTTAAGTCTGCATAGTGTCACTTTCACAAGCAAATGTCTCTCCTATAATCTTCAGTCTCACATGAAATTTGGTGATTTTGTACTTTTCTTCCAGATGTGAGATCAAAGTCCAGATGAAATAACCTACCAGCATGAATTCCCTTTAACATTTTAAAAGCCTGTATTTTACAATCTCTCTACCTTGCTTTTGTTAAATAAAACTTGTTCAGATCTCTGAGGCTTTATGGGTTGAATTCTCAGTTCCCTTTTGTCTTGATCAATGACCAAAAAATACAAAATGAGGATTGAGAAAATTGCATAAAATATTATAAATACGATTTTACTGATGAATTCCATAGAACTAAATTAACATGCCTCAATCTGTAATTAAATGCCGCGGGGTCCATTTCCATACTTAATTAAATAGATTCACATTGAATTGGTTGTCTTTAGTAATCAGAAATTATATCGAAATAGCCTTTTTTGTTTTCATTTTTCTTAACAGAATCTCATTTGAAATGCATTCATTTCAAGATATTATCTTCAGTATGTTCTTTTATTGCCCTCCAATGGCCATTATTTCCAATTTAGTTAATTTAATCAACTTATTCAGATCTATTAGAATCTGATCCATCTCTCTAGCACATCTGGACACCACTAAACTTTGGACAAATACCAGCAATTTATGAATAGCAATAACAAAAGGGAACCAGGGACATATTTCCTGGTGAATTTTCATTGATCACTGTCTAGAAACTAAGAGATTTTCATTTATCGTAATTTGCTTGCCTATTAATTTTCAATTGAATCATTTAATTTTCGATTAATTTTGTGAGTTTTTAGACAAATTTTGAAAGTTTAAATAGAATCATATTGATTGGATAATCCTCAAACCTGAATTCAACATGGTAAATTATTAATTAAATTGCTCAAAAGAACTGCAAACGATTTATGAGGCAGACACTTTTGCTTCCAAATGCATCTGACTAATTGTCATTATGGTTTGTGTGCACATTAGATAAGTGACAATTGTTCCCACTGCATTAAATAATTGGAGGCATTTCTACTTAATACAGATGGTAGTTTAACTGATCCTACAATTGCCAAAACAAAAATCATTCTCCTCTAACTGTCAAATATATATATATATAGAAATATATATATATATGTGTATATATATATATATTTGATGGAGCATTAACGTATGATATACATAGAGTCATAGAGATGTACAGCATGGAAACAGACCCATCGGTCCATCCCATCTATGCCGATCAGATATCCCAACCCAATCTAGTCCCACCTGCCAGCACCCGACCCATATCCCTCCAAACCCTTCCTATTCATCTACCCATCCAAATGCCTCTTAAATTTTGCAATTGTACCAGCTTCCACCACTTCCACTGGCAGCTCATTCCATACACATACCACCCTCTGCATGAAAAAGTTGGCCCTTAGGTCTCTTTTACATCTTTCCCCTCTCACCCTAAACCTATGCCCTCTAGTTCTGGACTCCCCACCCCAAAGAAAAGACTTTGTCTATTTATCTTATCCATGCCCCTCATAATTTTGTAAACCTGTATAAGGTCATCCCTCAGCCTCCGATGCTCCAGTGAAAACAGCCCCAGCCTGTTTAGCTTCTCTCAATAGCTCAAATCCTCCAACCCTGGCAACATCCTTGTAAATCTTTGCTGAACCCTTTCAAGTTTCACTACATCTTTCCGAACTGAAGGAGACCAGAATTGCACGCAATATTCCAACAGTGGCCTAACCAATGCCCTGTACAGCTGCAACATGACATCCCAACTCCTGTACTCAATACTCTGACCAATAAAGCAAAGCATACCAAACGTCTTCTTCACTATCCTATCCACCTGCGTCTGAACTTTCAAGGAGCTATGAACCTGCACTCCAAGGTCTCTTTGTTCAGCAACACTCACTAGGACCTTACCATTAAGTGTATAAGTCCTGCGAAGATTTGCTTTCCCAAAATGCAGCACTTTGCATTTATCTGAATTAAACTCCATCTGCCACTTCTCAGCCCATTGGGCCATCTGGTCAAGATCCTGTTCTAATCTGAGGTAACCCTCTTTGCTGCCCACTACACCTCCAATTTTGGTGTCATCGGCAAACTTACTAACTGTACCTGTTATGCTCGCATCCAAATCATTTATGTAAATGATAAAAAGTAGAGAACCCAGCACCAATCCTTCTGGATCTCCACTGGTCACAGGCCTCCAGTCTGAAAAACAACCCTCCACCACCACCCTCTGTCTTCTACCTTTGAGTCAGTTCTATATCCAAATGGCTAGATCCCCCTGTATTCCATGAGATCTATCCTTGCTCATCACTCTCCCATGAGGAACCTTGTCGAACGCCTTATTGAAGTCCACATAGATCACATCTACCGCTCTGCCCTCATCAATTCTCTTTGTTACTTCTTCAAAAAACTCAGTCTAGTTTGTGAGACATGATTTCCCACGCACAGAGCCATGTTGACTATCCCTAATCAGTCCTTGCCTTTCCAAATATATCCTGTCCCTCAGGATTCCCTCCATCAACCTGCCCACCACCAAGGTCAGGCTCACCGGTCTATAGTTCCCTGGTTTGTCTTTACCATCCTTCTTAAACAGTGGCACCACGTTTGCCAACCTCCAGTCTTCCGGCACCTCACCTGTAACTATCGATGATACAAATATCTCAGCAAGAGACCCAGCAATCACTTCTCTAGCCTCCCACAGAGTTCTCGGGTACACCTGATCAGGTCCTGGGGATTTATTCACCTTTACCTGTTTCAAGACATCCAGCACTTCCTCCTCTGTAATATGGACATTTTGTGAGATGTCACCATGTATTTCCCTACAGTCTATATCTTCCATATCCTTTTCCACAGTAAATACTGATGAAAAATATTCATTTAGTATCTCCCCCACTTTCTATGGCTCCACACAAAGGCCGCCTTGCTGATCTTTGAGGGGCCCTATTCTCTCCGTGGTTACCCTTTTGTCCTTAATATATTTGTGAAAACCCTTTGGATTCTCTTTAATTCTATTTGCCAAAACTATCTCATGTCCCCTTTTTGCCTTCCTGATTTCCCTCTTAAGTATACTCCTACTTCCATTAAAATTTTCTGAGGATTCACTCGATCTATCCTGTCCAAACCTGACATATGCTTCCTTCTTTTTCTTAACCAAACCCTCAATTTCTTTCGTCATCCAGCATTCCCTATACATATCAGCCTTTCCTTTCACCCTGACAGGAATATACTTTCTCTGAATTCTTGTTATCTCATTTTGAAGGCTTCCCATTTTCCAGCCATCCCTTTACCTGCGAACATCTCCCTCCAATCAGCTTTCAAATGTTCTTGCTTAACACCATCAAAATTGGCCTTTCTCCAATTTAGAACTTCAACTTTTAGATCTGGTCTATCCTTTTCCATCATTATTTTAAAATGAATAGAATTATGGTTGCTGGCCCCAAAGTGCTCCCGCACTGACACCTCAGTTACCTGCCCTGCCTTATTTCCCAAGAGTAGGTCAAGTTTTGCACCTTCTCTAGAAAGGTACATCCACATACTGAATCAGAAAATTGTCTTGTACGCACTTAAGAAATTCCTCTCTGTCTAAACCTTTAACACTATGGCAGTCCCAGTCTATGTTTGGAAAGTTAAAATCCCCGGTTGAAGAACAGCATGTTATATTTTCCCCTTCCTTTTTTTGAGAACATATCTTTGCAGGTCTACCAGTACTGTAGTGTGCTAATTTGTTTTATAATCTATACCTATTATGGTATTGACTACCAGTTCCAGAAGTAGCTGTCATGTACAGTTGTCATGGAGGCCTGTGGAGCTGAGAGGAAAGTTTGAGGGCACACTGGCACAAATTTTCCTTTCTATGAGGCAATTCTTCTCACAAACTGTGAAGGGCAATTGTTGAGAGACATCACTTCACCTGGTTCACAGCTGTAGTTTAAATATGGCACGAATTTCAGGTTGCCCAGAAGGGCCCAGCAGTGGCAAGTTAGTGCTGAGTGCATGATAGTTGAAGCAAGGCACCATAGAGGCCTGATACATAGGTAATGAGGCTAGTTTTGGAGAATTGCATGAGATAATCCACTCGAGCTCATGGCGTGAAACTTTCCATAAAACTCCCCTCAAATTGTCACTCAGCCAATTTTTGTTAATATTTAGACACATGTATCCAATGTGTCATTTTAATCTCTGTGATGACATGGCAAGAGGAATGCACTGATAATTAAGCTTCACTACTCCACCAGTCACACCATTAATAAAGTACGTTGATTCAATTATCAAAATAGCAATGTTTTTTTTCTTTGTACTCCTATTCTGAATAAAAGACATATACTACAGGCTTCAGTAATGAATTCAAAATGATCTGTTTATTATAAAGCAGGATGTGTTTCTTAAACAAGATAAAACATTGATTGTAATCTAAACTGCAATCTGGGATTAAATCACAAACAAAGACTTTCTCACACAATGCAGAAGAAAATGTTTCCTGCAGAGAGAAAACAGAGATAATGAAGATCTGAAATAAAGATAGAAATTGCTGGAGAAATTCAATAGTTCTGGCAGCATTTGTGAAGTGAAAACAGATTGAATGTTTTGAATTCAGCCTGACTTTTCTTCAATTCTAAAGAAGAATCATGTTTAACTCGAAATGCTAACAATTTCTCTCTCCACACTTGCTGCCACACATGCTCAGTTTGTTCGTATTTTATATGTTTATTTCAGGAATTGAAAAGCCACTTCCGACTCTATTGGAGTAAGTTTGAACATTTTTATGTGTATGAGCCTGGAGTTAAGCATCAGTGTGCTGCAAAGATCACAGTTGAAAAACTATCTCGCATTCATATTAGGTTACAGACAAAGAGACTTTCTAACTCTGCATGCTGGAGCTCAGCTAGCTCACGGCGAAACAAAAGGAAACAGGACAACAAAATTACTTTCTCTTACCATGAATGTTTGAATTCAATATTGGTCAAAATGAATCAGAATTACAGAATCTTAATGAATCTGCAAAACTGAGGGCCGTGTATCTGACTGTTCAGCCAACAATGTCAATGGTCATGGTAAACTCCACAGTGGAAAACACAACATTCAAATGGTCACTCATCACAATTAAGGTAGCGATCCATATATCTAAGTTTTTTAAACCTTTAATCTTTTTGGACTCATCTCCTAATTCTGATCTGTGTATATTCCAAAGAAAGTTCCCTGTCTCGCAACATCAGCTCTGCTTGGTCTCTGCAAATGCTGCCAGACCTGCTGAGTATCTCTTGCAATTTCTCTTTTTGTTCCCTGCAGAGATTTTTTTTAAAGAGGGAAAACAACCCCGGTTGGCCAAGACTTGAAGAACAATGGTTTAAATGTGATGACTTCTTAGAATCCACTGTGTTTCCTGTTGATTAAATCAATTGCTGACTGTTGGAGACTGACAGGTTTACTAGGTTTACCAGACCTCTACCTGGAATGAGTGGACTGCCTTGTGAGGATAGATTAGACAGCCTAGGCCTGTATCTGTCTAGGTCCAGCAGAGTTATAAGGTTCCTGAACTGAATCACATGAGATCCTGAGAGGATTGACTTGCTGGATATTTTCAGGATGTTTCCTCCTTGTGGAAAAATCCAAAACAAGGGGTCATAGATTAAAAATGTTTTTAAGACAGAGATGAAGAGTGTTAAGAGTCTTTGAAATTCCCTTCCTCAAAAGACAGTGGATGCAGAACATTTAAATAATCATGATGCAGATGTAGAGCCATGGTTACCATGGGAATAAAAAAAAAATCTGGATATGCAGAGGTGTCAAATTGAGGTTAAAATCAGATTAGCCATGTTTGTACTAAATGGCGGAGCAAGCTTGAAGGGTTGGGTGACCTACTCTTGTTCCTTGTTTGTATGTCAGTGGAACTTCTGTTCTGGTTAACATCAACCAGGACCTAAGTTTTTGAAAGCAAGTTGTCACATTTCAGCTTTTCAGGTTTTTCAAAACAGTCAGAAATATTTTAATTGGTGACTTCATCCAGTTCCCAGGATCTTCTACGAAGAGAAGGAATTCAGGAGAAAACCATGTAGCTTCTAGATATGACACTGGGTCAGGCAGCATCCATGGAGAAAGAGCAAACTAACATTTTAAATCTGGACGAACAACCTTTCATCTTCAGACAAGATACTTTACAATCTTCTAGAGTTAATATGGATTTTAGCATCTTCACATTATAAACACACTCTGATTCCTTCTCTTTCTTTTAACTTTACTTGTTGCATTTTTTTTGTCATCGTGTCCTCTTCCCCCACTATCCCCCACCCAATTGGACAGCTGATCTTTCCTGTTTGGCAGTTAGCCACACCTCTGTTTTCTCATCCTCACATTCCGATCATTTAATCTGCATTATCAGCAAGTTCTCTCTCCTAACACGCCAACCATTCCCTAGAATTGCCCAACTGCTCTCCCCTCCACACTTCACTTCAGCTCAGATGAAGAGTCATCAACATCTCTGTGGATGCTGTCTCACTCGCTGTGATTTCCAGCATTTTTGTTTTTAGTGCAGATTTCAGCATCTGTTGTAATTTGCTCCTAGCTTCTAGATATCTTTAATACTGATTGTAAGTAAAACAGAAAACTTCATCCAGAAAGAGTTGCTAGGTAACTATTAGCATAAATGTCCCTGTGTCTTTTCAGAAGTAATAGTTTCCGGTAATTAATCCCATCTCATATATGTCCTATCTCCTTGAAACTTTGCTTAATTTTTTTTCTCCAAAGTCACTTGATTTTAATACAAGGAATTTACTGTAAAGTATGTTACTTCAACCTTTGATACAAAATATATGGTCAATCCTTTGCAATTTAAAAAAGTCCAAACTTCCAATTTCTCCCATTGACCTGAAACACATATGTGCTTTTCCAATGAAATGTATTCAATATGACTTTTCAACTTTCATTACCATTATTCACACCACCCTTTTATAACCAAGTAATTGTGTTTGCTTTCATTATCTGTGGTTGTCACAAGCACAAATACAATGGCGTATTATCAATTGTTCAACCTTGTATATTCTTTAAAGTTCTCTTATTCTTTTCCCCATGAGTAGCAACTAGCAACAATTCTGGCACAGTCATTTGATCATCCTTAGTGATAACATTGGCACTACGATATTAGGATGATCTCTCTGTTCTTAAGCAAGTTTCTTTGACAGAATTAGAAATGTCTATCGTGGGGAAAATTCTTTGACAAAATAAATGCAATTGTCTGTTAAAAGCTTCAACATGCAGCTGCCAGAGACATTATTTCAAGAAAATCATTGCTCACATCAATCTTGAACTTGAAAATGGGGAATAGTTTGACAAGGATCAGTATGATGTGAACCCAAGGGTATTTAGCAATGATCATAATATGCAGATTGTGAACAGGCTTTCAGTTATAATGCATCATGAATCCTGAATTATTATGCAGTGATATTTAATAAACTAATTCATTGCATCTTAACAGTTGAAGTAGCAAGGTGTAATGTACATATCTTAGGCAGGCATATACTTTTGACTTTATAGCAGATATGCACAAAAGAATATATTCAAATGGATGCATGCAAATATCAGGAATTTTCATGAAGAGTTTGGAACCTGGAAATCATTATATGAGCTTTATTCATTCATTTGTTGTCATCATGGCCTTCATGCAGCCATTGGCATTGTCTTATTTCTTCTCTAGCTTTACTCCGGTCTCTCTCAGTTCACTTTCCAATGTTAACTATGCATCTAATTTTCATTATTCAACTTCTGTTTTCTGGTCAGTCTCTCCTTCAGTTGTTGCCTGAACAGGGCTGTTAGATTTTCATTTCCAATATCCATACTTGACTATCGTTCTCTGTCTGACTGCACTCAGCATCATTTTAAATTCTTGAACTTCTACTGGTTCAACTTGTCGAAAGGTGTGGCGCTGGAAAAGCACAGTAGGTCAGGCAGCAACCAAGGAGCAGGACAATCTATGTTTAGGGCACAAATCCTTCATCAGAAATTGACTCTGATCTCGAGCATCTGCAGTCGTCACTTTCTCCTGGTTGAGCTTGTGTCAAGCCACCATTTAAAAGCTGATTAGATGTGTGATTTTTCAGGAAGCCCAACTGGAAAGGAACATCATTTCTTGTTGAATAACTGAAATACAGCCAGAACCTGTGATGTACATAGGCAAGTCCCAGCCCGAGATAGACAGTTCTATCTCGGGCTGGGACTTGCCTATGTACATGCTTGAGTTTACTTTTCCTCATAAACCTGTTCAGAGATGTTGATAGACATATTGGGAGCAAATAGGACTTGAACCTGGGACTCTTGGCTTCGGGTTCGGGACACTATCACTGCACCACAAGAACGCCTCCAAGTCTGCTTTTTGTTTAATCATTTAACCTACTTTTTTCTAATCAACCAGTTCAGAGATGTTGTTACACACCTCTTGGAGTAGGTAGGACTTGAACCCAAGCCTTTCTGGTCCAGTTACAGGAACTCTACCTTTGTACCACAAGGGGGCCCTTCTAGTGTCAGCTTTATTAAGAGCTCAGGTGATGAGTTCCAGTTATTATCAAAAGAACTTAATACTCGATGAGTTCTAAAGAGAGATAAATTAGTGACTTCCCAGGACCTTGAAGGGGTTATCACACCTCTCCTCCACTGAAGTCAATTGTAAATTTCAGACTGCTCTTTCCTCAGTGTCGATGGGACTATTTGCTGTCCCTTACATTGCTCGGCATGATTATTATATTAGAAATGTTGTTTGTAGACTTCAAATGATTGATATTGCTATACCCAGACCCAGTGTGGTTCCTTAATTTGTTTTGGTTCCAAACGGGTTACCAGGAATATATATGGTCCCGGGTTAAGAGGGAAAAACAGACTCTACCTCTTTTGATTCCTGATGAAGGGCTTTTGCCTGAAACGTCGATTCTCCTGCTCCTCAGATGCTGCCTGACCTGCTGCGCTTTTCCAGTGCCACACTCTCGACCCTGCCTTTTTTGTTCACCCAACCCCTTGTTGCAATAACGTTAATTGAGAAAAATGAATACCTTCCCTTGTGGATTATTTTCCCCTGGACCTAAATGAACTTGTTTAAAAGAAGCCGATTCAATCGTTTTTTGTGTGTGAACAAAGCGTGCATCTATTAATTATTAAATGCAGGCAGAAATGCAGGCACATATGCATAGATTAGAAATGAGAGATGAATCCAAAGGATAAAAGCTTTAAAAACTTCAACATCTGGATAAGTATCTTAATTGTCTGTGATGAGCGGATACTTCAATGTCGAGCCTGCTCATGAGCAGAGACATTGATCACGGAACAATCAGATTTGGGACTCTTAGTATTGCAGATTGATGGAGATTCTGTAATCCTGCGCATTATGAACAATATTGAATGTCAGCATTCATGGTCAGAGTCATTTTGTTGTTCTGTTTCCTTTTGTTTCACTGATGGCGAACTGAACACCCATAGTGAAAAAAATCTCTTTGCCTGCAACAAAGGGGTGAATAGAGCTCTTTGACTTCAGCTCTTTAAGTTTCCTCTTCAATAATGCTTCACCATTGGTTTAAGAATGTTCAGTCCAATTAGCTGAGTAGAATTGAAATTGCCTTTTTGATCCCTGAAACAAACACAGAAAATACTGGTCAAATTCAGCATATGTGGAGGGAGAAAGAGTGTTAATACTTTTAAGAATCCCTACTGTGTGGAAACAGTAAAAAATCACACAACACCAGGTTATAGTCCAACAGGTTTAATTGGAAGCACTAGCTTTCGGAGCGCTGCTCCTTAATCAGGTGATTGATGAAGGAGCAGTGCTCTGAAAGCTAGTGCTTCCAATCAAACCTGTTGGACTATAACCTGGTGTAGTGTGATTTTTAACTTTGCACACCCCAGTCCAAAACCGGCATCTCCAAATTGTGGAAACAGGCCATTTGGCCCATCAAGTCCACACCGACCCTCTGAAGAGTAATCCACACAGACCTAGTCCCCTTACATTTACCCCTGACTAATGCACCTACACATCCCTGAACACTATGGACAATTTTGTACGACCAATTCACCTAACCTGCACATCTTTGGTTTGGCGGAGGATTCCGGAATACCTGGAGGAAAACCACGCAGACTTGAGGAGAGAATGTGCAAACTCCATGCAGACAGTCACCTAAGGCTGGAATTGAACCCATGTTCCTGGCACTGTGAGGTAGTACTGCTAACCACTGAGCTACCGTGCCGCCATCAGTATGTGTTTGGTATGATTTGACTTCTCTCCACAGACACTGAGTTTCCCTCGCATTGGCTGCATTTGTTTCAGCTCCTGTCCTTGTGCATTCTTCAAATAGAAAGATAAAATATGTCTGCCATTTGGGCCATAATCCACAAGGGATGGCTTGCTGTTGAGCAAGGGATCATCACCCCTTGTTATTTCTGTAATCACAAGAGGTCACAGTTCAGTCTGTTTTGACTTGCTTCTTCCCTACCTCCCCATCAACCCCTTGAAGGACTGTTGTTTGAAGACTCTTTTATGTGTGTGGGTGGAAATTCTGTGGGTCTCTCTCTGCAGACAGCCCCTTAATTTATTTACACAGCTATTTCTGGCTGTAACAGCCCTCTTTGAAAAAACAAGTCAAAAATGTGCACAGTGCTTTGAGGCTCTGACCCAGAGTCACGACAATATTGTAGCTCTACAGCATGCTCTTTTGACACATAACTAAAAAGAACTTTTTACTGTATTTAAAAATGCATCAAACTTGTTTTTATTAAACCATGCAGAGGTATAAATAAACCTCGACTAAGACTGTATAACTGAGATTATGAAACATTGCTGATGCCATAAACATTACAGCAGAGAAAGACATTCTGTTTGTCATTTCTGACTTGATTCTGCTTAAGCAATTCAGTCTTATATGTTTAGTAAGCTGCCAGTTTTAGATTTAAACAAGACAGTGTGCGTTGGAATGGTGTTGTCGATAATGTTCCACTGTAAACTAGATTTCAAAAATGAACCCTTAATAATTGACCCACAAAAGCGAGTTCAACATTCACATATCAGTATACCTTTTTGATTTAATATTTCAGACTTAGCTTTTGAATGAAATACAGGGTAACAATGCCATTTGTTTCTTTTTTCCTTTAAGGCATGTAAATATGATCTCCAAGTTTCTTACAGCTAGAATTTTGATTTTTGTTTAACCATTTGCGCATACATTTTCTTTTAAGTCTGGTAATTTATTTACAATTAATTCTGCAGGGTTATCATCTGACAATTTGCATAACAGTGATATCCTGGCAAAATGAGGGATTTATTTACCAGTGCTGAACTATTAGTGGTCAACATGTACTATTATTCCAATAAAAAGAATCCATGAAATATATCAACATTTTTTTAAAAAATCTGAACAAAATAAAACAAGCACAAACAAGAAAGGAAAAAGAATATTTTATAAAAAGAGTAAACAGGATGACATATTGCACAGGAACATTGAACTGGAGTAAGCCATTCAGCTATTTGATCCTGTTCTACCATAAGGTGATCTCTATGGACTTCAGTAAGGTGTTTGACAAGGTTCCCCATGGGAGACTGGTTAGCAAAGTTAGATCTCATGGAATACAGGGAGAAGTAGCCAGTTGGATATAGAGCTGGCTTGATGGTAGAAGACAGAGGGTGGTGGTGGCGGATTGTTTTTCAGACTGGAGGCTTGTGACCAGTGGAGTGCCACAAGGATCGGTGCTGGATCCACTGCTTTCTGTCATTTATTTAAATGATTTGGATATGAACATAGGAGTTATAGTTAGTAAGTTTGCAGATGACACCAAAATTGGAGTTGCAATGGGTAGCGAAGAAGGTTACCTCAGACTACAATCGGATCTTGATCAGATGGGCCAGTGGCCTGAGAAGTGGCAGATGGAGTTGAATTTAGGTAAATGCAAGCTGCTGCATTTTGGAAAGGCAAATCTTAACAGGACTTATACACTTAATGGTAAGGTCCTGGGGAGTGTTGCTGAACAAAGAGACCTTGGAGTGCAGGTTCATGGTTCCTTGAAATTAGAAACTTTATTGCTGGAACAGCACAGCAGGTCAGGCAGCATCCAGGGAACAGGAGATTCGACATTTCGGGCACAGGCCCTTCTTCAGGAATGAGCAGAGAGTGTTCAGCAGGAGAAGATAAAAGGTAGGGAGGAGGGACTTGGAGGAGGGGCGTTGGAAATGTGATACCTATCACATTTCCAACGCCCCTCCTCCAAGTCCCTCCTCCCTACCTTTTATCTTCTCCTGCTGAACACTCTCTGCTCATTCCTGAAGAAGGGCCTGTGCCCGAAACGTCGAATCTCCTGTTCCCTGGATGCTGCCTGACCTGCTGTGCTGTTCCAGCAATAAAGTTTCAACTTTGATCTCCAGCATCTGCAGACCTCACTTTCTCCTCCTTGAAATTAGAGTCACAGATAGATAGGATAGTGAAGAAAGAATTTGGTATGCTTTCCTTTATTGGTCAGAGCATTGAGTAAAGGAGTTGGGAGGTCATGTTGCAGCTGTACAGGACATTGGTTAGATCACTTTTGGAATATTGCATGCAATTCTGGTCTCCTTCCTATCGGAAAGATGTAGTGAAACTTGAAAGGGTTCAGGAAAGATTTACAAGGATGTTGCCAGGGTTGGAGTGTTTGAGCTATAGGGAGAGGCTGAATAGGCTGGGGCTGTTTTTCCTGGAGCATCAGAGGCTGAGGGGTGACCTTATAGAAGTTTATAAAATAATGAGGGGCATGGATAGGGTAAATAGACAAAGTCTTTTCCCTGGAATTCAGAAGTAGAGGGTGTAGGTTTACGGTGAGAGGGCAAAGGTATAAAAAGGATCAAAGGGGCAATGTCTTCACATAGAGGGTGGTACATGTATGGAATGAGCTGTCAGAGGAAGTAGAGGCTGATATATAATTACAGCATTTAAAAGACATATGGATGGGTATATGAATAGGAAGGGTTTGGAGGGATATGGGCTCAGTGCTGGCAAATGGAACTAGATTGGTTTAGGCTATCTCGTCAGCATGGACAATATGAAGCAAATGGTCTGTTTCCATGCTGTATATCTCTATGGCTCTATGACTCTAATATGACCATTTGAACATTTCAATACCTTTTATTCACTAATCTCTGTAACCCCGCCTACCGTTGATAATCCTTAAAATATCCATCGCTATCTTAAATATATTCAAAGACTGCGTTTCTTCAGCTCCCTGCAGTTGAGAACTCTAAAGGTTCATAAGCCTTTGAGTAACTAAAGTTCTCCTCACCTCAGACCCAGCGGGTAACCTTCCTTATTTTTAAATTGTGCCTCCTGTTCTGGACTCATCAAGCAGGGCAAACATTTTCTTACATCTCCTCTGTTTGTCTGTTTAAGCACTTGTAAGTTTCAATAGATCACTTCATATTCTTCAAAACTCTAAAGAACACAGCCCCAGGTTGCTGAATCTCTCATTATTGGACATTCCCACGATCTTACGGAACAGGTCTGGTAAAACTTTGTTGCACTCCCTTTATGGCAGTAGTATCTTTCTTGAGATAAGACCATAAGACCATAAGACATAGGAGTGGAAGTAAGGCCATTCGGCCCATCGAGTCCACTCCGCCATTCAATCATGGCTGATGCGCATTTCAGCTCCACTTACCAGCGTTCTCCCCGTAGCCCTTAATTCCTCGAGACAACAAGAATCTATCAATCTCGGCCTTGAAGACATTTAGCGTCCCGGCTTCCACTGCACTCCGTGGCAATGAATTCCACAGGCCCACCGCTCTCTGGCTGAAGAAATGTCTCCGCATTTCTGTTCTGAAATGACCCCCTCTAATTCTAAGGCTGTGTCCACGGTTCCTAGTCTCCTCGTTTAACTGAAACAATTTCCTAGCATCTACCTTTTCCAAGCCATGTATTATTTTGTACGTCTCTATTAAGTCTCCCCTTAATCTTCTAAACTCCAACGAATACAATCCCAGTATCCTCAGCCGTTCCTCATATGTTAGACCTGTCATTCCAGGGATCATCCGTGTGAATCTCCGCTGGACACGTTCCAGTGCCAGTATGTCCTTCCTGAGGTGTGGGGACCAAAACTGGACACAGGACTCCAAATGGGGCCTAACCAGAGCTTTATAAAGTCTTAGTAGTACATCTCTGCTTTTATATTCCAACCCTCTTGAGATAAGAGACAACATTGCATTCGCTTTCTTAATCACGGACTCAACCTGCATGTTTACCTTTAGAGAATCCTAGACTAGCTCTCCCAGATCCCTTTGTGCTTTGGCTTTATTAATTTTCTCACCATTTAGAAAGTAGTCTATGCTTTTATTCTTTTTGCCAAAGTGCAAGACCTCACACTTGTTCACGTTAAATTCCATCAGCCATTTCCTGGACCACTCTCCCAACCTGTCGAGATCCTTTTGTAGCCTCCCCACTTCCTCAGTACTAACTGCCTGTCCACCTAACTTCGTATCATCGGCAAACTTCGCTAGAATGCCCCCGGTTCCAAATCATTAATATATAAGATGAAAAGAACAGGACACACTATTCTAGATGCAGTCCATTACATTTGATGCAAGATCTCACTACATCTGTACTCAAATCCTCTTGCAATAAAAGCTAACATTCCATTTGTCTTCCTATTAGCTTTCTGCACCTGCGAGTGAGCTTTCCGTGACTTATTTGCAAGGACAGCTTGATCGTTTTTGTACTTCTACACTTTCTAACTTCATAGTAATTGAGAAATATTCCACACACAGCTTCTCCCACCCAAGTGGTAACTCTACATTTTCCATATTATCTTCTATCTGCCATATTCCGATCCATTCATTAAAGATGTCCAGATGTTCCTGAAGCTGCTTTACATCTTCCTCACAACACATATTCCCACTTCGCTTTTAATAAACCACAAATTTGGAAATGTTACATTTGGTCCCTACTTTCAAATCATTGATAAATATTGTGAACAGCTGGGCCCAAGAACTGATCTTTGCATCAAGTCCACACCATAGCCTGCCAAGAATGGCCCATTTATTCCTCATCACTATTTTCTGTTACCCCATCGTTACCCCAAGTCAGTATATTCCCTCCTAAGCATGTCATACTTATGGTATTATCTTCAATATTTATTTTTGATTATTTCAACTGGAACAACAACATTTGAAACACCTCTAGTACCTTCAGATTTGGTGTTAGATTAGGGAAATCTGTTCAGTCCTTTGTGTGGAATGTAAAATTCGCAGTCAAATTATTCAATTACCTCTGTATAATACTGAGTCTATTTTATTTTTCTTTGATGGTCTGAATTACTTCACATTAATTTCTTCACTTGAACCTGCTGGCAAACAAAGGCTGAATTGTTTCAAGAGATATCCTGTACTAAACATCTAGAATTGTGATCGCTTGGACCATTTCCAAACTTCATCTATAAGTGCAAGCTTACATTTTATATTTCTTAAATCAAGCAACAGGCCTTGAGTATCATTCAAATTGAAAGCTTACATGTTTGATTTGTGTATTTGTCATCCTCCTTGTAATAGCCACCGTTGAATGGGCACTTAATCCAAATTTCCATCCAATTTTCTCTGGAAAATCATCTTGAATTACAGCAATAAATGGGATTACATACAAATCAGAATGGATATATCAGTTTTTCAATGCTATAAATTTTACATCTGCCATTCAAGTTATCTTGTTAATTTATTTTCTTGGTCGCTAACAATGTTATCCTTGAATTGTTACTCATCCATCCTCATATAGTGTTTGTAATATGAAATGTTATATGGTACAGAAAAACTAGTGGCCTCCTGATTTCAGTAAAAAATGTAGTTCTGTGTTTTCATTTTGAAAGAGATTAAAAGTACTCTTTTTTTTATGCAGCCTCAAAATGGTTGCATGCACAATGAATTTCTCCTACCTCGAGCTGAAGGTCAATGTGTTGAACAATGCAACAATGTCTTGAAAAAAGCTCCCAAAAATAATTGAACTGTTCATCTTATGTCAACAACAGTCAGAATAACATACTGGGCATACAACAAGAATAATATTCACAGATATTTTGCTGGAGGAGGTCAAATTACGTCTTTAGAATCAAGCCGGTATTTAGAATGTGATCTTTGGAGGTACATTGAGGATTGGCATGAAGAGGTTGGGTGAAAAAAAACAATATGTTAAATTACCAATTTACTCCTGACATTACCTAAAACCAAACCTCAACAGTCAGAGGATAGTTTCCATGAGCTATGTAGAACTCACCAGAAGCACAACAAGCAAGCTCTGGAAATCCTTTAAAGTTTAAGAGTAAGTATCTACAGCCATGTATATGGGAAATGCTGGTGGTTATAGGACTCTGCTGAGAGGCTGATTTCAGAATTTTACAGATTTTGAGACAATTGGAAGTCAGTTCATTCCCACAGCCTCATCTATCCATGCCGGCTTAGTTGCATACAAGATCAAATGTTATTAGCAGACTCTTTGAAGTAAGAACCAAGGCTTTTACCATGTGCCACACGCACACCTTGTAAATGTCTTTGACTTTAAAGAACTGTACAAACTTCTAAACTTTTTCATCTCTCAAACAGCTGGAAAAAAACCAAGTAACTGATATCAAAGTAGTTGATAATCTCTTCAAACAATGTCATTTTTAGATCCTTCCTGCTGCCAAACACATGGTTAGTTGTATAAAGTTGAGAAAAGGTATTAGCAGGAGCATCAAGTTTGACAATGGCATCACTTACTGTTAAAACAACATTACCCACTGAGTGACATTCTGACCTGCTGATGCTGCACACTTCTGACACAAGTGCCTGTGGTTTTACTGATGACCTGCTCAAAATGACATCCAACGCTACTACCACAAAGTGTGGATGCCATTTAATGCACAAAACAGCACAAATGATGCCAAAAACAATCCAATTCTCAACCATTGTGTGTCACGAGTAAAATAAAAATGGAAATGAGGTCTGTAGTTCTAAACCTATATCTCTATCTAGATGCAGAGAATTCCATAACAAGCACAAATGAAACAAATGTGCCTCAAGCATTAAATAAACTGATTATATAATTTTTGATTGATTAAAATGCTAAACTTATAGTTTATTTTCATTACATAGCAATGATTTTTGATGAGAAAAAATGTAGGGAAGATATGTTCAACATTAACTGCTTTATAAAGCAGAGATGGATTATTTTTCAGTCATTTGCCATGAATGGTAAAACAATCACAGATATTATGAACACATGATTGCAGTTGAGGAGAAAGTGACGGCTGCAGATGCTGGAGATCAGAGCTGAAAATGTGTTGCTGGAAAAGGGCAGCAGGTCAGGCAGCATCCAGGGAACAGGGGAATCGACGTTCCTGAAGAAGGCCTTATGCCCGAAACGTCGATTCTCCTGTTCCCTGGATGCTGCCTGACCTGCTGCGCTTTTCCAGCAACACCTGATTGCAGTTGCCTGTTAAACTGCATGTTTCAGGATATTTGGGAAAAGCACTGTCGGACTTGATGGTGTTCACTTATCCTGACCTTTCTTGTACTCTTACATCAATTCATTTTTGAAGTCGGTCTCTAATGTGGTAAAATTAATATCTGAACCAATGCACAGCGTTGATGCAAAATAGTTTTATGGTTCACTGCCTTTACTCAAATTTGATATCAAAATGCAAATAAATTATCAGAAAAATATGACATTTACCAGGTGTAGAATGATATCTATGACATTTTTTTAAGAATGGAACAAATATAGAAAGTATATTAAATATACATTAGTATCATTCTATTACATATTTGTGATAATTATTTTCCGCATTAGTTGTCTCTTCTTGAGAAAATCACACAACACCAGGTTGTAGTCTAACAGGTTTATTTGGAAGCACTTGCTTTCAAAGAGTTGCTCCTTCATCAGGTGGTGTGGAGTATAAGATCGTAGGACACTGCAGTTACAGCAAAAGTTTACAGTGTGATGTAACTGAAATTATATATTGAAAACCACCTGGATTGTTGTTAAGTCTCTCACCTTCTAGAATGTGCATGTTGGTTTCAGTTCTTTCATATATAAATTCCAGAACTTGCTTAAAGTTACATTGTCAAGTGAACTTTAAGAATAGGTGCCACGTTGGCCCAGATGATGCGTTGAAGGTGTGAGGTGCCCTGTGTGAGGCTGTCTGTGCCCCAATGTTCAGACTGATTCTAATCTAAAAAAGGGATTCACAGAATTTTACATGGATTCATGCAGTTTTTGAGCAAAATAAAATGTAATTCTGCAAATACAAGTACACCCCACAAACTTATATATGTGTGTGTATGCGGGGGTGGGGGGAGAGGGTGCTATGAGTGTCTGTGAGAGAGTGTGTGTATGTGTGAGTGTAAAGGGGTATAAGTCTGTGAGATGGTCCATGTGTGAGTGTGAGAGTATATGTGTGAGCAGAAATTCCTGAAGAAGGGCTAATGCCCGAAACGTCGATTCTTCTGTTCCCTAGATGCTGCCTGACCTGCTGCGCTTTTCCAGCAACACATTTCCATCTCTGATCTCCAGCATCTGCAGACCTCACTTTCTCCTCCTATATGTGTGAGCATATGAGAGAGGGTCTGCGTGAGTGTATGTGTCTGTAGGAATGTGTGTGTGTGTTTGTGTGCACGCGTGTAGTGCAGTGGGGTCACCTGTATTGTAACATTAACCCAAGGTCCCAGTTGAGGCCATGTCCATGGGTATGGAACTTGGCTATCAGCCTCTGCTCAGCCAATTTGTGTTGTTGCCTGTCCAGAAGTCTTCCTTGGAGGATGGTCACCCATGATGATGGTGTGAATTTAATATTTTTTCTATGTCAATGGGATGTAGATGTTGCTGGCTAAGTCAACATTTATTGCGCATCCCTAATTGTCCTGAAGAAGATGGTGATAGCTGCCCTCTTCAACTGCGGCAGTCCTTGTGTGTGGGGACACAAACAATGATGTTAGGCAGGGATTCCCAGGATTTTGATTGTCAACAGTGAAGGAATGGCAAATATTACTTGCCACCTATCAGCACAAGCCTGATTGTTGTCCATGTCTTGCTGGTTATGGGCTGCTTCAATGTCTGAGCAGTTATGAATGATTAATACTTTATACTGGAAAGAAGGCAGTCAAGTATCTGAAAATATTTAGGCTGAGGACACAATTCAAAGTAATTCCTATAGTGATGTTCTGAAACTGAAATAATTGATCTCCCATAACCACAACCGGATTCTGTTATGCTCAGTATGACTCAATTTTCTCCCTGATTTCCATTGAATCCATTTTTCTGACAGCTCCTTAATGGCATAATGTTACTTTGATGTCAAGGGTAGTCCCTTTGATCTTACCGCTTGAGAGTTCAATTCTTCTCAAA
The DNA here is from genome assembly GCF_037043375.1 of Chiloscyllium plagiosum. Lineage (NCBI taxonomy): Eukaryota > Metazoa > Chordata > Chondrichthyes > Orectolobiformes > Hemiscylliidae > Chiloscyllium > Chiloscyllium plagiosum. The sequence goes on along the minus strand of NW_028270142.1, from coordinate 25,464,005 downwards.
CTGTGCGGAGAAGGGCAGGAGATCAATGGCCCGAGCAGAATCCAAATTGACTTTCAGTGAGCACGTTATCACTGAATACTTGTCACTTGATAGAATTATTGATGACCACTTCTATTGAAGGTGATGTTTGGGACCTCAGAAGTGGATCAAGATAGATCAGCCACTCAGCACTTCTGGCTGAAGGTGATTATAAATACTTGGATCTGCAGAGCTTAGGCCTGATCCATTTGCTGTGAGAATGCTTACTTTGTGTATTAAATGCTGTTTTAGCCTGCAAGCAGTCATTTTGTTAAAATGTCACCATTAGTTGACACCTCATTTTTAGACACACATATGCTGCTCCTGGCATGCGCTTTGGCACCCTTCATTGACTCAGGGTCCATCACCTGGTTTTCTTGTAATGGGAAAGTGAGGGACATGCCAGAGCATTGTCTTGTACATTCTGACTGAATACAAATCAACTCTTGCTGATGGTCCACTGTGCTTCATGAAGGCTTTGTTTTGACTTGCTGGATCTGTTCAAAATCCAGCCAATATAGAACAGCAGTAGTGCCAACACGTCATAAATGTAACAGGGACAAATATGATAAATTATAGTGTTTTAAATCTATTACAGAATGTTAATTAATGGGTATTACATATTGCAATATTCAATAAACATTTTTGGAAAATATATAAACAATAGAGAACTTGGCAGCAAATTAATACTTCAGTTTCTCTTATTATTCTGATCTTGAATTTCATCTTGTTTGAAGCTGAAAAACATAAATGCGGAGATAACAATAAATTTTCTGAACATCTGGAATAGAAAGAGCTAAGGAAAATAAATTATTTAACTCTCTTTCTAATTTCAGCCTGTCATTAGATTGTTTAATCAATAAAAAATTTCTCAGAGTTAATTCTGCAATGTTTATGAGGACTGTGGCCAAACTAAATATTTGTTAAAATCAAATGGTCAATGATGTTAGCAAGCAATGAAGGCTGATAACAGCTCGTAGAGTTTTGAAAGACTGTAACAGAGAATTGAAAATATTGAGTGTCTTTCTGGTAGCAGTGGATAAGGTTGTAAACAAGATAACAAGGCAAGAAGATAGTACTACATATTACATGTAACATCTTTGGTAGTCAGATAATGTAGTATGATACAATTGAGTTGCAACAAGCTCACCTTTACTCATTGTGATTGTTTTATTTTGCTTATGTTCAGACCTATTTCACTCTTTAATCATTCAGTTCATCATCAAGAAATGTTTACGCAAAGTAAATGATCTTTTTCTGGTAAATGTAGCAAATTTTTTTTTTGAGTTGTATTAAAATGACCGCCATAATTAATTTTAACAGCATGATTTTACACAGCCTTGAAGTTCCCTATCCACATGTGATGGTAAAGTTACTGGCAAGCAAGTTCTGAAGATATATCACATTAGAGTTAAAACATTACTTGTGTTTCTCTCTACACAGTTGCTGCCACGACCCACTGAGTTTCTTCAACACTTGTTTTTATTTCAGACTTACAGCATCTTCAGTATTTTGGTTTTATTTAATCTCTCAATTAGTTGCTAATTGCCCTTGAACTGAATGATGTGCTGGGCCACTTCAGCAGACAGTTAAGAGACAACCACAATACTGTGGAGTTGAAGTCACACATGGGCCACACCAGATAAGGATGGCAGATCTCCCTTTCTAAAGGACGTGAGTAAACAATCAAAGCAAAGTGGCCAATAGGTTGCAAGACAGGAAGGCAGTGGTGCAGTAGTCTTGTCTCTAGCCTTGTAACTCTGAAGCCGAGACTAATGTTCTGGTAGTTTGTGTTCAAATCTCACCATCTCTCAATAAAAATAGGGGATAAAAAGCTGAACTACTGCCAATCATGTAACGACTGTCAATCGTTGTGAACAGTCCCTTCCATGTGACTCCAGAACCACAGCAACATAATTAACTCTTCACTAGCTTCTGGACACATACAGATGGGAAATAAATGCAGGATTAACCAGTAACACCCACATCCCTTGAATGAAGGGAAGAAGACCTTTTTTATTATCAACCTGTTTGACCGTCTTTAGCAAAAGCCCCAAAGATCCTGAATAAAAATTAGCTTTTATTTTCAGATGTTTATTGAACTCCATCTGCCTTGTGAAGTTTGGACCCATGTCCCTTGAAGATTCTCCTGTGTCTGTGGATTAATAGTCCACTGCCTTCCCTCATGCTGAGATGAAATGAAACATTTTGTTGCTAAAAAGAAGAGAGGCAATGCAAAGTAAATGAAATATTTTTAAAGGGAGTGTGAAAACTATTACCTAGGAATTCACGTACACAATTCTTTGAAGGTAGTAGAGCAAATTAGTACATCCATTAAAGTGTTGAAATCATGGGCTTTATAAATGAAAGAATTGAATCAAGAAGTAACAATGTTATGGTAAGTCTGGAGAAATCATTGCTTTAACTCTAAACAGAGTGTTGTACACAGTTCTGGGCATCCAATATTAGGAGGGATGTCAAGACATAGGAATGTTATGTGGATTAGAAATTTCAATTATGTTAAAAGATGAGATAAGATTTTTTTCTCTCTCTTAAAACAGAGATTGTTATTGGGAGAATTAATAGAGGCATGTTGAATTTTTATTCTAGATATGCCTTATGTGTTGAGCCATTAGATATGGCAACCTCATACCAAAATGCATATTTTTGACTATACAAATTAATTTCTTTTAGAAATTATTTTCAGAGCTTCAAGGTAATTTATATGCTACAACCTTCATTGTTTGATATAGTTGTGCTCATGTGAACAAATTGATGACACTCTCAGAGGGTGAATCACCACAGGACAAAGATTGAAGGTAATTCACAAAAGTGCTGGAGGTAACTTGAGACTTTTTTTTGAGCAGTGCTTTACAATGATCTAGAAAAGGCTGACATAACAGGGTGATGGAAGCAGATTCAATTGAAATTTTCAAAAGTGAACTGGATGAACACTTGAAAATACAAACAAAATAATTTCAAGGCTACAGGGAAAGAGCAAGAGAGTGGGGCTGATTGAATAATACTTTCAAAAAGCTGTACAAAGTTAAATGTTACACAAAGAGAAGTTGCCACCTCTCGCAAACTCCTCAATCATCTTGTGCGTCAACTCTACAGCAGGCACCACAACCTTGAAATTAAGATGGAATCCATACTCTCAGCCTGCACTCAGGATTCAGCAATACAAATACGAGACATTGTCAAACAGACAAGGCAACAAAACTACACCATATACATGCACATCAAGAATAAGAAACTGGAGAAACTTGGCATCATGACCAGCAGTAGCCAAGCCCACCCTGGCAGCACAGTGGAAAATGTTATCACCTCAGGGAAGTTGA